>NW_017728914.1:13306519-13312817 GCF_001723895.1 Crocodylus porosus
TTCAGTCTTGCAAATTGGCCAAGCTCATTTGGAAGTCATTAGATCAATATGAAACCCTATGATGTCATTTTTTTTCAGGCAGTCCTCTGAGTACATATGCACTTTAAATACCAATGATATTAAACAATAAACAAGGCAGTGGTGGAAGGCTAGGCCCCCTTTACCCGCACTAATTAACATTGCACACCTAGGAACTAAATGATTTACTTTTGGGAATCAGTGCTTGAAGATACAAGTAAGACATTAAACTTTTAAAGCTACAATTTGGATTTTAAAAAAATACCCTGGCACAATTTTATGGACCAAGGTTTGGTGTGGTTTTTTGTTTGTTTTGTTTTGGGTTTTTTAGGTGAATCTAAAGTGGCTTGCTGATTAGGGTTTGCATCTCCAGTGAACAGATTGCTGGAGCCCTGACAGTAATAATAGCAGATGGGATTAATTAACACAATGTCAACTTTTTTAGCCCTACCTAAATTAATATTTTGTCTCCAAACACAATGCACCAGTTTTAATAAAGCAAAGCAGAGTTCACTGGATTCAATCTCAAGTACATTCCTTTTGTACATTCTGCAAGCAACTTGTGTTTTCCCCCCAGGGATGTACATTGTAGTTATATTTAGTTATCCCACCTATTTTTACTTATAAAGAAAAAGAGCATCTTTGACAAAGAACTCTGGCAACAAACCCAAGGCATCTCACTGTTAGATGTATCCTGATCACAAAGTTTCCCTCTGTCTTGATGGGGAGTGAAATAAATAAGATACCGCCCCCCCCCTTTGTGTAAATTACAGCTACTGGAACAAAAACAGAAAACTGAGAAGACAAAAACATGTTGAAAGCTGTTGTCTGCCTTACATGACACAAAACCCAAAGATGGGGTGGGGGGAAAAAACAACCCAAAACCATGTGGACATTGCTTGCTTTGCCTTGTAAAATTTCTGGTTGCTGATTTAAGTAGTTTTCAGTGTTGGAAATGCTGCAATTTTAGTTGCAGTATAATGCAAAATGAGCATCTGTTCAAAAGTTTGCATCCCCTTCTTTTTCCTGCTTTTTCTTCATCTCCAATTCAGTGTTTGACTCTGGGTATTTGCACAAAGTTTACAGGAGCTTCCACTCCAAGTAACAGAGCTGTTATGGTTACCTCTGCACTAGGAGCTAGGCTCCACTCACACATGAAGTGCCTCACTGATTTATAGACCTCTGCTCAGGGTCAGTGCTGGCATTTCTACCTCTCAGATATGATAGTTAGAAGGGGTCACACTGGGAGGAGGATTAGCCAGAACTATGATATAGTTCCCAATGGTGATCCTTCTTTTTCCTATTTGTGAAACCTACCCCCATCTTTTAGTTTTTCTTGTCAGGAATAATGGGGAAAAAAACTTAGTGGAAGATGTTCAAATAGTTTGTAGAAAGAAGGGATTGAGAGAAGCTGGCATCAGGGGGAAAATATTAGTGCTGATGGAAGAGCAGGACTAGAGGGATCAATTTTCTCAGGCAGAACAACAGGACCTACACAGATTAGAGACCACGTGTACCTGGACTGATTAGGTACCTAGTAAAATGGGTGGGTACAATACACCAACTTCTGGGTGCTTTTGTTAAGAGAGAGACTTTTAGGAAAGCAAAAGGAAAAGCGAGGGCTAAATATTTACAGGAACAGTTCAGGAGATCCAGCTCTGCTTTAGAAAATGTGTAAAGCTCGGGCAAGCCAGTACCGAAGTTGTTCCAGAGGCAAACGTTCAGGTGTTATATAATATTGAAAAAGACTGAAAAAATATATTAAGTAAATACTACCAGTTTCCAGTGCTTTAGAAAGTGTGTGTGTGTGCGCGTGCACACGCATGCACGCACACGCGCGCACACATACACACACATACACACATGCAGAGCTAGCTTTAAAAATGGGGAAGATGAGACAGAAGGCCAGGTTGTTTCACTTACCAGGTGTCGAAGGGAGATTATATTCCAACCTGCTCAAGTCCCCGAAAAACAGCAAAAGTCCTGCCCCTTCTTGTTGCTTTTCTATGCATCAGACCTAAAGGGTATAATGATGCTGTGTTACCAATGGAGATAAATAAAGGAAATTTCAGGTTTTAAACAGGATAGAATCGTATGCAAGTGTCGGGCATTTTTATACCTTACACCATGAGCCACATAAATGTTGATCTGTATTAGTGCTAGCTTGGGTTTGGAGCAGTCACAATTTAAGCCAGCAAGGGCCTGGAAGGCTGAAAGGTATTCATCTCCATACTTCCCCTCCAGGATTTTCCCCTGCCCCACCCCTTCAGGTTTCCCTTCTGTCTCCCTGCCACCCGTAGGGCATTATTTACTTGTGGCTGCCTATGCTGTCTGCCATGGGGAGCAGGCAGGAAAGGGTCAACCTGCCTGCCCCCACTACTGCTGGTGGATAGGCAAGTTAACCCTTGCTTGCTTGCTTCCCTGGGACAGGCAGCCACAAATAAACAGAGATGGGGCAGTAAATGGGGATCTGTGGTTCTGGGGAGTGGGCTGGGGTTGGGGGGGAGCAGTAGCCCTAATCTAGGCCAGCAGGGGAGGTGAATAGGTGGGGTGTAACCTACATTGGCTACTCCTTTGTGCAGCATGAGCTGGGTAACACGGATGAGAGGGAATCCTGCCCTAGAGTGGCATAACATTGAGTTGCATAAGGAGTTCTTGAAACCAGTTTCAGGTGTTAATATTTGGCTAATCCAGATGTTAAGAACTCCAGGAGCTGCCTTAAATTACCTTGCAGCAAGGTCCTTCAATTGTGTGCCTAACAAAATCTGGCCCAGAGTTACTTGCTGGAGGCAGCACAGGGAAAGGCACTTAGTTATGTTGGTTTGAAGTCCATCAGAAATCAGGCTAGAATTGAACCTTAGCAACTAACTCACTGAACTAAATTGTTACTTACAAAAGCTTTTGCATTGCTGATTTAGTTGGTCTTTAAGGTGCAACTCTACCTTGTCTTCTGCAACACTGGAAACTACAGCAGAATTGGGAACAGAAGTCAGGTCCCCTAACTCCCTGTTTCTGCTCCAGCCATAAGATCAATGTTGCTTCTTAGCACAGGCATTTTGCTTAATTACATGTTTTTTTTAGTAATGCAATGTTTTTAACAGACTTACAACCTCTGTTTATCAAATAAAACCCCTATTTTTGACCTGCATCATTGAAAATACCTATTCTAATTCTTAGCACTTCCATCTTGTGGATGCAGAAAAAGAATACGTCTCTCCCTGTAAGGTTGTTTCTATCCTGTTAACCTTATATCTTCTGTCAAACCTCTCAATAGATAATGCTTTTCACATTATATACACCAATACCCTCACACACACCTGCACTCACTGCATATTTTGCTAGCATTAATAGCTTACTGTACCAGGGCTTGGCCCTGATACTATGGGTGTGGAGGAGCCTGAATAGACCTGTGCCCTGGAAACATTCCCCTTCCCACTGGCAAGTCCCCGTGGCCACCCAGACCTAGAAGGACTCAACAGAGCCTGGGGATCCAGGTGCAGCAAGCTTCCCAGCAAGGAAGCTCACTCGGGTGCAGGGAATAAGAAGAAGCCAGTCCATGTGGACCAGGAAGAGAAATAAAAAAACAGTGGCAGCACCCTCTCAGGGTGGCTGCACTGGCAGCATAGCAGGGAATATTACTGCACTGAACCTGGGGCCAGCAGAGAACAAGCAGCTACCAGGAGGGCCCATAAGAAGGACTTTCTTCTCTTCTTTTATTTTGTTTGCATGTAAGCTATACATGCTTCGTTCAGAGTCTCTGAGGGATGAGAGGCAAAGGGGAAAGAGTGAAGGTGTGGCCCAACGAGCAAGCAAGAAACTACTCAGAAAATTAAGTGGCATTTTATTTTTTGAACTTTTTTCCTCTCTTGCATTTCCTATAATTGGAAGATGGTCCCATGATGCTATTGGAAGATGGTGCCATAGAGCCCAGCAAAACTGAAGCAAAAGCCAGGACTCCGAATAGTGGGTCCTTCACTAAAGACAGAAGTGAAAGTAAAAGGGTCAGCTTGGGGTGCCCCAGAGCTGTCCATAACAGTGTACAATTGCACATCTTTTTTGCCTTTCATCCCAAAGCACCCTAAAACATTTCACAGAGTATGGTCCTCATCTTCCACGTGCAACCTCAGCTTCCATACAAAGCCCCTTCCAAGTTAATGGTTGACTGCATTTCTGCCCTTGTAGGACTCCTCTAGACATTCAGAAAAAAAATGTAATAGGATCTGATGTGTGATCCACACAATCATGCCTCCTGCCATGCCACACCTACCTGATAGAAAGCATGACTGTGAGAATGCATATCAGATCTTATCACACCTTATTGCTGGTGAAGGGGGAGCCCAGGATTGTAATCCCAGGCTCCTTCTGCACTGGCTTCTGCTGTGGCAAGCCCCGCAGCTGATAAGGCTCACAGAAGGGGCAGCACAGGAAACGCCACTGCAAGCCTCATCAGCTGCAGGGGGAGCAATGTGGGGAACACTGCTGCCACTGTGAGATTTGTCAGCTGTAGGGCTAGCATACCCCTGGGTGGTGCACCCTCAGCTGATGGGGCTTTCAGCCACAGAGGAGCAGCTGGCCACATGTTTAATTAACAGCGTGATAAGAACAAGCCACAAAGTTATTACACATTTTTTGTAGAATAACTTGGTGGCTTATTGCTTGTTTCATCATGTCCATAATTGATTGACTGTGTTGCTGGGTCAAAACTTAAGAAATGATTAACTAGTTAATTATACCTTATGTGTAACAAGTAGAAAGGCCTCCTCTAAGACATTACCAGAATCAGGGCTTATAAGAATAGGTGCAGCCATCTAAGGATTGACAGAAACAAAGTGGTTACCAGTAGGCAGCAATGCTAATTTTGGGTGACAAAGCTGTGCATCTAACTGATATGCCAGCCTGACTACAGGCATGGGAAGACACCCAACCATGAGAAAGGGGGACTAGGCATTCTGCTTTGGAAACTCTTGACTGTGATGAAGCAGAAGTGGACATTGAAAGCTAAGCATTTATTAAAAAAACACCTCGATGGTGGCTTTACTGTGGGTGAAAATCCTTAAGTGTATTGGTTCCCAGGCGTGTATCAAGCCACACACCATCCACCATTGAAAATGACCAAAATCTACACTTGCTTTATTTCAATATATTAGGCAGTTGGTATCTTTAAACCCCAAGATAAATACATGAGTATCAACAAAATAACTTTGCTGTAAACCTGAGAGAATGGGAATTAAAAAAAATCTTATGGAGTGTGTATGTTATGTGTCTGTAAGGTGGCTAAGAAAATAAGAGGAAAGAGATGATTTGTTTCTCTTAACTATACTCAACTTTGGGATGGAAAGGGGTGATTCAGTTCAGAAAGGTGAAATCAAAAAGTTCATGAAGTAGGAAAAAACTGCACTTGTCTTATTTCCACGTATCTGTGGCCTGACTTATTTCTGTTGGGACCAGAAATGGAAATGCCAGAAAAAAAAAGGCTAGTGTTGCAGTTGACACAGCCATATGTATTGTAAATCTTGAAAGACATTTCTTGTGAGATTTGTGTCAGCTCCTAAAATCACAGATGTTCAGATAAGCCTTGGAGATGGAATGAACTAGCTTCCCAGGCTAGGGACAGTCATTACACAAAAACAGGTTTAAGCAATCAGAAACTGGTTTAAGCCTGTAACAGAACAGATGTTCAGTGCATATAAACCAGTTTGAAAATGACTGAAACAGTTTTGAGAGAAACCTGGTTGAATGTAGTATCAGACTTAATTGATTTGGGTCAACCTGGTTTATTCAATGTCTGTCTCAGACCCATTGGTGTTTTAAGATAAACCAGACACTCCCAGCATCCTGTCATGCTCTCTGGGTTGGGAAGGGCTCTCTGCTCCACAGCAAGGCTGGCCCCTCCCCTCTGCACCCTGACTGGAGCTCCAGCAGAGACTGCAGGCATCTACCGCCTGCCCCCCACTTTACACAGACCTATCTCAGCATTAGTTGGCATTCCACATGCTGGCTACAGTCCATACTGAGGGGGAGGACAAAGGCAGGCAGGCTTTTTGGAGCTAATCAACAGGTAGCTGGTAATGTCCTTCCCTGGAAAAGCTGTTTAAGAAGAGTGTGAACTAATGGAGAGAGACTCTGTTTTCTTAATGGGCTGATAAACACTGAGTTGGGGGTGATCAACATCCCCTGCTGGGCTGCTCAGAAGAGGGGGGGAGCCCTCTCTAAGTAAAGCATGCTGCCAGGGCCTGCCACATCACCCTCACTGCCTCCCTGTGGAATAGAAGGGAGGGCT
>NW_017728914.1:13312917-13341532 GCF_001723895.1 Crocodylus porosus
GCCTCCCTGTGGAATAGAAGGGAGGGCTGATCTGGCACTCCAACTTCTAGTCCGGGCCACTGTAGGCATATGCCTGATTTTTTTCCATCCAGAGGGGATGTCTGTAGGGTTACAAACCAGTTTAGCCTAGCCAGGTTAGACTAACCTGCAAAGATTGAACCAATTCAGGCTCAGCCTTTTTGAATGTCTGTTACTAGCCCCAATGTTTATCCATCATAAATGACTCAAGATGGCAACTTTTTAAGGAAAAAACATTGAACGATATTTAACACCTGGAGAGTAATTCCTGTCTGCCTAAATTGGACCTCCTCATTAAAAGGAAAAGTATAAAATAGCCAATGACCAAACCAAAATTATAAAGGACAAGGATTTGCCTCAAGGATGGGATTAATAATCATGTAGAACATTTCATGAAGAAGTTTCCTTACAAAAAGGACATCAGAAGAGATAAAGCTCTGTTGTAGTGTGATCTGTCTTAATTTAATCATTTAATTGACTTAATTTGGGGGACACAATAGAGAGTGTAAATTCCAACTGCTTAATTGGGAAAACGAGACAAAGAGAATGGCAAAATGATAGACTGCATACAAAGGTTAACCACATTAGAGAAGTTTCTGTCACAGCACAGGTTTTAATTTGGGACACAAACTTTGCAAAGTAGTGCAATAAGGGAGTTCTAATTTAATCTAATTCTGCTCCAAAGTGAGAAACTGTTCTTTGAAGTAACCTCACATAGCTATAGGCTGGTCACTGGAGTGGACAAAATGACATAAACCAATTATTTATGCTAGAATCCTAGCTCTAAAGGCAATATCGTATCACTATGTGTCTGTTTTGTTAAACAAGGGGGAGCGGGGAAGGGATTTACCATATTTTTGAGGGTTTGTGGGAAGAAAGAAAAATGACAAACTGTGAAAAGGGCATATTTTTCATTAATAATGAAGCTACAGTCCATAATCCAGAATTTTGAGCCTTTAATTTACAATTTAACTGGCAGCTCAAACATCCGGATAAGACAGCAACTGAAATAACATTTTATCTAAAGGCTTATCTCCTGCATCAGAAAGGGTATGAGGAATTAATTCTAAGTTTATCCTGTGAGATCACAGAGGGCAAAGCCAGAGAGATATGCTGGATTAATCCCCTAACATCTTAAAAGCAAAACTCGTTGGAGAGTCCAGTAAAAAGAAGGGGGAGGGGGCAGGAGGGAAAAGCAATAAATACTAAATCTAGGAAAAATCACCTTCATTGTGAATATATTTTGAACTATTTTTTATTATAGACAACCTTTTATAGAAGTTTTCCTTGACAGTACAGAAGATAGATAAGCATCATAATAGAGGGATAAAATAACAACAATCATTGTGGCTGATATAAAATTTAAAAAATGAGCATACATTCAAGCAATTCTGCAAACATCTCTCCTCTTAAAATTGGATATATGAGAATCTAGGATCCAAATCAGCCCTCTTGTCAAACTGACACCTATTTGCTTAAAGGCTTCGCTCAGTGCTTAATTCAATCAATACCATACTTAATTCCATTTCCTCATTATTATAGGCAAATAAAAAACAAACTCCATTCTTTCTGAGGTGAAAAAGAAATTGCATAGGAAAGAATTGGGATTTCTATTTGCCAATCTATTCACTTTGTACCAGTTATGTACTTTTAAATGATACTCACTTTTTTTACATAAACAACTTTCCAGCTGCTCATAGGAGTGTGACAAAACATACAAGGCCAAATTCTGATTCTTTACCAATACTAGGTGTATCTATACATGTGCTTTAATGCATATCAGCCTATTTTCATTTTAATTAAAGCATCACAAAAACATGCTTTTTAGCTAATGCACATTAAAATAGACTAATGTACATTTTTCTGTTATGTCACAATGGATGTACTAGATTTAATGCACATTACCTAAAGCTCATTAATGCACATGTAGATGCATCCATTGTGTTGCACATTACTCCTTGACTACTGCCATTGAAATCAAAAGACTGTTCACAAGTAAACTGCATTTAGTTTATTGGAATTTGTTCCATACTCTTTGTGTTAAAGAGAATTCATTACGGAGACAAAGATAACACCACACCCTTAAGATCCAATTTTTCACAACCCAAAGCATATGTATTTATACTCTGTTTGAAAAAGAGCCATTATTTGTATTTATTTTACTTATGTATTTGACATCGTAAGTTCATTGATTTTTTTTTTCTGATATTTCACTGCCTCCCTGTGCCCTGCAAGAATGAAATATAAAAAAAAATAGTAGTTGGTGGGGTTCTATGTCTATGTAGCCCCAACCCCTCTGGCCTTTTAGGTACATAACTCTCAGCAAGCGGTGGGCCCTGATAACATCCATGTGCTAGGCTCTGAATAAAATAAAAATCCAACACCTATCAAGCAAAAACCTGGCCCCATTTAAATAAGGAGGAATTTGCCATAGACTTCATTAAGGCCAGAATTTCATCCATGCATTCTAGTTTGCCTTTGGAGCTGTTGCCCAGAGGGATTAGGGGGCCTGATGCACTGGTGTTATACAGTACTCCTTCCAAAGACACTGTCTGACATTTGCATCAACATTTAAACAACCAATAGTAACTTTGTAAATACAATGTTTAACATTTGTTGCTCAAAAAAGTCTTACAGCTGTTGGAAAATACAGACACAAGCAGCTCACCAGCTTAAAAGGTATATCTGCAAACTTCAGTATAATAGGAAGATGCCTGAGATAACTTTAAATGAGATGGCTTAAGTATTAGAAGTAGTCTCTAGTTGTAGTTACACAGAGCTTTGTTTTGGCAAATCTATCCTGCTTCTCAAATAAAGTACACATTCTTGACTTAAAACATATGGTGGGATACCTTTGTTACTGATAGCTGGAGAGAGAGGATAGGAGCACTTGGTACAAATCTCTTGCCATGAAAAATGTAATTTGTCTTATATTTTTCAGCTCAAGTCACAAAAACTTGAAAACATGCGCCGTTCTTTTTTTCCTTTTTTTTAAATGTATCTATATTTGCAAATGGAAAAGCAATTTGTGGTGGTGAAAATGTGTGACTCTACCTTCTTATACTTTTTTGGCTCCAAAATGTCTTATCTGCCTTTTCAGAATTTGCCAAATCCTGACTTTTTCCATTAATAACATTTGCTTTGCATATTTCATTTAAGGCGAAACTTTGCATCAATTATTACTGACAAAAGCAAGTCGGGGATCTTCCTTTCTAAAGACCTTATGAAAGTTGAAAACTATTGCACATTCTGGCTATTTTCACTCTACATCAGCTGAACACTGATTAGTACAGGTGTTTTTGAAACTGATATACTGAGAAGATTCACAGCATTCAATGGTTCTCACACTTCTGTTGCTATTTCTGTGGTGTCTAGCTAGACTGTAATTCAAGCTGTAAAAGAAAACTAGCCATCTAAGAGACAGCCAAAGAGTTAATTCCAACTATGTTTATTAATATGGGAATATTTCAATGCTAATTCAAAAACTAGTTTGATATTGCTTCAAATTTTTCAGAAACACTCTTTCACACCAGCCACAGGCATGCTAACACAATGCCTCAGAGTTCCTGGATAAGTACCATACCATGCTTACAATTCCAGGATGCAAGCCTCCTAAGGAATATTTGCATTTCTGCACTACAAGTTGTATCACATCACTATCTCCTATTGTTTTTAAGCTAATGAAAGATGAGTTCCTTTTCTTGTATGAATGAAAAAAATGGGGAGGTTTTGGCGCATCTGGTGTGCTTGAAACTGGTGTGTGGTTACAAGTAGTTACTTCTGACACCTCTTTAATTACTTAATGTCCTGATTTCCATAAAAGTGGGAAGCTGGGAGCTGAAAGTGTTCAGCCTTTCTGTAAATCAGGTCATAAGTGCATATAGTGCACTTAGTCCAATCGACATAACAGCTTAAAAGTAATGACATGCTGTGCAGGGTGATTTTTGCAACAATATACAAAGATTGAAATATTCTGCTGAAGTGGAATTATTGCCCAAATTCTAGTTAAGGCACCTGGAAATATTCTGGAAGAGGGATGCAGACAAAACACCTCCTCCAGGTTTGGAAACTAACAGGTGTGGCAACAGTTACACACTGCAATATATTGCAACATCCATTCCTTCTGAACCCAGACATGTGCCACTATGGTAAGAAGGCAGGGCCATGGCACAGGGGCCATTATATGCAGGGCCATTTTGAGATGTCTAATGCCAGTATGACTCCTTCTTTGCTATGTCCTTTGATAAGCTACGAGGGAAGTTTTTCCATGCTTGTAAGTCCACCCATAATCAAACAGGCACACAGAGTCTAGGCTTCACATCACAAATTATTTTCCTGCTTTGTGTATCATCATTAAATGCTGTTGCTATCCCAAAACAAAGCTTTACAAACTAGTTTATGTTGCTTTTATATTTGTTTTCCTCATTTCAGTTCTGAAACTCATTTCCCTTCCCCACATCGTGTTTCTGTCATTGGCTTGTTTTTTGTAATCTACTGGTCTATTTTCAATAAAATGATTTACCTAGATTCTACTCCCTTCCTTTAAAAGGCTATAAAACGTGATACAGCACAGAACTACAGCAGCTAAATAAAAATGCAGAGGATCATCCTCCTCTCTTTTTTAGTTTTTTGAGAAGGTGCAGAATGCTGTGTGATTGCAATAAATGATCCCGGTACTGACCCTGCCCTCCCCGGCCCTCATAGAAGTTAATGGCAGTATTTCCACTGACTCTGAGCAAAATTCATTCCTGACCTCATTCAGGTAATATAAATGAAGTTACACAAAAGATTTTGTTTGCTGAATGGAAGCAGTTTTGTGAGCATGGTTAAAAAAGGAGGACAAGGATTGGACTGCTGGCTGAAGACAGACAGAAATGTATTAACTAAAGGTTTAAAGTAGCATATTAGGTGCCCAGATAGGCTTATACTCCCATCATTGAAAACAATATTTAAAAGTATATTAAGGCAGGATTGATTTGTGTGTTGAGGAACTAATATTACCTTTAGAGATTTCTTACAAAAATAAAGATGACGAAGCTAGTGTCCCCTTTTTGCAAGAATTTATGACACAATTTGCTGAATTACATAAAGCTCGAGCAAGAAATGACACATATGGGATGACTTTGTATTTGAAATTGTGTTTCTTATACCAAGGTTCATCAAGCTGTTTTATATTTATTCCTCTGATTAATGATATGTCAGAATTCTAATTCTAGCACCAATTTATGGCTTGTTGGCAACTAGCAAATGAAACAGAAATGTAGGCAACAGGCAGTATTGATTTTTATCCATCTTCTTTGAGCTCCAGTAAATGTTTCCCAAATGTACTTTGCTGTTGCAACCAAACTAAATATTGCAGTCTTATTTCTATCATCCATTAATTATGTTACTTCTGAGGGTAGCATATTTCTTAAAGAGCAACAGTGCAGTTGGAGGCTATGATTTAATGTCAGTCAGGCTGAATTATAGGCTGCATATTTAAGTGTTCCTACTACTAAGTTTCCTCACTCACAGAGACAGATCGTATCTTTTAAAGGTTATTGAATGTTAGTAGGTTTCTTAAGTCTAGGGAATAAAAAAGAAGAACAAGGATGCTTTGAACTGTTGAAATAAGAAATTCAATGTGGTTCACTGTATTGCATACACAAAGAAAAGAGAAAGGGATTGAGGGGCAGAGGTAGTGAAAAATTTGAAAACACACAGTCCATATACTTTGGGGTTTGATCCCTCATTACACCTGTTTGACAAGCAAGATGTAATCAAGGCAGTGCTACAGAAATGAAAGGTCTCTTCAAAGACCATCACAACACCATCAAAACAGAGATGAACTCTTAAGTCAGACAAAAAGAAATGGCTATTGGCATTTGAGATAAAATGCTGGGAAAGATGGCTTTGCATCCTTTATAATATCAGTAAAGAAATTTGATCATAAGATTTATGGTGTGGTCATGTGGATTCTCTGAGGGTAAGATACAGAGGTATTTTCAAGAGACAATAACAAGTGCAACTTAGTAAAAGTGCAATATGCATATATAAACGCCTCTCCACAGGATGAGCAATGGGAAAAGTGCTGTATCAACACATTCACCAAATAATGTTCCTTTATACTAAGAAGCGCAATGTTGGTTCTAGCAGAAAGTAGAGTTTAGTACATGACCCCTGAGATCTCTGCACCTACAGTGGGGTACAGGGATGCAGCCAGGCTAGACCAACTCCAGACAGGAGCCACTTCTGCAGCCCAGTGGCTGGGACATTTTGTGGCAGGAAGTGCTGCACCACTGTGGCCTCCAAGGGGAGGCCCAGCAGCAATGGCAGTGTGGAGTTTTGCCCACACTGCTGCCAGGTGAGCAGGGGGTGCCTCAGTTTGGCAGCCATGGTGGCATGGTGCTATCTCCCTCCCATGCCAGGTCCTGCCCAGTGGGCTGCAGGGCCCATGGGGGGAGGCCAGCAGGGCAGGCTCTGCACTCTGCTCCAGCTGCCGCAGCCACCTCCTGCAGGGGTCAGTTGGGGCTCGGGCGCTGCCGGGGGTGGCAGGGAAATGTGGGCCTTGGCCCTGGGGGATGGGGAGTATGGGTGGGGAGTGAGGGGCCACGCTGAGGAAATGGAGTTATAAATGGGGTCACATTGAGGAAAAGTTTGGGAAGCAGTGGTTTAGTGTGTTATAATCTCTATTTATGAGATAACCAGGCTTTGTTGATGTGAGTTATATCAGCCATATCCATATAGCCACAATGTCCTCCCTGATAAGTTTTTAGCAGGATGCACATCTCTTTACTCTCATCAGCTGTACTATCACAATTTACCTCTCATTTTTCAGTCTTATTTTGTGGCTAAATGGGCCACCTGCACAGGCTTTCAGAGGGCACTGTGTTGATCCCGGTAGCTTCTTTGGAATTACCTTTCATTCTTGCAAGGGTTTGGGTAGAGGCAGGAAAATATTAGGCCTGAAGTTTGTAGAGCTTGGGGAATTAAACAGGAAGAAAAGTTAATCTATTTCAAGTAACTGAATTCAATTTTCATTGAGAATTTGGAGTGTCTGTTTGGATGCCAGTCTCTGAGAATAAACTGATGGAGTTCTTTTATACAACTAGAGCTGGTGGAAAGTGAGGACAGGAAGAGATTTCCTGGGGAAAAACAGAAGCCTGGAACTATTTAACCAAAAACCTCATGCCTTAATCTACTTTTATGGGCCAACCTTACTGGTCAGGCTACATCTCCTGTGATGTACTATAGTCTCTCCTCTTGATGAACTTTCACAGGGCAATAAGACAGTTCACGACCATGAGACAGGAACTCTCAGAAAAGGCCTTTTTTTTTCTCTCAGAAACCTTTTTAGTTTTTAAGAGTTCCACTTTTTATTTTCTTCAGAAGGAAGACTGTTGAAAACCAATTATCCAGCAAAAACAGTTTTTACAAAAAATATCAACAAGGGACTAAGGAAGACTAAAACTGTGGCCTTTTCCCTCTATCAAAGGGTTATTAAATATTATTTCACATTAGTTGGAGGAAGGCCCAAGCTGTTCATACATTCTTAGATACACTTAATAACAACAAATGGAAGGTGGATGTACTGTTAGTTGCAATTCATTTGATAGATATGGGCCTTTTAACATTTGTTAATTATCCAAAAGCAAATAATGATTTTAATGAGCTTTTATTATTTATAATTGTTCTATAAATAATTTTTACACCCATTTAAAAACATTTACAGCATTTGGAAACATTTTTACAGTGATTATTTGGTTATCTATTTGATATTTAGAATGTGATTCAAGCTGCAGGACTGGTGATTTTGGTCATGTAGTAAAAACATTTATTTGGCTCTTGCGTTGGGATAGTATCATTTTATAAAGTGTTTCTGCCCAAATTAATTCCAGTTAGCCATGAAACAGCACTTTTTTTGGCAGGCTTCAAATGACTAATAGGACTTGCAAATATTCAGATAAAACTTCAATCATGTTGTATAAATGTTTGCATACTGCAATTAGCTAAGGGGTATGAAGGTGCTATATCAAATTTTTGTTCAAACTTTGGTTTTCACTTTAGTAGTGCAGTAATAACTATCTTGAAATTAAAATTCACATAGAATAAATTGAGCATTTGAATATTAAAATAGTCTGAATAAGTTTAAAAGAAGAAAAGGCTATGTAGCATTTTATTGTTCATTTTCACAAACTTCTTGAATCTGAATAGGTGTTTTCATGATATTTCTGGCCTGCCAAGAAGGATGAAACATCTCACATAAAAGTCTCTTCACTGGAGATCTCGAGCATACTCTAAAGATAATCTCTTAATTATTTTAGGCAAGAACCAGAATATCTCAAAACCAAACAAAAACAAGACACGACCAAACACAGCTTCTACATTATTAGCATTAGGGGGGAAACAGACTACATGTCAGAGAGGAAAAGTCCCCTTAGGAACAGAAGTCCTTGATAGCATATTGGTTTAGACAAAACCATAAGAATATATACTGATCTGCCTATTGTGGCAGTTTTCTCCTGTGTATAAAATCAAAGAAAGTACCTCACCGTGGATTTGATAACAGTAAAATTACAGTCAACGTATAAAGTCCCGTAAACCTCAGCAAATTTTGGATCAGGCTGAATAACCTTTGTCCTGCACAGAGCTTTGGACTATTTTCATAGTGCCCAATGGAAGAGCAGGGCCTGTTGGAGCAAATAATCTGCATTTATATTCCTCTGCTGATATATTAGGTATAGAATGCTATAAGGACTTTTCAAAACATTGACCTTGTTGTTTAACTTGAGAAATGTTGCTTAGATTATTTGCCTTTGATCCTTTCTCAGTTTCATTTCTTTTATTTGTTGTTTTTCATTGTCACTTGTATTTTAGTGCCATAATATTGATATTATAGAGCAGAGTAGTGCAAAAGTGAAGATAATTATGATGATAATTTCATCAAATGTCATGCAGACATGTTCATTATTTCATTCTGAGCCATTATATGACAGAGAAATCACCCCCCTCTTCTTTAATGCCTATTTCCACTAAATTAGAATTTAGCATATTTACTATGCCACATGATTGTTAGCTGGAAGATACTAATGTTCATGATTAGAAACATTCCAATTTTTATTAAAAATAGAACAACTTTTGAGTGAGCACAGGCCTACTTCTGATGTATATTCAATGACACCAGTCAATGGAATGAAATTAAATCGATCAGATTGTCATCATCCTTTGTCCTCCTATTTTGAATTCCTCCCTCCTCATTTTATATCCCATACATGTTGGATTGTACATAGTGGACCTATTACTGCTTCACTGCATTACCATTTACTTTTTTAATATCTATAATATTCCCCAAATTTTCTCTATTCAGTTCCTATTTTCCCTGTTTCATCAACTCTATATTCTGAGACTATGTGAATTTGAAATTAGAACTGAATATTTGAAAGTGTATTTGATCATTTAAAATTTCCTATAAATAAATACTCTGGTACATATTGAAAGTGGGTAGGAACAATATAATGTGGTTTGCCTCCTCAGATTTGTTAAATATTCTGGATTCAGGCTTTTCTAGTGAAGTAAAAGGATCCTTTGTTAGTAAAATCGAATATTCATCATTGTATGTGCTATGCAGCTGCAAGTAGAAATAAATGAGTTAAAAGTGAAAAACAAGATATTTTAAATTCAGACCTACCAGATCTTGGGCAGCTATCACAATCTTGTTTACTTGATTTTTCACATTGCACCAACAGTATGGATCACTGGATGCAATCCATTCTTTATTCCCTAAAGACCATAAGTATGAAACAGGCCATGTTGTTTTGATTCCTAGCTTCTCAGTCTTTCTCAGTTCCTCTTACAATTTTGTCTGTTTATAAAAACATACAGTTCTATTCAGCTTTAAACGCTGTCCAAATTACAGACGGTCCATGATATTAAATGTTGGTTCCAAACATCAGCAAAATCTGTTTACCTCTGCCTTCCCCCCACCCTATTTTTTCTTTTTTGCACAAAGATCTGTCTCCTTTGGATAACTCTAGGACTAGTGAGAAAATAGTATTTAGACACTTCTACCCTGGTTTTCTTAAAAAACAACGTTTGGACAAGATGCACCCAGTTTTGATGGTGTCCCCTATTCAAGTGGCATATCGGGGGGGGGGGGGTTATGTTTCTGTGACTGGCTTTGAATTATTTTTTATTGTCTTACCAAAATTTACCTTTCTCTTTATTATATTCTTTTCTTAATGTATCTGTTAAGTTTTATTTTTATACTTAAGCGCTAATGTTTCATGTTTAAAAATCAGAA
This sequence comes from Crocodylus porosus, assembly GCF_001723895.1. Classification (NCBI taxonomy): domain Eukaryota; kingdom Metazoa; phylum Chordata; order Crocodylia; family Crocodylidae; genus Crocodylus; species Crocodylus porosus. The sequence continues at coordinate 13,323,215 of NW_017728914.1, forward strand.
TATTGTTCTGAGAAAAAAATGTGGAGGACTTATGCTTTAACTGCTTTATATTGCTTCACACCTTCCCTTTCTGTATTGCCAACTAATGTATACTGCACTGCATAATGTAAAGGTAGCTCCCATGTTGTGATTCATATTTTGAAATTGTACTTAAAAAAGAGAGGTCACTGTTTCAAATATAGTTCAGGTCAATGATTGTCAAAAGCTGTTAGCATCAGACAGTTTTCTGATAGTCTAGATCAGATTGATTGGATGGAAGGAGAGGAGTCTAGGAGTCAATTGTCCACATCACAGAAACTGCTATTATAGTCTGTAGTAATTGATCGTCTTTGTAGCAGTGCACTGTGGTTTACCTGCCACTCTAAGGGGAGAAGCTGCTTCCAGGTGGTTTGGGGGCTAATTGGAGGCTCACCAAGAAGAGGGCCAGCTGGGAGCTAGATAGGGTAGGCCAGGCTGGAGCAGTGCCTGAGCCATCAGGTAGTCTAGCTCTGAAAGCTGGAGGAGAGGAGTTCTCTGCAGCAGGGCAGAAGGACTCCTGGAGGGCCCAAAAATGTAGAGCAAGCAGAATGATGCTGCAGGCCTGGGCACCAGGAAATATTACCCAGGGCAGAGAAGGGTTTATGCAGGCGAGGGGCCTCTATTTTACATTAATAATATTGTTTGAGTTACAAGCCTTGAGCCCCCACTGGAGAAAGGATGAAGACCTACAGAGAATTCCCCAGTCCAGAGAAGAGGCTGAGTTGGGTATAGAGGGCAAGAGAATAGAGCCTACCAGGCCAGAGAAGAGGACTGAGTGTGGCACAGGGGGTTCCCCAGCCCAGAGAAGGAGCTGAATAAGGGAACAGACCCAACCAGTCCACAGAAGGGACTGAGCAGAGTACAAAGGGCTCTCCAGCTCAAAAAAGGGACTGAGGCAAGGTACACAACAGAAGACCTGCTGGCCAGGGAGAGTCAAGGCAAGGGTTTAGAAGGCTTACAGTCTCTGAAAGGGACTGTGTGAGGGACTAGGGGTCTGAGGACCCAGAGAAAGAGGGTGGAGAGACTTGGAGGCCACATTCAGATGAGCAAGGCCATGCAGTATGTGGCATCTGCAGTGCCATATAACATATGTTCAGGTGTTCTCTTCACTGCAAGGGAGAAGCACAGGGAGGGGGGAAGGGGTTGACCCCTGGATATCCAGGGGTCAAAAAACCCCATGGAAAAAAAAAGCAGAGTGGTGCATGGAGAGGCAATGTGCGCTGCTCAAAACCAGAGCTGGGACAGCTAGAACATGCTCTGGCTGCCAGGACAGCCCCCAGGACTCCAAGTAAGGCTGCTGGGTCAGCCCAGTGTTGGCTTCAGCCTCGCCTACTCCACCTAGGCTAACTTGCTGCGCGCCAGAGGACTCATGGCACAGGTGTTCCCCAGGGACAACTAGTGGTGGCATAAGGTGTGCTGCCACTAGTTGTGCCTAGGGAACCAAATGTCCATGCACATGTGGATGTAGCCAGAGGGTCTTAGAGCCCTGAGAGGGGCGAAGAGAAACTAATATCTGAAGTGATAACATCCAAGTGTGGTTAAGGGAAGGAATAGAGCCATGTGATTTGCTCATAAGGCTATACGGTGCCCTGGAAGGGCATTGCCAGGCTGAAAGGGCCTATTTGGCATAAGGGCTGGATTGAGACTAGCGAGGTCCAAGAGGGGCCCACTGAGGAGCTGAGTGGACGTAGGCTCTCAGGCCTGTGGCCAGCATCCCTTACTTAAGCTCAATAATGGTGAGGCATGGTGGGTGAGCAATTAATAGAGGGCAACCTTAGAGACATGGTGGTTACCCCTGTGGCTCAAACCTGCCACAGCCTTATTCTCAGTCTCATCAGATTGACCAAAGGCAGGGGAAGGGGTACAGATCTAAGCCTCTTAGAATTAAACTGAAAGGCTCCAATTCACTTCAAAGGACCTTAGATTAAACCTCATCTGATCATCATCAATGAACTGCCTCACAAATCCCAGCAAGAGCTCCCATCTGTATAGGAATTGAGACTTATTGTTGGAGCCAAGTCATTGTTCAGGGAAACTTGTTCATCAGTGAACATATTAGGGTGACTATCTGACACCAGATCCACTCAAATTGGGGTGAATATCTGACACCAGATCCACTCAAATTATTTGTCATTTTAAATATTGAAATTGAAAGATTACATAATCAATGGGAGAAGCATAAAACCTGAACACTGTCAGCAGTCCAGTCCTTATGATAAAAGAAAGCTAAAAAGGTAAACCTTCTAAGAACCAGAAAATGCTACTTGACCTTTAACAGACTATTCCCTCCTCTTTTTGCCTGATGCTGTTTCATTTGCTCCTTTACCTCTCATTACTCACCCTTACACTTCCCTTCCAAGTCCTACTGAGTGTTTCTGTGGTCCAGTGTGACTTCATTCTGGCACTGATTCTGCCAAAAAGTGAGAGTGCCATATTCATTTTTCTTCTTTCTATCTTAGAGTTACATTTTTCCATAGCATGCCACAAAGGAGTGAAAACAAAATAATAGACAGGAAAATGACAATGCAGCTGGCAGAATTATTTTTTTCCTTAACTTCTGGGAAAAATATAGCAGAAAATCTTATTATTATAGGAGGGATGAGTGATTTATTAAAAAGGCTTGTTATCAACACAAGACAGCCTGTTACTGATGTGCTACATATTCCTCACAGTTGAAGTGTGAACAAAATTGGTAGGGCCAATTATAGCAGAAATCTGATACATACAGACAGAAGTAACATCTCTTGATCAAAGTCAAGTTGATGCAAAGTTTTAGTGCCTTAGACCTTAGCTCAACAGAAGTGGCACCAACTAGGAAGTCATGTACAATATAGAGCACAAATGAAAGACTAGAACATTTAATTAATGTTTTCATGTTCTTAATGCAACATATTGGGTAGTGCCCTGTCCTTCCATCTAGGTAGGCAATTACCTTGGCTTCCATCTAAGTAAACACCCTTCATAACTTTATTAGAGCAACAACAAATCTCAGCTCTCTTGAGCTTCTCCTGTTTCATGTCAGCTGTGAGCTACACAGTGAGGAAAGCCTAATTCCCAGCACTGTATTATCTTACTTCCCTGTAAAGGGAACTCAGCTCATCACTTCATTCTTGGGGAAGGGTATTTGGTTCTTTGGAGACCTTACCCTCTGCTGCATGGATGAACAGGGAACTGATAGCAGTGAAAGGGTAGAACCTTTGCATTAAATAACAAACCAGTTTGTACTGCCTGTTTAAAAATCAATAAGCAAAATATTAAAATGAAACAAAAGCTGAAAAGGTACCTTGCTGTAAAATAATGAAGCCTAACATTTCTTTTGCTTTTGGAACAAGACCCTCTCTCAACCTGTGAGCCTTTTAAAACTGTTACTCCTTCCATTGCCTTTTAAAATTAGGCTTTTTAGTTAATCTTCCAAAAGCAGCTGCTAGGAATCATTAGTCATATTACACTGATACAAAATCATAGCTACATCTTAGCTGTCTCTTTCAGGACCCTTAAAACCCTGCCTACCTTTGCACATGTTTAAGACAAGATTTAAGTTATGTGACTGTACTGTCTCTCTAGGAGTGGATTATGAGACTCTGGAAGGAGTTGCTTAATTTAATACAGAGCTGGAAATCAGGATGAAATTTTAATTGTCACAGGCAAAGACAGGCCAGGAGGAAATTACATCCTCTCTCCCATTCACAGGGAAATTCAATACTGGATATTCTTGGTCAGTTCTTCAAGGGCTATGGGTATCCTTCAGTATGGCTTTGCTGACAGGTTTTGAGACACCGAACTGGGACTGTGAGTGGACAACACTATTACACTGGTTTCCACCAGAACCTTGGGACTGGAGGGGAAGATAGTAGAGCTGTGTGAAATTTCAGCAGCTGTTTTGTTTTGGAGGTGTTTGGGCCCATTTTGGCACTCAAAACACCGAATCTGAAATGAAATGGAAGGCTCTGAAACATCTCCGAAACTAAACAAATCCATCCAAAACATTTTGTATGTTTCAGAATGTGTTGGAGGCGGACTTGCAGGGAAAGAGAAACTCAGAAGAGGGAAGGGGAGGAGGGGGGGAAGGACTGCTCTGATATTGTAGTTGGCCAGTGACAATGAGCTGTCCCCAAGGACCCTTCCAATTCCTGTGCTCTGAGGGATGGACAGAGAAACAGCATATAAGGCTCTGTGTGAAGCATTTCTCTGCCTTTTGTGAGGTGTTTGTCTGGAAGCAACAGCATGTGAAAGGCACTGGCTGAAGTAACTGGCTTCCTAGTCAGTCCCTTGCTAGTCTCTTTTTGGAAAGGATTGGGTACACCTTTCCAACATATCGCAGCTAGAAGATATAGTAAGCAAATAGAAGAAGATACAGTAAACAGCACATGCACATATTAAACACACACAAGATATATTACACACACACACATTTTCCAACACAGGAAATGTTATGAAGCATACTGGAAAGGCAGGTGCCAGGTCTTCTGGCAGAGGAGCAAGAAGGGGCAGAAGGAGAGCTGTAAGTCCCTCCCCTCCCAAATTTAGATGCATCCTCTTTCCTAGCAGGCATGAGGCTTCTCCTGCTAGTGAGAGCAAGGAGATGGGAGCAGTGTCTGCAGCTGCCCCACTTCCACTAACACCAGCAATAATAATAACCTCCAGCACCATCAGTATGACAAGCACCAGTATGACAGTCTCCTCCACCCCAATTTCAGTTCCCAGCCTGAGCCTCTCAAACTCAGAGGAGGAGCTGGATCTGGAACCAGGGGAGCTCAGTGCCATAGCCAGGGGAACTCTGGGAAAGGAGGGGGAATCTGAGTTTCTGCACCACATTCCTCAAACTTCCCAAAGAGCTAGGTCTCCTTTTCTGGAAGGCACTGCGGAGGAGGTTGTGGGGGCAAGTGGCTCAGCTCACCTTGTTATTGTACCTCTGCCTGCTGAGGAGGGGGATAAGGCAGGATCTGCACATGCATCCCAGAAGCGAGGGGGCAGTGTAGTGTGGGATCATCTTGAGGTGGCAGATGATCCCAAGTATGCTATCTGCCTGCACTGCTGATGCAAGACCATCTGGGGCAAGGACAAGAAACACTTCAGCACCACAAGGAAGCTAATGTACATCAGGAGGCACCACCCCTTTCTCTTTGCTCCTCCTCAGACTGGCACCAGTAGGAGCATTCCCAAAGGGAAGTCCCCCTCTCACTCCAAAGACCCCATCCCCCCAGAAGCAGAGACAGGCCATCATGGACCAGTGGGGGAAGCAGAGACAAAGGAAAGTGCATTCCCAAGGCGAGCGAGGTCACCCAGAGCACTGGGGAGATGGCTGTCCATCCAAAGCAAGCATTCTCCTTAGTTGAGTGGCAAGGGTTCAGGTAGCTCATAGAGCTTATGGTTCCATCATACCACATGCCTGCATGCACCACCTTCAGCAGGACGGTGGTGCCTACCCTATATGAGGCATACAGGGAATACTTGAGGGAGGAGCTGTTCAAGGCAGGTCCACAGGTGATCTTACACTTCATCTTGGACATCTGGAGCAGCCCAGGTGAAGATCATGCCTACCTCTCCCTCCTAGGACATTGGTGCGATCAGTCAGGCCATCGGTGGGCTCTCCTTTGAGTAGAGGTGATGGATGAGTCTCACACGGGAATGATAATCATGGGGGCCATGAACTGCATGGTGCAGGGGTGGCTCATTGGGCAGGGTGAGCTCACACATGGGTTCATGGTCACTGACAATGGGGCCAATGTGGTCAAGGCAGTCCTTGATGCTAACTTTGTTGGCATTCACTGTGTGGCTCACAAGTGCCACCTTATAGTCAGGGATGAGTTGGAGGAGGACAGGGCTGCTGATGAGGGTGCCATCACAACCAGCCACTTTCAAAATGCAGGAAAGTGGTGGGCTACTTCCACTGGAGCATCAAGGGGGGCAAGATGCTCCAGGACAAACAGGAAGAGCTGAGTGTCCTGCACCACAAAATCATGCAGGATGTGGATACTCTGTGGAACTCCACATATCTGATGCTCAAAAGACTGGTGGAGCAACAGAAGGCCATCCATGAGATGGCTCTGCTTGGGGAGATTGGGATCAGAGGCCCCCTTAACAAAGATGAGTGGAATACCATCTCCCAGATCTTGGTGGTCCTCAAGCCATTCCTCAAGGCCACCAGGAACTTCAGTGCTGGTGATGCCCTCCTTAGCCAGGTGAATCCCATGGTGAGGGACCTTCAGAACCAATTGGAGAAGTTCCAGGGGATTTATGTTCCTGGCTGGGGCAAGCTACTTTCACCAGAAGTGCAGGCACTGAGGAAGCAGTTGAAGGAGGGCATCAAGAAATGGCTGGATCCATTGCGGTCCAGTACAGTCCACATGCTGGTGGGCATGTGTGACCCAAGGGTGAAAGGGAGCATATGTGTCAGCAAAACCCTGGATCACAGGACAGAGGTGCTGGTGAATAGAATCAGGGAGGCAGAAGGGCGAGGTGGGGGATGTGGAAGAGTGGAAACCACTGTCCCGTGCCAGCACTCCATCCACTAGCCAGTCTCCTCCACCACAGGTGCTGCTAATGTGGGCCAAGGGCATAGCTTCTATCTTGCTGCTCTGTCTCCAATCTCTCAGGCATGATCCTCAAAGGGAATTTACAAACCACTCTTCACAGATGAGCCTATGAACCTCACTTCATCAACCTCCTAGATGCAAAAACTCATGGACTTAATATAGACATTGGATTTATGACATGCTATAACGTGCCTAACATCTGACTCCCCAGGTACCACTCCACTTTTACCTGCTACATCCCCCTTCCCCTCCGCACCCCCAGCCTGTCCCTTACCCTCTGACACCTCAATTTACATTTTCACTGACTTGCTTTTTTGCCTGCATTGCATGCCATCCTCTGGCTTCTTTACTATTCCTTCCATCCAGGAAGAACATACACACACCATCTATGTGCTTCCTCAGCCTGATGAAGGGTTTTTAAACCTGAAAGCTTGCTAAGATATATTTCTCCAACTCTTTGGTTGTTCTAATATAAGACATCAGAGGTACCCTCAACTGGTCCGTGCTGGGGCCAGGACCCAAAGTGGGGGTCAAAAGGGTCAGGGGTCCACTGGGATGAATGCCCAGAGCAAGAGGCTTGAGATTCTGACTGGCCTGAAGGTGGGGCCAGGGCCTAAGGAGTCAAAGTTCCCAGAAAGGGTATCACAGCTGAAGGGGGTGAAGGATGAAACGTGCGAGGCAGTGTTAGGGGAGGTATGGAGCTGCAGAATGGATGTCACCCAAAGACACCTTGATGAGCAGCCTACCACCTGGGAAACATCATCAAAGCATGGCAGGAAAAAGAGGAGCGGGCAGTTAGCCCAGAAACAGGTGGGCGAGTGGAGATCTAACTGGTACTGGGAAGGCCCCCTGTTACAGGCTACCATCCCTGCTGGTTTCATCCTGCTCTGCCTATACACACACACAATGTCACAAGTTTTGCTTTGAACAGTTTGAGGTGCAGTTTCACAGAAACTTCTGCACCTATCTCCTTGAAGCTTGACAGGCTTCATGGCCTCAGATGGGGCTACCATACCTGCTATTTTCATCCCACTCTGCCTTAACACACACACAACATGAGTTTTGCTCTGAACAGTTTGAGATACAGTTTCTCAGAAACCCCTGCACTTATCTCCTTGAAACCTGGCAAGCTTCATTCTCTCCAAAGGGGCTGCCATCTCTGCAATCTGCATCCAAATCAGGCAAGAAATGACAGTTATAGGCATTTTAGTGATTTCCCGATAGAACAGTGATCTGAAACACCAAAATGAATCACTGTCCTCCAAAATGGCTGAATCTGAAACTGAAATGAAACATAGCCATTTCACACAGCCCTAGAAGATAGGAAATCTGATGTTTTAAATATTAATCCCAAAGTAGTATTCCTTGTGCACTTCCCTCACATCTATTTTCCAACCTTGGGCCATAAATGCTTGTTATCCAGTTATAAATTAAGCTGTATGGTAATACTAGAAAGGATGGAATTTGTTAGACTGTTTAGCAGAGCTTCCTTGTGCCTCCAGATATTTTTGTTTAAATTAGGGATGTCAAACTCACTTGAGCACCTGGGCAGATCTGGACTGGAAGGAGCCTCAAAGGCCACCTCTGGATTCAGTGACAGTGGCGGGGCAAATGGTGGCAGTGAGGTGGATGTTAATGCAGCCATTGCTCACCACTGACATCCTCAATGGGGCTCAATAACTAGGGTTTTGGCAGTGGGCTCTGTTCCCATTAGTCACACCCCCAAATTTTCACCCCCTGTAGGAGCATCATGGGCTGGATGAAATGGCTTCATGGGTTGGATCTGGCCCATCCACCCCGGTTCTAATCAATGACCAACAATAACAGCAGTCAGTGAGAACATAAATAGGTAGAAATTAGAAAGACAAAAGGTAAAGCAGGGAAGGCAGGGAGAAGAAAGCGGGGCAGGGGGAAGGCCAAAGTGAAACACTACAGTAGTAATAATACAAGGTAAAAAAGAGGTTGTCAGTGAAAAAGGAAATAGTTGGAAATCAGGATAACATTGGGCAGAAAAGTAGGGGAGGGGAGGAGAGAAAAGGTGGGGGAAAAGAAGAATGTAAGAGATCAGGTCAGGCAGCTACCTGCTGAATCAGATGTCAGGCAGGTTGTAATGTGTCATAAATCCAATGTCTATATTGAGTCTCTGATTTTTTGAATCCAGTAGATTTATGAAATAATAGGCTCATCTACAAAAGACAGAGGCTTATCTATGAAAGGTGTTTTGTAAATTCCCTTGATGATTAGAACTGAAATATCAGAGAGGGAGTGATTGTCTTCTGAGAAGTATGCACCCACAGGTAGTTGGATATTCTTGTCTTTGATAGATTTCTGGTGTGTGTTCGTTCTGCTGTGCAGTTGTTGTTTGGTTTCTTCTACATATTTTCCACCAGGGCATTTGGTGCACAGGATGAGATAGATAACGTTTCTGGAGGTGCAGGTGTAAGATCCAGGAATGGTGATGTTTCGTATATATAAGGTGGTTTGAATTTTACCATCTTGGATATTGATCACAATGTCCAAAAAGAAGTCCTTTTTACCAGGGCCAGGAGTTTGAATCTATATTGCCTTTCTCTTATATCGCTTTACTTCCCCGCAAAGTGCTCTAACCACCATCACACAAGTGAGGCATTAGTCAGCCCCATTTTCAACCCTCCTCCTAAAACTGGTCCATCTGGCTGGCAAAAGAAATAAATACATAGAACCAGGAGAAAACCTACAAACCACCACATATGTAGCCAAACAAAATGGCTGCTGCTCAAGAAGAGCTTGGCCTCTTCTTCCAAAAAAAATGCCCTAACAACTAGACCAACAAACTGAAAGCTGAGAGGCTCCTTCTTCCTCCTCCTCCATTTTACCTCAGGTAGTTACACATGCAGTGCAATTCTATTTTTTTTTTTCTTCAAGAGAATCCTTCCTGTAAGTGCCAAAATCTGCAGTGGCTATGTATGTGCCACTTATGTAAAGAGGAACAGGACATAGTCCTTAGTCTCATCTGCTTCATGTAACAATGAGAAAACAAGTTCTGTTAAACCAAATAAGGAGGCTGAACAGTAGAGGCTCTCTGGAAATTAAAAAAGAAAAAAAGAAAGAAATGTTAATTTTAAAGAAACTAAAAATATTTCCAAAGAGCCTTCAGCCAGAGTGGGTCCACACATGCAAGCACATGTGCTTGTAGTAGCTCAAATAGAAGCAATGCAAATTTGAGCCAGGTCTTTTTGCCTCAGCACACATGCTCAGACATGCACTTTGGTGTGGAGCAAATTGTGCCACTTGGGGCAAAATAACCCTGCCTGGCTCCTCCCGGATCTGCAGCCAGGCCAAGCTAGAGCCCAAGGCCAGCACCTGTGCTGGCCCCAGCAGTATAAAACATTGCCCTGGTCAGCAGCTCAGGGATAATTGCCCTCAGGAGCTTCTGAGGACTGGCCACTTGGCATCTGAACTCACCAGCTCCCCGTGCCAGCTGGACTGCCGAAGCTGCCCTGACTTACAGTGGCCCTTGAGCCCTCTACCCACTGCAGCAGTCTGGCAGTGAGAAATGCTGCCTGGGTGTGACCTACTGCCATCTGCAACAGAATCTGCCTTTTTGCACCTGTGGCCCCATGGCTGCACACCTACCAGACGCAGACAGAAACCACACAACTGCTTGGGCTCTGGTACAGACCCTGCAGCAGAGCTGCTTGAAACTCTAGGCCAACTGCCAGCAGGAGGTGGCTGCACAGCAGCATCACTACATCCAGACAGCCCTGTCTGGAACCACAGTCACCTGCCTAGCTCAGGGCTATGAGTACCAGCTGGCCCTGCTGGGGAGGAGCATACCCATGCTGTCAGCCCCTGCTGCAGCCCTCCACCTCACTATTGCCAGGTCAGACCCAACAGAGAGAGCAGCTGACAATGAAGATCTTGTCATCACTCCCCACATGTACTGCCACACATGGGCCTGGGCTATCAGTAAACACTGGTGGGAGTGTATAGTCCTCCCCACCTGCAACAACGTACACTGGATGTCCGGATGTCAAGGGACACATTCATGCACCTAGTGGCCCAGGTGGCCCCTAACATTGAGCGGCAAGACTCTGATGTGTCCAGCCCTCACCCTGGAGAAGCATGTGGCCATACTACTTCTAGGCCACACAAGCCATGGGCCAGGTGTTTGCAAGTGGCTCTTGCAGGCTGATACTGGCAGCCTTTTAGAAAAACAATTCCCATTCTCACCCTCGCCTTCTTACCTTGATCTGCCATGGCTTCAGCATCTACTCTAGAAGTTCTCTGCAGACCTTTCTTACTCCAACTAAACCCTCAAATGGGCTCTCAGTCTTATCCCACTTTATTCTAGGCATGCTCAAGCGGTGAGGGCAAGGGGGAACCATAGAGACCTCTGGCCCAATACCAAAGTGTCTCTCTGGAGGACTCCCCGGGTTTCTTTCGGGCATGGTCTCAAGACCGTGCCTTGCCCCACTGTTTCCCAGCACATTTTTTTTAAAACTTGCAGTGCAGGGAACGCTTTTTCGTTCCTGCACGTGCCTGTTGCCCCACCTCAAAGGGGTTTGAGATGGGGCAAGGGACTCAGGCACGCTCGTCTGGATGTACCCGATAGGAGCAGAGCATCTAGACCACAATATGATTTGTATATGTCTCCCAGTATTGTATTTAGATGATGATACAGAAGTAACCACATGTGTAGTTTCTTGTAACCCATGAGCTTTGTGAAGTGCATGATATCATAAACCAAATTATTCTGGGTAATCTTACACACATCAGGATTTGCAAGTAGAAAAGGGAAAATAATATGTTTTAAGGCACTAGCTAAATCTTATTTCTATGTCATCAGAGTCATCAAATTCTGTCACTGGGCAGGTAAATTTTGGTCCAAACCCATTTTAATTTTAGCTCTACACATCACCCTCAAAGGTGTATGTTTACTAGAGCCGGAAGTAGGTGGACCTGCAAAGCAGACAGGTAGCAGAAAGCAGATTGTCTGCTGGACCTGTCACTCTAAAACATGCCTCGCTCCTTTTCTGATGAACTTTAAAGAAAAACTCACTAAAGTGGGAGTGGACATAATTTAAAGCAGGAATAAGTATTCTTAATTATGCTGTCTTTAGGATTGCAAGCTTAGAGGGTTTAATTCTTTATTGAAAAACAAGGAGAGCGCTTATTCACCAAGCATGATTTTTTTTAAATCCTTGAAGCTCTAAAAGAAATCTATTATAGATAAAAAGAAGCTTAAACAGCATATATTACATCTTGCTTTTGTTTATACACGGTGAAGAGTATTCAGAGTGGACCACATCTTAGAGTTGCACTAATCCTTAAATAATTACTATTCATCTACTCAACACAGGAAAAAAACTCATGGAATGTGACTTTGTTCTGCTGGCTTGTCTAATCCGATTCAATTACTTCAGTTTAGTCTCCTAGAGGTCTTGCACTCAGAAACTGAGCTCTGTGTGCTCAGGAAAAAAGGGGGAGAAGGGAAGAGAAGAATCAGTTCCAATGGAAATGAACCAGCCTCTTTTTTTTAAATTTCAGTCCTTTCCCAAATATCAATCCATCAATAAACATGAGAAACAGCTTGTAATTCACAAAGCCTTCGGCAACTCTGTTCTGATAAGGGCAAATTGGTCTGGCTCTACAAACGCTGGAGATGGGAATAGTTCAGTGGTTTGGACCAATTTGAATGGATGGAAATCACTAAAGTCCCTGAAGCTGCAGAAAACGATGCTGTACAGCTGGCAGCAGCTTGTCATCTGCATGCAGAAAACGACAGGAATATTACAAATTTCCTACACAAAGTGAACTATTTCATTCACCTGTAAAGAGTTCCCTTGTCAAATAGAACAGCGGCAGAAAACCTCTAACAACTGAAGATTTTTTCTGTCCCTTTTCCCCTCCTTTCTCAAATAACAGCCACCTGCCCAGAATTAAAACTTTGATTTCAAAAGAGAATAAAATATCATAGAGAAGTGATTGTTGAACAGAAATGTCATAAAAGGAATGGTAATGCAATGAAGCAGTAAGAGGTACACCACATACAATCCAACACATAGCGGTGCATTTGAGGCTGTGTGATCTTCTTGAGATGAAAAGGAGTGCAGTCTTAATTAAGGACCCAGATTTTCCCTAGAACTAAATGGTATTCAAAAACAATTTGAATATTGTCATTCTGCACTAATCCCTATCCCTGACCTTACATTAAATACTTTGCAGCAAATTAGAAATTTCATCAAAAAACAACTGTGATCATTTCTACAAACTGCTTGCAATTTTGCCATTGTGAAATTTATAATAAAGGAGGCAAAGGCATCATAACAGGACAGACAGAAAAAAATTAACTATCAAATACCAGGACTTATTTATTTTTAAAGCAGAATCCCCTCTATTTGGTGGCTGCTTCATCTCTCCTCTTTCTGCTTTTAGGGATAAATTTTAAGTACAGATAGAGAAGGAGCCAACATTTATTTTAGGAAGAGAGATGCATGTGTTTCTGGTGGGAAAATTATACCAATTAGCACAAGTAGTTTTTCCTCCTAAAATTAATTTCTTCTGAACACTCTAGCCTTCAGCATTGTCCTACAATTACACATTCACTTGCTGGTAAGTGCTCATAGCAACTCAGCTATTGACTAACTAGCTTTTACGTTTTCTAGCTTTATTAGGACTGTAATGCAAGGCCAACATCAATATGTTTGGATATACATTCCTTCCATTTTTGTGCCAGGAGAGGGATTATTTCTTTTCTACTGAAAAACTTACTCTAATAATGGGTCTTATCAACTCTTTATTTAAAAATGATAGGGCTCCATATTCAGTCACCTTAACACTGATCCTAATCTTTAGAGTCATCAAGGAACTGAACCCTAATTATCTCGAGGTCTTCCTCCTAGCTTCATGAGGGTCTACAAAGCTAATATTTCCAAAATAAAGCTAAGAAAAGAAGCCAAAGATCTACCAATTCTCCTGGGAAAATAGGCTAATAATGGATTTAATTGCAGGAGCCTGCCTTCATGACAACAGCCCCTGAATAATGAAATGGTAACTTTTCCTTTAAAGTGCAAAAATAAATTAAAACTGATAGAAATTAGAAACATTATAAAATCCTCTTATGACATAATGCAAAAGACAGAAAATAGACTTTTTCAGAATGTTAATTTACGTGAAAGCGTCAAAATGGAAAATGTGTTGAATTTTAGCCATTTGTGGCAAAACTTTGTTAATTTAATGTTTTTTTTCAATGAAACAACACTCTGCGCATCATAAGAAATGCCGTACTGGGCCAGATCAATGGTCCATCTAGCCCAAGTATCCTCTTTTTGACAGTGGCAAGGATGGATGCTATACAAGGAGAACATTGAACTAGGTATCTCTAGTGATCTATCCCCTGTTCAATACCTTCTCCACCATCCATTGCTTATTGCATTAGAGATGCTTCCACAGAGAGCAAAATGAATCCATCTTCTGTCTTCCACTTCTTGGGCAGATACCCCTGAGAAACAGTGTACTTCGTCTCCTCCAAGTGGTGGAGACAAGTGCCTGATGTCATTCTTTGATCTTCTCTGGCTAATGCACAGAACTGCTTTGACATACTCTGAAGCCCTTGACTGAAGAGAGAAGGCATGGCTTGTTGTGACAGAGGAAAATAATTAACATATGTTGTATCTTCCAAAACATCTCACAATTTTGCTTATATGGGAAAACAGAGTCTCTCATGTTTCAGAGCATAACATTTGACTGGTTGAGGAAGTCAGGAATGAGATTTTTCCATCTACAGCATTACACAATTAACTAAATGCATTGTGGCAATATTTCCTTTTCTGAAGAAGCATCAACATTTTGGACACTTTCTAAGAAATTGTCCTGAATTTTCTGGATCAGTGGTCTATGCAGATATGGCAAACATTTTGTCACCAATTTTCATGTAAGAGCAGACCTTAAAAGATATTTGTGCATCCTCACATCTAGACTGTTCACACAGAACCTCTTTCTTATGTTTCTTAAGAGTAAATCAGTAAGGTTTCTCTGTAAGGATTTCTTGTGCTTGGTTTTCAGGTCCTGCAGTTAGACTCCTTATACATTATAAAATCTATTGGTCCAGTCATAGCTAAGGAGCCCTTCATAATAGGAGCCAAGAATCATACAATATTTTAAAACCATGCTCTGAATAGGACTAATTTTGTAGTCTCCCTTTCTCATGCTGTTCATATTCATCTTGGGATACATTCTTTTTATATTTTTTCCCTCTCCTTTTTTTCTTCTTCTTTTTTTCCCCCTTATTCTTCAACCTTAAGTTGATAACTTGGTCACAACCCGGTTCCTTCTGGTAAGGAAATCAAAAAATGGGAGTTCTAACAATGAACTGTTTTGCCCCTGGACAAAATCCTGACTGATCAGTGGAGAGAGTGATACTGAGTGCTCAGTGACAGAATCCTATTCTTACACATGAGAGAAATTGAAGGCAAAACATTGAATATAACTACTACTTCCTCAGTGACTCTTCTGTCCTCTTATCTCTTCTCAGCCTCCCATACATTCCTTGATCCTTTGGCTTTTTCTATTCCTTCCCCTGTTTTCTTCCCCTCTTTTTTCTTTTGCTTTCTCCTCTTTGTTCTCCTTCCCCTTTCTTCCTCTTATCCTTGCTTTCTCCTTATCCTTGTTTCAAATGCTTTATAATACTAGCATCAGACTTCCCCAGTGATAAATCAACACTTTCCACTCATTCCAGTTTTTTGACTGCTGAGTGTAGCACTGGGAAGAGCTGAGGATTTCAATAAGTGCCAATTTGGCTCTCTGAGGTAGGGAAGTCTGGCACCAGCATTATTATAATTTCAAAGGTAGTGCTGCACTGGGGTCTCCTGTCACTAGATTTTTTTCCTCCTTTCTCTTTGTACAATTCTGAACATTTTTCATGCCTTTTTAAGGAAACTCTACTGCAGGCACACCCTCCCCAAAAGGCTTACTTTTTCTAACAGATTATTAGCAAATAACTTTTAGAGGAGAATGATAAAAGCAAGAAGTAAACCAATATTCTGCCATAAATGAGACCAAGCTGAACATTTTAAGTACGCAATGCAACCAAGTATCTTCTAACAATAAAATGTTCACATTTTGCTCTATTATTATTATTATCATGCTCTATTATTATCTTTATCAGTCATACTAATATTGGAGCCCTCTTGGGCTAAGAATCATTTAAACACTTAGTGGGTGTGTCTACGTGAGATGCATTTCTGTGCATCAGCACAGGTTACTGTGCAGTAAAAGCACACATCTTTGTGTGCAAGCTTAATGCACAGTAAAAACCCTTAATCCTGCTTAAATTTGGTACTTGCAAATACAAGCAGCAAATATAAGTGGGATTAGTTACTGCACAATAATGCACATGTAATCCCATGGTGGTGTGTACACACCTGCCCAAAAATGCTTACACCAGAGTAGCTTACAAACAAGTAAGCTTAGGTCAGAGTAAATGCAGGTGTAGACATGCCCAGTGAGACAGAATCCTTACCCTGAACGTTTTATATTCTATACTCTGGAAGTGCATCTCTGGAAGTAGGAAATATCCCTGTTGTTCTACAAGATCAGCCAGTAGGACAACAGGCAACATGTGTTTCACACAATGAAGTTGATCAGGTGTGCCAGGACACATCTCAGCACAACTGATTCTCTTCATTTGGTAACATCTATTTCTAGTCTAGGAATAGTTTCATAGTTTCTAGGGTCGGAAGGGACCTGAGCAGATCATCTAGTCTGACCCCCTGCCATGGCAGAAAATAATACTGGGGTCAAACGACCCCAGCAAGGTGTTCATCTAACCTCCTCTTAAACACCCCCAGGATATGAGCCAGCACCACTTCTCTTGGAAGTTGGTTCCAGACCCTAGCTGCCCTGACCGTGAAGTAGCGCCTCCTGATATCTAACCTAAATCTATCCTCTGCCAGCTTGTGACCGTTATTCCTGGTCACTCCGGGCGGTGCTCGGGGAAACAGTGACTTCCCCAATGCCTGCTGATCCCCCCTGACTAGTTTATAACTGGATAACTGAAAGCAGGGGGAAATCTTTATTTTAACCAAATATTTTCATTTAACAATTTTGAGAAAAGGTGTTTATCTTAAGAAACTATACCATGGATTCAGAAACCATAAGCAGGGTTTAGACAAAATTCTGACCACGCTGAACCAAAAGGAACCTTACCATTGACTTCAATAGGACTGAAAAGAGACAGATGTAAGTGTGGTTCTAATGGGATGATATGATGTCTATTGGATGGCCACCTAAGTCCATATGAATGAAGAGTGCATGCTGTGTACATGACTTATCCTGTACTGGATTACCATGGAAATTTTTAAATATGTAAGTTAGAGCAAGATTATTAATGAAAGTAAATAGTGACTGACATGACTGATCAACACAAATAATTTATTCCAGTAACCTCCTGAAGAATAACTTATATGTGCAGGTGAAGCATGGCAGCTGGATCTCAAGGCAGAAATATAATGATGGCTATTTTAGTGTGCAAGAGTTGGAGGAAGCAAGAGAGTGTGCTGGAAGGCAGGAGTAGTAAAAAGCAAGGACACTAAAACTTCAACTCTGAAACCACATGGAGCTCTATTCTTGGGTTTGAAAACAGCACAGTACAATGCCCTAATGTCAACTGCCCTGGAGAAAAATGGCAACTTAAAATGAAAATGCAGAAAAACACACAGCTGGGTTAAATCTGTATTTGTGCTGGCAGATAACTAAGGTAAATGTAAACATTGCACATACACAGTAACCTTTATTTAGCTCTTTAGACTCATATGTTAACTCTTTGTTATAAATTATAACTATTACAAGCTACAGGCAGTTATGTATTGTAAAATATATTTAATTTACTTTCTGCCTGTCTGACTTAAAAGCTGCTGGAAAACAGGTGTTTTCTTGCATACAGTAAAGAGAGGGGAAGTCTCAGGAGTATGTTGAAGGCTGAAGCAGGGCAGATGGATTTACTAAAATATTTGCAAATTCTCCTCACTGTAATTTAAGTGAGGAAATTTAGCCATTTTCAGAATTTTACTGACTTCATCAAAATTTAAATCTTTCAAGTGAAAATTTAATTAAATATAATTCTTTTTGAAGTATAATGACACCTTTGATCTCTGAAGAGCAATGTTTCTTTGGAATGAACAACATATGACTTTCGTCACCAAACTGGGCAATTCTCAGATTTTCCCATGACTGCTCTGATATTTTTGTGCAAACTGGGTCTTTTGGTAGGAATGATGGTGGGTTAAGTTGGTAGTAATATGCCTGCCAGGTAAGATTTCTTGCAACTGGTAGAAAGTCATCTCTAGTACCAATATGTCGAGAAGCAAGAGGGCTGCTACCAACCTGGGTCCATGACACTACCACTATGGCTGGAGCCAGAGCTGCAGTCATCACCACTTCTCCCCACCACCAAAGCAAAGCCCCTTGCTGCAGAAATGCCACAAAAGCCCCCTGGCTTTGTGGGTAAAATGGCTCTATAGGCTGTATGTTGCCAAACCCTGAAAAGCACAGGGGAAAAATATTGGATAATAAAGAGGTCATGGTTCCTTTGGTGCTATATCATAGAATCATGGAAGTAGGGTCGGAAGGGACCTTGTAGATTTCCAAGTCCAACCCCCCGCCTGGGCAGGAGAAAAACTGGGCTCAAATGACTCCAGCCAGGTAGGCATCAAGTCTCTTCTTAAAGACCCCCAGGGTAGGAGCCAGCACCACTTCCCTTGGAAGTTGGTTCCAGATCCTAGCC
>NW_017728914.1:13341967-13393425 GCF_001723895.1 Crocodylus porosus
TTCTGCCTCTGTGCTCTCAAGAAGGGAGTTTCCCATCTTATAAGTGTGCTGCTGGTTACTACTGCCCAAGTGTAGCACCCTGCACTTGTCAGTATTGAAACGCATCCTGTTTTTGTTAGCCCACCCCTGCAACCTATCTAGGTCTTGCTGCAGTCTTTCCCTCCCTACTAGTGTGCTCACCTCACCCCAAATTTTGGTAACATCAGCAAATTTAAACAGGGTGCTTTTCACCCTGTCATCCAAATCGCTGATAAAGAAATTGAACAACATGGGCCCAAGGACCGAGCCCTGCAGGACTCCGCTGCCCACTTCCCCCTAGGTCGAATATGGCCCGTCCACCACCACCCTCTGAGTATGAGCTTTCACCCAATCTGCAATCCATCTGACTGTGTAGGCATCAGTGCCACAATTGCCTAGTTTTTTAATGAGGTTGGGGTGGGAGATGGTGTCAAAAGCCCTGCTCAAGTTCAGAAAGACTACATCCACGGTGACACCTGTGTCCAATGCTTTTGTGAACTGATCATTAAAGGCAATCAGGTTGGTCTGACATGATCTGCCCCTAATGAAACCATGCTGGTTAACCTTAAGCATCATCCCTGAAGCTGGTCCATCGCAGATGTGTTCCTTGATGATCTGCTCAAAGAGTTTCCCTAGGATTGAGGTAAGACTGACCGGTCCTCCCTTCTCCCTTTTTTAAAGATGGGGACCACGTTGGCTATCTTCCAATCATCCAGCACCTGGCCCAAGCACCACAAGCACTTGTAAAGCCATGCCAAGGGCCCTGCAAGAACCCCTGCTAGCTCCCTCAACACCCTAGGGTGGAGAGCATCTGGACCCGCTGATTTAAACACATCCAGCCCCTCCAGAAGCTCTCTAAACCAGTCCTCCACAACATGAGGTCTGGAGGCGTTCCCCTCGAGTCTGTCTTGCATCACAGTGGGGAAGTCCAGGTCCCTGCCCAAGATAACAGAGGTGAAGAATTGATTAAAGAGGTCTGCTTTCTCCTCTGGTGCAACCACCAGATTGCCCAGCATATCTTTCACGGGCCCCAAGTTTCCCAGTGCCTTCTTCATCCTCCCTACGTATTTGAAAAAGGACTTTTTATTATTTTTAATCTTGGATGCTAGTCCTAGCTCTATGTCCGCCTTAGCTCTCCTGACAGTCCCCCCAACAGGCCCAAGCAGAGAAGGTATACTCCTCTTTGAAGATAGCACCCTTCTTCCACTGGGTGTATGCTGCCTTTTTGGCAATCAGGCATTCCTGGACACCCTTGGTAAGCCAGGGGGGCTTTTGGGTACTCTTGCCCCCCTTGCTTCTTGTTGGGATGGTCACCCCTTGGGCCCTGAGTATTGTCTCCTTAAGGAATGACCACTCATCTTGGGCACTGAGTTCCCCTGCCCTCAAGAACCCCAGCGCCTGTCCCACTAATCTCCTCAACTCTATGAAGTTGGCCCTCTTGAAGTCTAGGGCTACCGCCTTGCTGCAGGCCCTTGACACCCTGCACTGGATGGTGAATTCCAGCAAGCAATGATCGGTATCACCCAGGTGGTCCAGAACCTGAAGGCCCCTTACCAGGTCATCGCCTGTGGCCAGGACCAGGTCCAACAGGGCATTTCCTCTGGTGGGATTGTGCACCTCCTGAATATATTTAATTTAATACAGTATTTACTAATAGCACAGAATATAGTAGTAAAATGACAACTTTCCTGAACAGAAGTGAACACATTTATATGAGCAAAAGCTCTGGAATACTTTTGGAACACGAGACAAGAACTCAACATAGATATGCCTCTCTAAGCATAATAATCTCCAGGTGAACATGAATTCAACCTGAAAAAAATCATGTTCAGTGAGGATATTATTCCATGACAGCAAACACTTACTGGCTGATTGCTGGTGAACTTTAGTGGTTGATGCTGTTACCTATTGATTTTACACATTCAAGAGCTGGCGTGCATGTATTAACATGGACCAGGGATGTTCAACTGGCCCATGCAACCTGAAAAGGTTAAGTTGTGGTTCCTGGAATTTCATCTGGCTGCTGCTCCCACATTACTCTGGCTGTAACAACATCTGGAGTCTCTGGGCTGCCTCTCCCTCCTCCAGTTGATTCTTCCTGCCCTCCCCCCAGGCAGTGAAGATGTGTACCACAGCATAGGGAGCTGAGGGTGAGTCTGGGCAGTGTGGAGGGTGAATCAGGGATGAGTGGCAGTGGGAGGGGAGGGAAGTAGGAAGGGACACATTGTGCCTGGATGGGACCACTGTGGGGGTGGTACACATGAGAAGGGGAGTACCTGGTGGCATGCATTCACCTAGTGCACTTGCCTAGTGGTATGGCCCCAGAGACTTAGAGATTGGATATCCCTGACATAGACCATGGACAGAGAATAAATAATTCATATCCCAAACTTGACAAAACTTCAAATTAGCATTAATAGCAGTATTGAGTCTACCTTTAGGAGTAGGTAATGGGAATATCTAGGTTCTGATGTATTTTCTCTTAAAGATTAAACCAAAAAGACTCAAGTGAAATGTTACATGTATCTTTGAGTGATATTTCCCTCCAGGACAACCACTACCCCTGTATAACAAAAGCAGGTGCCCTTCAAAGTACAGACAGAATGTGTTACTTTTTCTGAAATGAAGCCTCTCTATAAAAGGAAACACTACTTGCAAATGCTTTTGAGACTGTGAGAGGAAACCATAACAAGGTAGATTAACATAGATATAACCAGTAAATGATGCTTCACAAACCATCACTGCCAATCCTTATAATTCATTAATTTTCAGCCAGCACCTGCATTTTCCAACACTCAAAGTCAGTCTTTTAGACTGACATGCAAAGAAAACAGCTCTAATGATCACTCGATTAGTTCACAACACTCAAAATCTACAACACAGAACAGAACAAAAGCAAAAGCAGCCACCTGGTGTTTTCTGACCTGGTATTTGATGTTTTTTGTTAACTGCTTATCTTAAAGAGAGATAGAACTGGATTTTTAACCTTATTTTCAAGATTTTTTCTCTAATTAGGTTCTCTTTAATCAGACTAATGATTAACCTGCATCCAGTTCTGCACTTCACATCATTCAGACTCACTAAATTTTCCTGGATTAGGTTCTGTTCAGTGTAGCTGAGAGATTAAACACAGCAATCTTAGCCCCAAAGGAAGCAATGTAGCTTTACCTCACCTATGTGAAACCCTTATGCATTGCTGTGAATGCTGAAATTGCTTCCAGTACAAAGAAAAGCACCCCTGTTTTTTATTCTCCCTGAGTTACCTATAGATTTTTCTGCATCCTGAAATTCCTATTGTGCTCTACAGCATAAAATACCCCTGACTGAAAGAAATGATAGGCTGTGCACCTGAATTCTGACTTAATATTTAAAGAGTTTTGGCAATAAAATCACCAGAAGGGAATAAGTTCTTATAGCCTCATCCCATGGTCATGAATGGAGAGCAAAAAACTCTTTTAATAAAGGCCACAGAACAGCAATCAAGTGTGGAATGATTCTGAACCACCATCCTAGATGTATAATTCCTATGTATTCTAATACTATTGCCTGGTGTCATCAACTGATCTTTCATTGTTCTGTTTCCAATAATGGATAGGGGATCACAGTCATGTTCTTTGACTTTTGAATCATAATCTAGTCCTGTTTTTCAGATTCCATGACCACTTAATGCAATTATTTAGCCAGGAAAGTTAGTTTAATTACAGTTTGGGAAAGATGCTGATGGCCCCCCTACCTAAAAAGTAAAACTAAGATATGTTGGTTTCAAGGGTGGGAAGGTGTTGCCCCCACTGCATTGGCTGAGGCCAGCAGGTTGGGTGTCATGACCAATGAAGGTTTGTTACGTCTCTCTCTCTACTTATCATATACTTTACACTGAAAATTAGTTCTTGAAACATCCTGGTGTGCTAAAAGCATAACACAATGGCTAGGTTCAAGAAGCCCAAGGCAGATTCAAACTAACTTATATGGATTTCTCTAGGTAGATTATGTTGGTTTGGGAGCAAACAGAACACAAGTTTGCCCTTTCCATGGGGGGAGTGGTGGGAGGGAAAAGGAGACTAAAGCTACCTGAGCTTTGGGCCCCCACTGCACTGGCCGAGGCCAGCAGGTTGGGTGTCCTCTTGCATGTCTCCCAGCATGCCGGAGATTGCCAAAGGTAGCTGAATGCAGCTGAGTGACAGACAACCCATGATTGGCTGCTAGGAACATGCCTTCAACCCCTCCCCAGAAGAGGTCCAGAGCAGGTCACCATGATATATCCCTTCTCCTACCATTGGGCAAGTTGCTTGATGTGCCATGGTGACCCGCACCAGGACTCTACTGGAATGTGGTTGGTGGCATGTGCCTGGTAGCCAGGCACTCCACAGAAGGAAGGATCAGGACCCTCAGAACCCTGGCAGCAGGTGCTTGACATGACTGGAGGAATGATGATTGCAGGAATCGCAGTGGGCACATAGTGCTGCTGCCTGCAGTTCTCTGAAGCTCTGAGGGACCTGATCTGAGCCCCCCTCCACCCCCATGGCTGACCTCTCACCACAGGCAGAAGGCAGGGCTGGGGATAGAAGCTTTGCTGAATGGCTCTGTAATGGCCCAAGAGCAGGGCCCTCTGTGAGCTTGGCCAGAGCAGCTGAGCCCAAAAGAGTTCCAGTGAGCCTCCCCATGAGGGGAGTCTAGTAGGGACCAACAAAGGAGCCTGGGATGTCAGCAGACAGTGACCTAACATGACTTGATAGGTAAGGACGTACTGAAATTGAGGAAAGAGGTGGCTGATTTCATGGGCAGATCATGGGGCTGGCCACCATTTCCATGGGTTTAGCACAACAGAGACCCCCACACCCCTGGCCAAAGGGCCCCAGTGGCCCTCACTGTTGATTGATTGAGAGGGCTCTAATTGGTGGAGAGGGGTGGGACCACAAAACAGGCAGCCCTTTCAGCCAATCAGTGGCAAGGGGCAGGGGTGGCCACTATTTGCTTTCCTTTGCACCAGCAGCCCTTTTCCTGGTGGACTTCACAGCTGGGCCGCAGCAGCCACAAGAACCACAGGCTGCCACTGGGGAGCCAGCATTTTATTTTTAGTAAGTTTTCTTTCCCCACAGATTTTGTGCACAATGCCCAATTTCATGGACAATACCCAATTTCACAATTTCTGCACAATCCACAAAAATCATGAATTGTGTAGGTCACTATCAGTAGGGGATCTGGTACAGAAGTTTGACAGACCAGTCTAAGCTAAAACTGGTTCTGATACCTCATCAATCCTGGTCTATCTTAGATTAAACCAGTCTATGTGCCCTGAACTTCTGTTCTGTTACAGGTATAGACTGGTTTCCAATCACTTATATACCCATTTATGTGTAGTATCTGTACTTGGCCTAGGAGTCAAACAACTTGATGCTGTAACTAATTTTTCCAAAAGGGAAAAATTCAAATAAAAAGATCACTCAAATATAAATGTTAGCAAGATTCTCAGAAGGTGAATGGAACTCTGCTGATTTACTTCAGGTGAGGGCATCACTGTGTTGAACTCAGCAAGACCCACAGTTTTAAGTGGAAAAACAAAGACTGTGATTACATATAAGCCATGTTCAGAAATACAGAATATGTGAAGACTTTTTGCTGTGATAATGCACACATATAATGTTTTGACACCTCTTTAAAGTGAATTTTACCCTGGATGCTGATAAAGTCCCAGCCACCTTGATTCACACCATCTTTTAACACATGAATTGTGCCAACCTTTTCTGACAAAGAGAGAGAGAGAGAGAGACCCCGTTTCTGGGCTCTTTGCTGCCAACAGTGCATTTCTAATAATTGTCAGTGTCAAATAGCAGGAAAAATGAGGCTGTGTTGAAGACACAACTGTCTCTGTTGGTAACCATACGAACAAGAAGCAATATTTTTAAAAAAGCAGTGTTACCTTTAGGTGGTGAGGAGTTGAATTGTAGTAAAGACAGGAGGCTTTAAAAATTAATTGGAGTGGTCACTTCCTTTTTATGATCATTTTAGGGTGATGAAAAAAAGTGCAGGATTTCTTTCCTTGTAATTTATGGTGATGCCACAGCTTGAGATTAGTGATAGGATTCTTGGTACTCAGTCCTTTGCAGTACACATGCATCATTAAAAAGAGATGCTACTAATCAAAGGAACATCTCTTGGATCTTTAATTCTATGCAGTGGGTTAATTAGGAGAGTTAGGCATCTTATACTTTAGATTGTATAGCATATCTTTTATACATAACTGTACAATGTTAAATGATCATGGAAGAATGAATCCAAATAGGTAAGGTAAGATTTGGACCTTGCAAGTGAATCAAGGCAATAAAAACAGAGCACCTATGGAAATTTTTTACTTAAGAGGGAAATCTTGTTCCTACATGTGCAGGTTTCCCTAGCAGTACCCTTTCTTTTACAGGCACCAATTCCCCAACATTGTGTCTATGGAACCTTGTGCAGGTGTACCAATTGGCCTGTGCACTCTTATTTGAAAGAGTGGTGCAGCTATAGCCAATCACATTGTACCAGATGTAGTCTGTGAGGTGGGTCTCCAACTGTGGAAATTTGAATGACATTATTCTTCTTAAAAAGGAAGGACTGCCTATGATGGCAGGGATTTTTCTCTGTCTCTATCTGTTATTTTCAGGTACTTATTACTGGTACGCTAGGAATGTGAGTAGTCCCATCATTTCAATGAAGCTGCTTTTTCAGCAAAATACTACTTAATTTGAAAATGCATAAAACCATCCATCTTCATTGGTTAGGTGCAAAACAAGAATTTAAGAGGGAAAAAAAGATTTTGGAATCTGTAACGATGTTTTCCTTTTTCTTTTCTCCTCTTGTAGGTTCCAAGGAATCCACAGATTCTCTCTTAATCTGAATAGAGGAGTTCATTGTGGAAGAATAGCTCTATGATAAGATATGTTGCACAGTCTAGTAGAAAAAAATAGTCTAATTTAATTTGGTAAAACGTCTCATGATATATCCTGTTCAAAATCCTGTCCAAATGCAATCTGCTCTTCATACCTGAAATTCCCTTCATGGGTCTCTGTAGCTGCAATTGTTCTTGTAGAGTGTTGGGATTATGGGCAATGTGAGATGAGTGTTAATTGCATTGTAATTTAGAACTAATGGATGGGGAAAGATTGTGTAGGGATCAACAGGGAATAGAAATGTAGCCTACAGGATATAAACAATGACTACAGCAATGCCAAGTAGGAAAACCCTGGGACGAACAGGCTTTAGCATAGCCTTAGCATAAAGCAGACTTTAGATGCCTAACTAGACTGAGCATAAGCAGACAACTCAGATATGGGCTTTGTCAAAAGATTTTCAGTAAGCAGATTTAAGTAAAAAATAAGAGACTGGAAGTAAAGGCATTAGTTTGGTATAGTTTAAGCTGGAAATGTAAAGATGTATAATTGAAAAAAAAATAAACATTATAAAATTAAGCTCAAATATAGCATGGCTCTACATTAACGTAAATAAAGTAAATGCAAAGGTTAAGAAACACCTATTGAAATTTAGAAAATTAATTCTGAGTCTGAAATTTTCAGGCAATGATAATGAATAAATATATATTGCAACTAGGAATAAGAAGCAGACAAGGGGTTTCCTTGGAATTATGGTGGGGGAGAGGTCAGTTGGAACGACACTGATTATAGTGTATCTTGACTATTCAACCAGTTGCAAGATATTCTTAAGGCTTTGTAATATAGGTGAAATACTGGAATTAATACTTAGCTGGTCTTCATAGGCAAAGGGAGAAAATTTGGTGGGGGGGGTGCTGAGAGCACGTGCACCATCCCTCCCAGCAGGAAAGTCTGTGGCAGGGAGGGAGGGAGTAGGGCTGGAGCTGCGGCTGGGACCAGGCAAGGAGTGAATCAGGGGTGGGCCCAGGATCAGGATCAGGATCAGGGCTGGGTCTCACTGCACCTGTGCAGCCATCCCTTCCCCTGCACCTGGGGTTATTGCCCGGTGCTGACAGCCCCTGAGAATTCACTGCCCCCCAGCCCCACACCAGCCTCAGCGTCTCACTGTCCAGGGGGGCATGGAGCCGAGGGCCACAGTTGGGCCAGCCTCAGCTGCACCACCAAACCAGAAGAGATGCAGCCCCCAGGACCCCCACACCCACCCCGCCCCACTCTGAATCATCCCCGGGAAGAGCCTGGTGGCTCCTTCAGAGTTATGGCACTCTGAAGGAGCCACCAGGGGCAAGGGTGAGCTACAGCTGCAAGTGGGGCTCTGTCTGATCTCTGCCTTCACACTTTGCTGCCACCTTTGAAAGCAGTGCCATGTGCCTCTCTGCCCAGCCCACCCAGTGGCAGGATGCACATGGCACCATGCTGTGTCGCTTTCAAAGGTGGCAGTGAGGCATGGAGGCAGGGAGCAGGCAGAACCCAGCTCACAGTTGAAGCCCACCCTTGCCATATGCAAAGATCAGGGGGTCCCCACCCCTTTGGCTCCATGCCTCTGGAGGAGCAACTGGGGTCCGACTGTCCCATGACCCAGCCCAGCCAGGGCCCCATTCACCATGAATGGGGTCCCAGCCAGGCCGAGTCATGGGACAATCTACACATTTAAGCAGGAAGCAGGGTAAGGGCAGGGGTGAATGATTCGCCCTGGCCCCTACTCCTACCCCTCTCCCTCCTGCACTGTGAGGGTATTGATCTGCCCCTCCCCCCAAGACCAGGCAGTTATAAAGAAAGCAGATTGAAAGAAACTTACCTGCCTGGTGGGATGGCTGTGATCCTGACTGAACAGGGTATCTCAGTGTGTGTACCCTTCCCCCTCTCCCTGTTGCAGCAGCCTGCAGCTGGGTTGCCCTGTGGCCATAACTGCTGCCTGTGTTTGTGGGGGCTGTGCCCTGTTAGACCCCCCCCACCCACACACACACGTTCCACCACCTATGCTGGTCTTTTCATTTTCTTTCTCATCCTGCATATTAACATTGTTGTTCCTAATTCTATCATATATTTGTATAAAGATATTGTACCTTCAGTATGCTTTCCTCTTCCTCTTACCCCTCAACCTGTAGCCAACTGAGGTAAATTTATGCAAACTTCTAGGGTCTAGCTCTGTTGGAACATCCTAAAAAACTAGAGGCACAGAGAATTCTTTTCTTGGTAGAGACATAGAATAAGGCTGCCCCAAGTGACCTTATGCTGCCTGCCCCCTTGCAGTCCACAGTGCAGGAGTCTATACTATCATAAGGCAGAAATGTGTCTATAGCACAGAACTGGTGTGTTTAAAGCTGCTTGGGTCTAAGGTCTGGGAGGCTCCTAGGAGGCTGCTGGGAGACAGCCCCTTCAATAGCTCAAAATCCCAATATTGGGATTGTACATCTTACTCTATCACCAACATGCTTGGCAGTTTAGCCCAGCTGATGTGGACTAAGAAGTAATATTCTCTGGTGCAAGGAACATGCCAGGGTCTGTACTGTGTCTCTGCAGGTCACAATATGATCCATAGTCTGCTCTTGGAACAGTGTCATGGCATACCTTATTCCACAATTTATGCTTTAATTATCAGGCAAAATACTTTTCAAAGGACTGAGTCAACTCCAAAAGGGAAAGGAGCCTGGCTATAGCATTAATAGTTCATCTAAGTCCTTCTCTACTTTTCAAAGTAAGTTATACTTCCAAAGAGAAAGAAAAAATAGCATACAGACAGTAATCCAACATTTGTTGTGGTTAAAGCATGTCTCTTACATTTCAAAGTTAGAGTTCAAATGATGTCAGGGTCATAATTTTATTAAAAATCCTTGGTATCTTTTGATCTCTCTGAGTCAAATAGATTACTGCATTTTCAACATTTAATTAATCTTTATCATCCAAAAATATCCATCATTTAATGAAAATATTAAGTCTCTTTGAAGAAGGAAAACATAATATACAGGGCCCAATCCTATTAAATTAATGGCAAAACAGTCATTGCCTTTAATAAGACCAGAAATGATACTGCAGTCTAATTTTTTGTAGTTTATGATTATAAAAAATTACCAAGGACATCCTAACACATCAGTAGTTGTTTTAATAGTCTAATATTTGCTGTTTTTTTCTCTGTCAATATACAATTTCCCCCTACAACATCCCATCGTTTGGACAGTTGTTCTTATTAGTATGCCTGCTAACTTTTCCTGCATCTATGAGCTTCTAGGTTGCATTTACAGTCAAGTTAAAAACATCTCTCAAAGACACACAATTAGCACATACAGAAAAATCAAGGTATAGAAAGAAAAACCTTTCAGGCATGCAATACTGTGACTCAAGGTTCTGATTCATATACAAGTGAAAATTTTGTTGTTGCTTCAATCTGCGCTTTTGTTTAAATGACATAAAAATCAATGCGAAGTCAGTCAAACATGAATGATTATATCCTATTTTCTAGTGATAAGTTCACTTCTTGTAAACCACCACTCACCAAATACTGGTATATTCTGGCAAATGCTTCAGAAACGTGAAACGAATATCATATTTGTAATAAGGTCCCGAACTAGGTGGAGGTGCATATTGTTTTAGGTTTTGTTAGCTGACACCTCAGGTAAATAAGCCAGTTCAATTGTTCTCACATTGTTGTCGTTGATGATAGTGCATAGACAGCTGGCTGTAAACTTGGTGTAGAGTCTCTTTCTAGGAGTTAAAATAAATTAACAAAAGATAAAATAGCATTTTATACTTTCTTGATACTACTTTTGTTTTCCATAGAAGTAATTGCTGTATTTGCTACAGGGATCTTAATCAATCACCATTGACAAAGGAAATGGGCTACTATACAGATGTAAATAGCTGAGGAGGTGACCACATCACCATGCTAGCTGTAGCAGGTGGTTATTACACTGCTGCACCTGCTAGCTTAGCAGCTGTTTTGTAAGCTATGCCAGATAAAACTAACAATATTTTTGCAGTGTCTTGTAGTAAAATGATTTGAACCCTTTAAGTGCACCATAGCAGTAAAAACAATAGACCTATTGAAATTTCTGAACAACTGGCAAATCCCATGTGTAACTGCAGATGTAGAGGGTCTTCCCGACAGCACAAGAGGTAAATCTCCATTTAGAGGGAAGCAAGATTTCGAAGAGTTACATTAATACGAAGTTATACTTGCTTGTGTGTAGATGGGGGAAGAGGGGAGGAGCAGGGAGACAGGGCCAGGGAAAAGGCACAGGAGGGATGAGAGATGCTTTGGATACTTGCATTTTTTCATCTCCCTGCCCATCTGTGTTACAGAGGGGGTATGTTACAGCTGTAGTTGCAGCTGTACTTTGCTGCCTGTAGGGGTGGATTGCTTTCCCTGGAACTATTACTACTTGCAATATATGCAGAGTAACTGGGAATTAGTCCAGATAATTTTTCAGATAGCCTTGCTGAGAATGTACATGCATGTATGAATGACAAACAAGGAAATGTTTCAACAAATGAATGTTTGGCATGTCCTGTTATCTGTTTGCCAAGGTAACTTGGGTGATAGTTTTTGAAAATTCAACCCCTCACTCTATTTCTTATAATTAACCATTTACCAAAGGGAAGTAGCACATCTTAAAAGATGCCATCTCCAGAATGCCAGATAACTTGGCACTCAAGAAAATCATGTTTTGTTTCTTCTGTGTATCTTAACCTTTGCTCTTCAGGGAATATTTTCTAGGACGGCATCTAAAGAAGGCATATTAGACTCTATGCTAATCAGCTCCGAGCCTTTCAAGTAACGGCTGCTGATTGTATCAAAAATGTGCCAAGAGAAACAAACCAAGAATGCAAAATCTATTTGAATTTCCTTTTGAAGCTACGAGTAAAAAGTCCTGGCAGCATCAGTCCTTTCAGCAGCACAAGATTTTCATACTTTATGCACTTCAAAGTGCAAATGAGGATTATGACCTCATATATTGTATATGTGCCTATATTTTATTTATACTGCACCTGTGCAATCAGGAAAAAAAGTATTTCCATGACCTTCTACCAGCAAAAAGACTAACAAGACCATTCAGACCCACTGAAAATTCATACTTAATTAAAGGTTAAAAGGATCTTGCCAATTAGTATGAAAGATAATTGTTCTCCTTTGGCTACCTGATTATGTTTTCTG
Organism: Crocodylus porosus; assembly: GCF_001723895.1. Lineage (NCBI taxonomy): Eukaryota > Metazoa > Chordata > Crocodylia > Crocodylidae > Crocodylus > Crocodylus porosus. Next base: position 13,354,061 of record NW_017728914.1, read on the forward strand.
TTGAATTCACTGAAATGTGTGTTGTCATGCTGTTGATAAATGTAATCACGAGCACTCACCGTACCTTCTTGGTCTCCAAAGGCTTGGCCTTGGAAACCAAAATTCTATGTGGGAGGAAAAAAAACCCCACCTCCACTCTCTCAACCCCACACATGAGCATGTGTGTGCACACACATTTTCCTATATAAACGACAATCATGGCCCTACTGCTAAGCATTTCACTGTGCATTGAAACCCATTCAGTCTTAAAAATGAAGTGGGGAGGGGGAGAGAGCTAGTTGCAGGCAAGATGTTTGCAGCTGTAGAACCTGCCAGGCCAAACTGTGATCAGAAACATAAATAATCTAGCAGACAGGCTAGCATTGATTGTGTCCTGTCATTCTTGGATTGTTGCTTGTGTTATCAAAAATGATGCACAGTGCTTTGTTCACATTCAGGGTACAAATGGCAGCAAATCATTCTTTGTCTCAGCTCATTTGAATTACCAGGTCATTGGCAGCACAGGTGAACAAGCTCTCCTCAGAAAGAATTAGTGAATAAATTCCAACTAGAGAAGGGATTAATGGGTTTGGCTCAGAGAAGAGCCTCCGAAGTACAGCTCAGCTAATAGTAAACGCACCAAGTTTAGCCTCTTATTTTAATCACAAGCTATCCGCAAACAGACCTTAATTTTCGGGAATATGTTTGCTACTCAAAATTAACTGATGAAAGCTTTATGGAACCTAATTTATAGATTGGCCACAAAATATTTGCTGTGACTCTTGCTGAAGCAATTTGTTATTGACATAGAAGAGCTGATTATTTGTATTTCATGGTGATGTTTCTGCTCACGTCTCTAGCATTTACAATTAGCAAAAGGCTTAGATAAGTCTCTGGTGGCACAAACACCACTGTGTCTGCATGTGTCAACATGAGCCTGCAATATGATGCAGCCACCAAAAAACACAAATGGTGCTTGGGTGGTGGTAGTACCATTCTACTCAGTGCTGGTTGAGCCTCATATACAGAACAGTTTGCAGTTCAGCGCTCTATGTTTTAAAGGATGGGGTGGGGGGTGTCAGAAAAAAAAATCTTCATTGTTAGAGCAGTGAATCAGTGGAACAGACTGCCTAAATTGTGGAATATCCTTCATTGGTTTTCAAGAAGAGGCTGGGCAAGTATTGGCGAGTGGTAATCTAGCATTGATTAGAGGTTATAAATAATGTAGCCAAGAGAATGGTGTTAAAAACAATAGTTTTTGCACTGCTTAGAGATCATGAGAAATGCTCAAAGCAGGTTAAAACTAGAGAATGACACAGAGTTCCCTAATCAGCTTGGTTATAAAACAGGATGAAGAGCTGGGGCAAGCTTATGGAGGGGGTAGGATGATCAAAAGCGGAATTGTGGCTCTCTAGTTGTGGTGTGTGACATATGGAGTTGTGTTTTCAGTTCCCAGGTTGCAGTGCATTTTGTTTTCCCATGTTTCTTTGTTTTGCTGGAAATGAAAAGGATTTTTCCCTTCCAGATGTTACAGGTGTCAGGGTATCTTTTCCCACCTTTCTCAGAAGTGCTGGTGCTGGCTGTAGCCAAGGCTGTGGATTTTGAGTGGTATGTGCTGATGCTCTGGTTCCTGGCTAGAGGGTCTTGCTCCTCTGCCCAGTATAAGACCAATTTCTCTAGTCAGACTGGCATGGACTGCAGGGACGTTTGCCTTCTTCTATAGTTGAAAGTATGGGACTTTTCTTTGGATCTCTTGAGTGTATTTTAACAAGCTACTTCCTATTCTTGCAGTGTAGGGACATTGACAGCGCTCTCAACCCTCTGCTTTATTTTTGGCAAGTTAGGGTGTAATTGATGTGATTGGGCATTGGGACTGGTACTTGTACAAAGGACTTATTTGTATTGTTTTGTTTGGAATAAACTGGATGGACACTTGGGTAGGATGGTTACGAAAGGGATAATTCTTCCTTGAGCACGGAATTGGACAGAAAGGCCATAAAGGACCTCCTAGGTACATGCGCAATTAATTTGACATGATAAACTCTGGAGCAGTTTACTTCAAAGTGTGCTGCTCCAGGCGCATAGTGTCTATGGCACTTTAAGCCATGGTGGATCAACCCTGGTCTGACAGCAGGCCCAGGGTGTCAGCCCTAAACTCTGGGTGGAGGCACTGGGCAGCAGAGGGGCTGGCTGGGGCAGGAGAGTGCCAAAACTGTGGAGCCACGTGGCTGAGCGGCCCCTCCTTCCCCGACCCCCCAAACCTGCTGCCAGCCAGGGACTGTCTGTTCACTGTGCAGACGTGCGTTGCAGTGCAATAAATGACTCTACAGTAAGATAGCACTGTCACTGACAGCACTATATTATGGTGGGGTTAATTACTCTGCCCTGATATTAGCACACATGTAAATTGTGACACTTTACTCTGGAGATAATTAGCCAACTCCATAGTAAAACACACATGTAGACAATGAGTACTAGTGATAGCCATTTTTCTATGATTGTATAGAAATATTAAAATATTAGGTAGAGGCAGACAAAGCAGGAACTGGCAAACTGTAGAGGCAGAGGATAAAAATGTTACAACCTCTAGGATCCATGGAAGCCCCCCATGTACACAAAGAATTAGAGAAAAAAGTAATTGGTTGGGCTCTTTAAAAATAACATAAATATTTTAAAATAGTTGCTTCTTTATTCATGTTCCAAATTTTGAAAATAAACTGAATGATAATTGTATCATTCCCTTTTGAAAATGTTGAAAAGAAAGATTTTGACTCATCTGATATTTTTTCTAATTTCTCTCTCTCTCTCCTTCTCTCTGGCTGAAACCATTCACTACATTTGACATGGGCTTCCAAATGGCTTTGGTTAAACAAATGTACACTTCCTGGCAAACCAAGTATCTTAAATATTTCACTCAGCTCTCAGTCGACATAAGTGGTGTTTCCTCTTTCTATCCCCAGCACAAGGTCTTGCAGAAATATTTCAGAAAGGATTGGCCTGGAGACTCCAGCTATAAGAGCAAACAGCCAAAAGATGGAGATTTGGACTTTTACAGAGCTTTTTACAGTCCTAACTGGATTTTCTTTATCCATCTCTTCAGACAGGCAAAACTGACTGTTTGTTCCTGCTCTTTTCTGCCTCCTTGCTCAGTTTCTTCCCTCTGCACGTGTTTCTCATTCCTTGCCATGACTACCCTCCACCTTCTTTCCTTCACTTGATTATTTACATTGAATTGATCCTTTTTGAACTACCCCCTCCAAAAAATCAGGGCGTTGATGTTTTCTGATACCACACTTTGGGCTCATTGACACATTCATTAATTTACCATAGTTACTGAGCATTAAATGTAGTACTTGTTTAATCAAGCACTAAATGAATGTGCAGTAACTAGTGTTACTGCACAGTAGTGCCAGTGCATGCCTTTTTAGTGACGCTGTGGTACAGTAGCCTAATAACACTGTACAGTAGCCTATTAGCACTGTTTGTGCTGTGATGCTCTACTACTGTGCGGTTAGCATCTCATGTAGACATGTCCTTTGTGTATCATATACCTTTCTATATACTCACTGGGTGCATGTAAACATTCATTAATGTGCCTAAGACTACTGCCCAGCAACATACTAGTACAGGTTTTGCCCTGCACACTATTGCACAGTATAATTAGACTACTGCACAACTAGCATCTTGTGAAGATGCACCCACTATCTATTTTATCTATACAGATTGTAACCTCTTCAGGAAAAGAAGTGTCTGTTATTCTGTATTTGTTCAATGCCTAGCACAATGGGGTCCCTTTCTGGTTCGCCCTGATGCAGTTAATGAATAAGGTTAATCCGATGCCAAAACTTAATTCCATCCAACTTCCTTTGGATGAAATTAAAACTGGAGTGAAGCTGAAAACCTAGTTAGCAATGTTAAAGCACAGAAAGAGAATTTGATTTGAGTTAAAGTCAATCACTTCCATAATATTATCTGATAGCACATGTGGCAAGCTTTATGAATTAATTCTAAAAGTGACAAAAAGGCCCTCCCTTTGACCTCCAGGCATGATGGCAAATGTGTTATAGAATTAGTGATGACAGGGTCAGTGGAAACAATTAAAATGTACTGTTTTTCTACAGTTATGAGACTGTTGCTGAAGGGAGAAATCTGAACAAAGTTCTTCAAATGCTGCTGTACTCCCTATGCATATGTGTTCTTATAATTCAATAGCAGTATTTTTCATTTTCTGCCATCATACACAAAAAACCTGGAAATTGGCTTACTTGATGTAAACTGTTATATAAACACTGGTTGTATAAAAAAATTCCAGTTATTTAATCAAAATAATTAATGTAGGATGGGATGAAAAAATAAATTACTTTAGCTGAACAAAGAGAATTTAAGTTTCAGTGCAGCACTTTCACCTGCTGGTTCAACTACAATTACTCCACCCTTTTTTAAAATTACTGTCAATCTTTGGGAGAGAGGTATATAATGCACATCCATTCCATATACCACCCACCTTTCTTAAGCTCACAATACTGTACAGTTAGTATGCATCATACAGAAATGCCTGAGAAAAAATGTATTGTTCTTACCTGTGTCATTTTACTACTATATTAGAGGCCATTGGTGTTTTTGATTTCCCTGTTGCTTCCCATGTGTTTTAAGGATTATAAAGGAGTTTTTGTCAAAGATAAAAGAGAGTCATTAATGACATTTGGGGGATACATATGCATCACAGCTCACGAGGAACTAGGCTTGCAGTTTCTGTTAATTAAGGTTTCAAAGTTTTTGTATTACTTCTCCCAACACACTGGATCCTTATTCTCCTCACACTCTAAATGCTACTTACACAAGTATTTTTCATTGTTCTGTTACTATGGAGCTACAGGAAACAACTTCAGACATCTGTAGTGCCTGCTCAATGACACCATTTCAATCCAAGAAGGGCTTTCCAGCCATGGGAATGCACGGATGCTAATTGTAACAACACATTCCGGGACAGATGTTTCCCATATGCCAATGAGTGGTTCTCCTAAAACACAAATCCTATTTCAAGCTAGTGAAGTGAATATTGATTGAAACACAGAAGGTTTAGTTAGTTAGTTATTTTTTCAAACCAAGACACAATTTGACTGATTATTCTTTTAGTGGATTGGCATAATTTTTGAAATTCCCATGCCAACTGCTTATAAAAGGTTGGAATTGGCATTTCTGTGGGACAGTAATCTAACCTAGATTTGCTGTTGTTGTTTACCTTGTTCATTACACTCTGCCTTTTTTCCTATGATAACTTCTATTTCCTAAAAAGATTAAACCCTTCTCCCATTGTACTGCCTGCCCATCACCACAGTAACTGGCACTTCACAAGTGTCACTTGAGCTGGCACATAGTTCATCTTTTCAGTTTTACCTCTCAAGCACAATGAAGTTGTTCCATATCTTTTTGGAGAGAATGGTTGTTGGATATAACATTGATCAAAGAGTGGGCAATCAAATTCACAGTTAGACAATCATTGCCTTTGGCTGTAAATTGGCATACTGATGCCAGTCAATGTGACGGTGATGAGTACACCTCAGTTGGAGATGAAAAATCACTTTACAGACTTAGCTACATGCCTGTGCACAGCACTATTTTGCCCAGCTTAATAAAGTACAAAACAGAATTTGACAATTTAAACTTAACCTTGTTTTAGGGGGAAAGAAAAGAAAAAAGGGGTCAACCTGACTGTGCATTTTAGTTCTCACTCCACACTACTTTCTTTCTTTTTTCTTTCTTTCTTTCTTTCTTTCATTTTCTTGCACTCCATCTGTGTCCCATCTGTTCTTTGTGTATCAATTATTTCAATTCTCAGGTGCAAATATAATTCAAAGTCCACATCAAATTTCTACTGAAGATGACTAACCTTCTAAAAATTTGGAGTTCAGGCTCTTAATCTGAAAACATATCTGAAATGTTCATGCTTTTGCTCCTACCTTTAAGAACTACCAAATCACCATATCCCAACAGGATTTGAGTCCCACCCGTCTGAGTCCACAAACACATATCACTCCCCAGAACTGATGGAACATTTTCTTAGAATATTTTAGAAGCAATATATACATTAATTTAAAACAGCCTTTTATATCTTGTCTTGAATATTTCTGAAGGCTAAACAGATCAAATATATATATATATTTGTTTATTGCATAAGGTGAACATGAATTATGTAGCCAGCTTTCCTTTATTTATGCATACCCCACCAAGTTCCTAAATAATGCAAGGGAACAAAGGGTATCTAGTTAAGCAAAGGGTTGCATGATATGAACTGGAAAAAGTTGACCGTGTTCCAAGCTTGCAAAGTATCTAAAGAAAAAGTAGGAGTATCTTAAATAGCTCTCAGACATCTCAGTTTACCAATACTGCTGTGAAATTTCTGGGCTGAAAGCACATTCTAAGTACATTTCTTTTATTCAATGCTGCTCCGAAAAGAAATTTCAATGTGGGGCAGTGTGTCTACCAGGAATGAGCAAATTGGATCGTTCTTATATAATAAAGAGCTTAGCCCATTTGTCTGTCTGTCCATAACACTCTTGGAGCACTCTGATTGGTTAGGGAAACAACCAATCAGAGTGCAGAGCACTACCATGACGGCAGGCCAGTGGCACTGGCCTCCCTTTACCCCCCAGCTCCATCCCCGCGGTGCTCCACTGCCACTGAAGAGCCTCTGAGGGGACTAGGTCAGCAGCGCTGGATACTGGAGGAGGGGGATGGAGGGGACAGGAGGAAGTTCTGTCCAGCCCCTACTCCTGGGAGGCGGTGATGGCAACAGCATGGGGTGGTGGGCGGCAGTGCTCCATCCCCACCCCTCCTCCATCATTCTTGATGGAGTATAATATAATCTTGACTAGTATAATATAATCATTCATCTAATATAAGAACTCAAAACTATCTCATAGACCAATTCAAATCTTGAAATTAAGAATATAGTAAAATTTAACATCTTTTCATTCACTTTTCTGTTCTGATTTCAGTTAACTCACCTCAATAAAGGCTATTTTCATGCAGCCTGGTTACTAAACCAACTAACTCACTAAATCTCATGAAAATGTACAGTAATAATGAAATGGTGCAAGTCAGAGAAGTCTTTTCTTGGTCCTTCCCAGTTTCCTCACTAACCCTTTTTGATTCTTTTAAAAAATGCTCTTCATGAGGGACACAAGTTTGGTTAGAGAACAAACTCAAGACATTTTTAAAATGCAGTTTCACTTCACTGGCGTAAGACATTTTCCACATCAAAAACCCAGAAAGCTTTTTCAGCTTAGGCTTGTTTGTGCCTGACCATTAGACAAACATAGGCCATGTCCACACATGCGATGGACTGCGCAGTTGTTACTGTGCAGTCATTTCATACTTGCTTATGGAAATACTGTACAGTACAGTAAACTTATGCAATCACTGTGCAGTACAATCACCACACATTTTTCTCCCCAGTGCTACTGCATAGTAGCAATGAGCTATGCAGTAGCTCATTGCTACTGAGCAGTTTCATCGCCACACAGTTAGTGCCCAGCAATGCTACTGTGCAGTATCAGTGAGCTATGGTGCAGTAGCCTGTTGCTACTGCACCATAGCATCTTGTGTAGATGTGCCTATAGCAATGCAAATACCCTAATTTCTTTGCACTATCAATGCAATGAACTGCATTCTGAATTGATAACTAAAAAGACTGGATTATCATAAGGTTGAAAAGAACAAGTGATATTTCAAAACCACATTCAGTTTAAGAGCATCAGTGGAGAAAACCTACAGTGAGAAGACTGTCACAAGCCTACTGAACCATTTATACCTAGAAAGAATATTCAGACAGATCAGATCAGATCAGATACATGCCTGTACCTTACTTCTATCAGTATGACATAATATACTAGCAAGCATGTTTATTATAAGGAATATATGTATGACATGTATTACAACAAGCCTTGACTCTATTGCATGTAGTTAAGCAGATTGTAATTACACCTGTTATTTGTTTCTGTCTAGCTGTTCAGAAATCTAAACACGAAGAACTGACCTACTGTAATTTCTAGTATAAGGTATATGTGCATCTTATTTACATAAGCACACCCACAAGCACACGTATGCATTCTCTTGTTATTCATCAAGAAGAAAAATGGCTTAAAATTGGACTTAAATAGAGAGATGTTTGGGTGTAGACTAGGTTTAAATCATAGTACATGATACTATTTCCAACCAATTTAATTAAAAATGTTTAGAAGTTGGTCTGACTGCACTGTGGGCTATTCTTGTAGGATTTTATCCATAATCGAGTAGGTAGATTCTTTAGTTCTGAATCCAAATCTATTATTTTGTACTACTCAGGTACACCAGGTAGGTGGGTAAGGTGCTTACTCACAGTCAGAATGAGCACCAAGTATAGATGCAGCTTAAGGAAGCAATTTGAAAGAGGAAGGTGAAGTAAAAAGAACCCAGGAACCAGAAATTCCAAAATCTTCAGAGTCAAGGTGTCAGTGTTTGCTTACTGCTACTAAAAATCCAGATAAACTCAGTGAAGAAGAGTCCTTACAAAAAATGTACAAGAGAAGGTAGATGAAAAGCTAACATTTCTTACTTGTTTGCTATGCATATAGCCTTCTCTGTAATCCTGAACTCAACTAAAAATATAATTATGAAGTTACAAGTATCTTAAACTTTTTTACCAGTTGTATTTCTCTTTCTTTTAGAGACATTATTTGACTGACTCTCCCCTAAAGGGGAATACAAAACCTCATTGTATTTTTTTCAAAGTAAAAAAAAATTGAAAACACAAAAAATGATTATAAAAATAAGGTTAAATATTTAGGTTTTCAAAGCCTGGAATAAATGTTAATGTAATAGGCTAAAACAAATATAATATCCACATGAAGCTGTTAAAAGTCACACAGAACATGTCAATAGACATAATTAAGTGAAGCAACATTTTTCTTTTGCTATTTGCATTCTGAAATTTCGTTTCAATATAATAAAAGTCTCAATAGAAGTTATAGATGACCAAAAATAATTGCATAGATTTCAGCTAGGTATTAAATACTAGTTAAAGAAATTCTTTTGAAATGGACCTTAGTTCAATGGTACATTTATAAAAAAACCATAACCCTTATAGCCCCATTCAGTTAGTTGTTTTCTTTTTAGTTTGCAAGTTTTCAAACTGCCCTCTGCATTTGAGTTCAACAAAGCAAATGTCTATAAAAACTACTGAAAGGAACATTGAAACTATTAACATCCAGCAAAAGGGCATCACTGTTAAAGCCAGTCAATAAATTAAGCACTGGGTCAAGCAAGATTGGGTCTCATCCACCTTTCTGGATGTTGTTAATGATGCCTACATTTTTGTATGCAGGTTGTAGTGAAGCTGCTAGTGACACGTTTCTAAGTTACCATGCCTCATGTCCAAGCATTATGTATTTTGTAGTTCATTAGAATGTTGATGGCGTGTAATTATCGTGAACGTTGTCACCCAACAGAAATTCAGTGAACAGCTATAATAGCCTGAAATAATTCTTAGTGAATCACTTTAGAGAGGCATGTTACCATGCCTTCTTTTATGGTGATGAAAGAGGTTCAAAGATAAATCTGTGGAGTGCCCATGACTAGTGTTAATCTCCTTTGTCACCAAAGAGGAGGTAAGTATAATAAATGCAGAAAATTAGAAAAATCCATAAAGCTGGTAAGGATTCTGCCCATATTTACTCCTTTGACATAAAGTAGCTTGGCAAAATGATTTGAGTTAAAACCACCTCCAGCCATCTTTTAAGCACCCTTTCTCCTATTTAAGGTGCTTAAGGTCACAACTAAATTAAGCCACAACAGTTTTGTGTCAAATGTCAACAGCAGAGTGAAGGCAACATTTGGTTGCAGTTAAGCAAACAAACAAAATTGTCCCCAGTAGCTATATTCACCCACTGGTTAGAAAGACAGACCTTCAGCATGCTGAAAAAATGTGCTAAGGTTTATCTGACATTTAAAAGAGATGGATGATAGAAACAGCCAAAACAGCCAACTGGTTGCTCTGATATTTGACTGAATGTGTTTACCAGTAGTTAACTAGGAAATAGAAGAAACCATAGTGCCATCAAATGGCACATACAATGAAAGAGAAACAGATCAATCTTGACCATCTTTGTAGTAAGTGCAACAGACTCAACACACATCTACACTTGAGTTTACATGCACAGCTCCCATCAGTGTCAGGGGGTACTTTCATGGTGGCAGTATTTAGCCCTAAAAATCAGAGTGTAAAATTGTAAAGAAATAAGCTTCTAACAAAAGTCAGTTCAAACCTTTACACAGCTTTTCTAAAAGCACACATTACTGTTCAGTTGAGCTTGCTATTATAAAAGTATTCTGCCTATACTTGTCACATATGTACAAAACTTGACTTTAACACAGGGGTGGGCTAAAGCCACCCAACCAACTGATTGGATCCAGCCCACAGGCAGGCACCCACCAACTGAATGGATCTGGCCCATGGGTAAGCAGCAGCTCTGGCTTCAGTAGCCAAGTGATGCCAGTGAGCCAGGAGTGCTTCTGGCATGCCAGGTGAGCTCTCTCTCTCTCTCTTTCTATCTCTCTGTCTCTGGGCCAGATAGGAACATAGAAATGAAAGCATGACCCTGCCTGCAACTGTAGCATGTCCCTCTGTTACCCCCAAGTCTGGACCCAGCAGCTGCTGGCTGCATTCACAGCAGTCCAAACATGGCCAGCAGCTTCTGGGCAAGCAGCTCCAGGTTTTGGGAGAGGGATGGCAGAGCATGCTACAGCTGCGGGTGGGTTCAGGTTTCTATGTTGCTCACAGTCCACAGCCGTAGCATGCTCTGTTTCCAACCACTCATACCCAGAGCCCCAGCCCAGAGGCTTCCAGCTGCATTTGGGAAGCTATGGAAATGGCTGGCAGCTACCATGCCTGGGCTGGGAGAGGTGGGTGGGGCAATCTAAAGCTGCTGGCAGGCAGACTCCAGCAGTGTGGGGAGCAAGCTAAAGCTATGGGTGTGTTCAGGCTTCCATGCGGGTTGCAGCCCAGGCAGGGAAGGACAGAGAGATGGAGAGGGAGAGAAAAAGAAAAAGAGAGAGAGGGAGAGAGAGAGAGAGGTGTGACTCTTGACGGGTCACCAAAACCCATTAAGTGGCCTGCTAAACCAAATATTTGCCTACCCCTACTTAACTTGTTCTCGACAATATAACTTCTGCATTGCAGGTGTTTTTTGGAAACGTATCTTTTGGTTATTACAAGGTGGTTATGATAGTGCTTCTGAGAGGAATACAGGGAAAGATAATCCAGCAGGCAGGGTACTAGCTTAGGACTTGGTAAACATGGGTTCAAGGGTCTGTCTCGTCACAGACTTCTGTAAAATGGGGCTAATAGATTTCCTTGCCTAACAAAGTGATTGTGAGATCAGCCATAGAGAAAGCAGTGACATGCTCACATTTGCTCTTCTGCCACCACTGCCCATCCCCAGCTAATCTAGGCACAAGGGGAGCCCCAGAGCTGCTTCTGCACCTCTCCAGTTGTGTGGGATGCTGGGCTTCGCAGGAGACAGTGGCAGTAGTATGCAAGTTCCTCCTTCAAGCACCTGCTCCCTACCCCAACAAGTGCCTCTCCAGCATGGAGATGGAGCAGGAGGAGGAACCTGCCAAGCACTGCTGTTCCCAGCAAACATAGGGGATCCACCCCACTTACCTTGTGCTTCAGGGAGCAGCTGTGTGGGGACCCTGTCTGAATTGGGGATAGTGGCAGCAATGTGCACATTCTTCCTTCCAGTGCTGCTCCCTGCTTTGGTTTCCCCTGCCAGCCTGGGGACTCCAGTCACACCTCACCCCCATCTTTCTATACTCCAAAGGGTGATCTGTTGCACCCCACTTTAGGAAATCCTGGATCAGCCCATGCTCATATTTTTTGGGTAATAAGGGATATATAACAAATAAGCTCATAGAAATTTGGAGGGGAAAGATTAAAAGGTAAGTTATAGAGGGCTGTCTACACGTGTAACCGACTGCACAGTGATTATTGTGCGGTCATTTAGCACTTGCTTTAGTAAGTACTAAATGACTGTGCAGTAACCACCACTACTGGTTATTATGCATCGGTTGTTTCTGATCTTATAGCACAGTAGCAAGGAGGTTCATGCCTGCTGATGCTACTTTCCCATAATGATGAGCTACATCATCATAGCTCATTGCTATGGTGATTTAGCATCTCATGTAGACACCCCCAGAAGAACTAGTGATCATGGCATGTGCTTTCTGATGTATAATTTAAAAAGGAGAGGTGGTGTAAACCAGGAGGTTGGTAAAGATAACAGCCACTAATTTTCCTCTTAGTTTGTTGCTGGAGTCTGATATAGGGGTTTTTTGCTATTAAAAAACCTTCTGGCTTAAAGGGGGCTGAGGGATAACTCTAATTCCTGAAAATATGAAGAAAAAAAATCAGAGTGAATTACCAAAATAGCATATAAGTAACAGACAAAACTGTATGAAAAAGTCATAGACCTCAAGACTTGGATTAAAAATTTGAACCTACCATGAATGATATCATTATCAAAAAAATTGCTCTGCTTTACAACTCAATAGGATCGTGGCAAATGAACTGTTCTTATATGGTCCTTGTTGAGAAGATGAGAACAATTTCTGTGATGGAAAAAGAAGGCAACCACTGCCATCACTGACCACCAATAAAAGCTATTAGGAAAACAGCAGGGAACAAGCATTTGTTTGCCACAGCTGAACTCTGAGTTTAGGAGCATTTATTATAGTGGCTGCATACAAGCACTGACACCCACCTACATAAATACCTATAAACACATGATTTCTCTCTTTACCACCAGCCATGAAAAGTTTAGTTGTGGTACTCACCTGACTTAGAAACATAATTCAGCAATATTCATAACACCTACGTGTTGCCTTATTTTCAATCTGTTCATTCCAATTTTAACCAAACTTAAATAGGTTTTATTTTTATCTTTGGAAAGGTTGAGAAAATGGTTTCAAAAGAAAGGAAGAAAGAGAGTGAAAAAATCCTACTTCAAATATAGGGCAATAAAAAAGTAAGAAATCCATTTTTTAAAGGTAGATGAAACATAAGGAACACAATGTAAAGCAAATATGAAAGCACTGTCAGTAAAAGAGCAAAGGAAAACAATTTTAAGAAAATAAATACAACATGAGATTTGAAGGAGCAAAAGGGGTAACCACAGGAAGGCTTAAGTCAAGAAAGTATCTCCTTTTAATTACAACTATTTATGATTGAGAGAAAAAAACTATTAATTCAATAATTACTGGACATAGGATTAAAGGTCTCAAAATATTTTGTGTTTCTTAAAGTCTCAGCTACTAAAGTTCTAGCAAAACAGAGAAATTGTCTTCCATACTTAGAAAACAGTTTCTGGCTTTAACGGTCCCAGAGAAAAGTTTGAAAGCATAATCTCGAGTATTCCAGCAACAGAAGGAAAAAACCCAACTATAATATTAATTTTTAAAACTTTCTGGATTTTGACCCAATCCCATGATGTCCATAGAGTTAGATCAGGGAGGAAGCTCAGAGTTTTACCCTCTAAATGTTGGCAATACTGGAATTTACCATTAAAATTAGAGATGTAAATTTTCACTACCTCTAAATAATTAGTCCATAGGTGACTAGGCACATGATTCCTAGGTAAATTCACACATCTTGCCCCACTGACCAAGTGGTAGGATGGCAACACTATGGAAAAGGAGCTGTTTGTCTTTCTAAAACACAGACTCACCATGAATCTGCAGTGTGATGCAGTTGTGCAAAAGGCAAATGCAGTTTTGGGCTGCATCATAGGAGCATTAGGTGCAAGACAAAGGAGGTGATAGTGCCTCTTTATTCAGTACTGGTTAGGCCTCATTTAGAGAAGTTTGTACTTTTGTAGGCTTCACATTTTAAAAAGGAGGTGGAGAAATTAGAGACAGTTCAATAGCAGGGGACAAAAATGATAAAAGGCTTTGAAGGCCCATAAGAGGAGAGGTTGAAGGAAATAGGGATGTTCAGTTTTTCAAAAAAGGGGCATAAGAGGGTGCATGATAGTAATCTTCAAATATATGAAAGGCAACCATGAAAAAGAGAGAGAACACCTTTTATCTCTTGCTGCAAAGGGTAGGATGCAGAACAATGGCTGAAGTTGCAGCAAAGTACATTTAAAACAGATAACAGGAAAAACTTCACTGTTAGAGTAGTGAGAAAGTGGGATGAACTGCCTAGGGAAGCTGTAGCATTTCCTTCTTTGGAGGTGTTCAAGAACAGATTGTATAAGCATTGGTCAGGGATGATCTAGGAATAGCTATGCCTAGGCTACACTACAGGTAGTGCCTTTGCATCTGGACTTTGCCTATTCCTCTGGTTCCCACATGGGGTCAGGAAAGATTTTTTTTGTTCCCTTCCTGCAGCTACATGCATTAGAGCTTTGTTTTTTGCCTTCCTCAGAAGCACTAGGTATTGCCTACAGCCATAGCTGGAGATTTTGATTAGGGTTTGCTAGTGCTTCTGCATTGGTTCACCACATTTGAGATCAGGAAGGAATTTTATCTTATAATCAGAGTGGTATGGACTTGTGGTGGTTTTTATCTTCCGGTGCAGCACGGATGTTACTGTCTTCCTCGGATCTTTCAAAAGCATTTTAACAATCTTTGCAGCAGTAGGACATTGACCACTGTTGTCCCCTTACTTTACCTGTAGCACATTACAGTGCTATGCCTCATGGTTGTATGACAGGGTTGACTGGGTAGTTTTAATAAAATCTTAGACAAGGATATCTATTGGATAGTTTGGATAGGGATGATCCTGCATCTGGCTTCAAGTTAGATTAGATGACCTCCAGAGGTCCCTTCTAGCTCTGCTTCTTTATAATTCTATTATTCAAATAATCAGGTTATAAAGATGACCTCCATTACCTGGAAAGCAGAGATTATGAGAATGCTTTTCACTGTCAAATGTTCTCCTGTTACTCTGAACTAGTCATTGATCCTAAAAAAAAAGAGCCTGTAGCTGCACCAGAAAGTCACTGGAATCCCCACACAGAGGATTAAAAAAAAGTATTCTAGCTATTTTAAGTTTAAGTGGAAACACAGATAGAAAAAAAGAAAGTCACCAGTAGATCCACACATCAACGTCTGCAACTTTACAGAAGATGGTGAAATTGGGGGGCAAAAATCGTCCCAGCATAGTCCACTGATGAATGAATAGAGTACTTTGTTCACTGATACGTGGAGCACGGCTGGAGCAATGGAATCGCAGTAATGAGATTGTGTTCTCTTCCATGCTATTCCACTCATCCACTATGTTGCTGTAGATGGCATACTTAGTTTCTCTGTGGGTCACTTTGACTATCTGCAAAATAAAATGATAATACCCACCCTCCTTTGTAAAGCATTTGAAGACCCTCAGGTGATAGAAATGCACTACAAATTTGACTAAGTCATATTTTCTTTACTGCTATATAAAGGCAAAATTTGCAATGTTTAATACAATATAAAATAGAGTAACAGGGTGAAAGCTGGCTGCTTGCTCTCAGGCCCCAACTTTTCCCAACAGTCGGAACAAGTGAGGGACAAAGAAAGAAGGTGGATTTTGGACTGAAAATATAGTGGGGCATATTTCCAAGTGATTTCATGATGTCTTTGATGTAAAGGGGCTGTAATATGATCTCAGGCATCATGCACAAAAGTCCTCCTACCTACAGAAACTGGTGGGAGCAAGCATACTAGCTCTGTGTTTGTGCATCTACCTTTCACCAGCAGGGGATCTCTTATCAGAGAAGGCCCTCACATGCTCTACTGCTGCCTGCTCCTGGGTCCATGCTGCTGCCCACTCCAGATGCATGCTACTGTCTGCCCCCATGCTGGCATTGTCTACCATTCCTCCACCCATGCTGTCACCAGATCTCTTGTCTGCACTGCTGCCCACTCCTGAACCCACACTGCCACCTGATTTGCCACTGGTGCTGCCCACCCTTAGATCTGTGCTGCTGCCTGGAACCCCACTGACACAGCTGCTCATTCCTACACCAACACTACCACTCATCTCCAGATCTATGCTGATGCCTGCTTCCAGACCTATACTGATGTCCACCCCCTGCATTGCTGCCCAGTTCCCCCTCAATTCCCCACCTGCACCCAGTTCTGGATCCATGCTGCCACTCACCCCCAGGTCCAGATCCACAACAGCTGCTGCTGGCTCCATCAATCTGGTGCTGGAGGAGACCTGCAGCCTAAATCCAGTCTCAGGTCTTGAGTCTGATGCCCCTGATCTAAGAGATGCCAGTAGGCAGTTCAAAATTGTATCAGGACTAAGCCTAGCCTTATAAGTGAAGGAGATGGAAGTGGCTCCCTAACTCTCTCTCACCAAAGGAGAGCTCTGGTATAAAAGACATGCTTTCCTAAAGCCTCCTTCCCTAGAGGAAATTTTAAACTGTTGGTGTCAATTAGTATAGTGTTAGACTGAAAACTCTTAGGGCAATAACTGTTTTCATATACCACTGCATTATCAACCCTTGGTAAACAATACAAGTTTGCACATCCAATCTCTAGGGAAAGTAAAGAGCTTCCTGTTCACGCAAAATAAAGTGGCATGAAATAATCAGTTTCCACCTTGCATTCAGGTGATAAACAAAGAAAAATCACAACCAACTCTGAACTCAGATCCTTATTTTACCCATAAAGCTACAGTAACCTGGGCTGGTATGGTTATAACACATTCTGGTGGTTTAAATATGTAAATTCATTCCAAAATGGGAGGAATTTACTCTACATAAATTATATATAAATTAATGTAGAGTGTATATGTGTGTGTACACACACACACACACACACATACACACACACACACACACAGATATATATGGCACATAACAAGCAAGCCATTACAGAGTTAACAGTGAATAGGGACTCAGCATCATGACTAATTAAACTTAATGGAAGTCATGGTTAAAACCCTATATATTGTGCTGCTGTTTTAACTTAAGCTGTCATTTATCAGAAGGTTTACATATCTTGCCTCCAACGAAGGTTTCTATTGTGCACTAGTCATTTTCTGATTAAATGATGGACACCTTGGGTATCAACTCCCCTTTGCATCTAGAACATTACACACTAATGAAATTGTTAGGCATAAACAGATGTTCCCTTGAAGATGATGTGTTCTGAATCAATCACATTTGAGCCAGATATATCAAGCTTTTGCTAATAATAAGGGATTGCTCAAACACATGCTTGAATTAGAAACTGATATAAAAGGTGCATGTCGAGAAGCATTTGTCATACCTTGTGAAATGAAGAATGAATACAATGGATTATAACACGGAACTGGGCCAATACACTCTGTATTGAAAGTGACTCAGAAAAGAGAATCTGGGGAAAGGTGGACAGCATGAAAAGTACTAAGGGGTCAACCGGGAAAAGTGACATACTGAATTCAAAAGAGGCAAAGCAGAAACAGAAGATAGATGAGACAATTAGTGGATTAAAGAGTATGAGATCAAAGGGTATGAAATCAACTGCTTAAACAAAAGGGTGATAATTTAAGCACTGGGAAGAACATTATAATGGGAAGGTGATGATAATATTTGGAGACAGAAAATTGCATGCAAGTAAGGTTAAGGGTCAGGTTATATTTATAAATATCAGCAACTTCACAGTGAGAGTTACAATTCTGTTCCAATCTGGTACACTTTGTTTCTGAATTGCAACTTCAGGTGACCTTTTTTTTTCATTTAAACTGTCTATTCTAGTAGTAAAGTGCCAGTCTGAGAACTGACAGAGCTCAGTCCTGCTTCTGTCTATGCCTTGGATTCACAGTATAACCCTTGACATGACATTATTTGTACTTTAATTCTCTTCTCTTGAAAATGTTGATAACACTGCTTACCCATCTTTGTAAAGTGCTGAGAAGCCAGAGAAAGAATGCTCCATTTTTAGTACCCTTTACATTGTAAACATTTCAAGTAGGGCTAGCCATTTTTTATAGGTGAATACAACCACTACATTTAGATCACCCTAACCAAGCTTAGGGTGATTTAAATGCCTGGATGATCAAGCATTCGCAGGGCTTAGGTCACACTAAAATTGGAGAACCTTAAACATCAAGTGAGAACTAACTTTAGATTGGCGTGGGCTAACTGGACCTAAAATGTGTTAATCCAACCTAACATGCTTGCATGCATTCCTAGCACTGTGTAACAGGGCACTAAGGTGCCTGCTACTGACAAACAGTAGTATGGGCTCAGCTGCCAGTCACCAGGGCAGCACAGGTGTGGGTTGCCGAGACAACCAGTTTGGTCAGCTGACCAGAAGGGGGCAGGGCCTGGCCTATATAAACAGCCAGGCTGAGGCTGGAGGTCAGTTCCCCTCTGGCAGCTGAGGGAGTGGGAGCAGGAGCTCTGCTGGGAGTGGGCATAGCAGAGAAGCCTGATGGCTGGAGCATTGTCTGCTTGATGATACTGGGTGGAGGAAACCATGATAGGGATATGCATGAAGGATAGCCAGGTTGGCTTGGAATTTATGTTGTAGCCCGGGAGTGGTAGTTTTCTGTTTTGTTGTTGTGTTACACCAAGGACCGGGTGAGGCGGTAGGGGTTGGAGGACGCCTCATGGGAGCTCCCCAGTAGTGTGGGGGTTCCTGGTGCTTGAGAGGGTGCTGTGTTTTGGGGTGTCTTGACCCCAGCCCCAGTGTGGCCAGTATCAGGAGGAGCCCAGTGTGGGTGCAGGTGAGAAGCCCCAGTGGGGTGCAAGACCCAGAAAGGGGGTCTGGAGGCCAGGCATGGCTACGGCCACCTGAGCCTCGATCGTGGGAAGCCCCAGTGGGGTGCTTTAACACTGTAGATATATTAATAAAACAGTGCTCAACTGATAGTTGTTGTTGTCTCTCTGTCTCTTGTTTTAATTGTGGAGGAACATGGACTTTGGGGTATTTTACAGAGTGACTTGGGGATTTTTTTATCAGGGATTTTTCAGTTTTCCAATAGGGGACACCAGGATTCCTGCTAGGGAAGCCAGTGGCAGGACCCTGCCTGCTCAGAGCTGGCACCTTCAACCCAACTGAAGGTGGCTGACCTCCTGGCCAATTGGGACCAGGAGAATATGCTTTGACAGTTCAAAGCAGGCTGCCACACCCAGAACATCTTCTGGGCAATAGCTGCCCAGATGGCCAGGCAGGGGCACACATGGCAGTAGTGCTGCAAAAAGACCAACTTTGCAGCCACAGTCCACTGGCAGCTGGCCCAGATGGGCAGATGCCTCTACTGGCTGTGCAGTCCCCATTCCGGTCTTGCAGGTGCACAACAGGTCACATCCAGGCGGCAGCCTCCACTGCCAGCCTGCTGCAGTGAGTAAAGGGTGTAGAGGAACTTTCAGAGCTGCTTCAGCAATCCAGCTGGCACAAGGGTACCAACTGGCTGGGCTCCAGAAGCTCCTGAGAGTGAGTATCACTGAGCTACTTTACAGGGCAGCTTTTTGTACTGATGGGGCCAAGACAGGGAAGTTTTTTATACTGCTGGGGACAGCACAGGTGCTGGCCCCAGTCCCTAGCTCCCCCTGGCTGCAGATCCAGAAGGAGGCAGGCAGGGTAATTTTGCCCCAACTGGCACAATTTGCCCCACACCTAAGTGCATGTCCAGGCATATGTGCTGAGGCAAAAAGCCCTGGCTCAAATATGCACTGCTTCTATTTGAGCTGCTGCAAGTGCATGTGATTCCATGTGTGGACACAGCCCATGGGGCTAATTTTTCACCCTCCACCAACCAAACTTAAGCTTCCTAAACCTAGGACGGGTCTCACAAATGCTTGTTCACACCCTATGTTTGCGTAGGGCCTACCACAATGGAAAAATCAAACAAGCTTGACTGTAGGTACCAGTGCGATTTGAGTATTCAACAACAGTATACTGCTGTATTCTTTGAGATTCAGCTTTCAGTGTCTCCAGCAACACTCCAGAGACTCACACATACACAAATATTAGAGGTATCTAGACATGTTAGTCTGAAATAATGTATTTTACTGATAAATCCATTCAATTCTAATGGATCTCTTGCATATACTCTGTCTAACCTTACTGTTCCAAGTGCTGTTTTTTCTGCCAATTTGACTGAAATTTCTAAAGCAGTGAAAAGCAACTCTGGCTTTTATTAACTAGTTTGTATGCTAGTGAATAATACTAACAAGTAACCACACTACAAACAAGTCCATAAATTAGTAAGCCTCGGAGATTCCTAGAAACTCCATCATATATTGATCTGACTTTGTTTTCTTGAATCAAAAGGGATAGTTGGAAGTTTCTAGGTTTCTTCCAGCCAGTGGCATCTGCTGGACTTCAGTCTAGGTAGCGTCAACCTAATCAATCTGGACCCTATTGGAGTTTCAGATCCAAGGGACCCCTACCCAGATTTTATGCCATTGTAAGACACTGAAAAATCAACATGAATCCACTGTACCTGGTATGTAAATATTAAATATAACTGAGATATGAAAGAAGCTAGAAAGCATTGTGAGAGTTTTGGCTGATTATGCATATATGTGCATGTGTGGGTATGTTGGAAGGCCAGATTGTGCAGTTGCTGCCCAAATGAATAGTGAGATGTACAGAATTTAGGGCTCAGCTGATCCTAAAAATTCAATTCGCTTTAGAGAATGGGGGAGACAATATCAGATTTTCAGCAGTGTGGAGAACTATTCTGCTCACCTGATGGCAGTTGAGGAAATATCTAGGTCTGATCTGCTCCTCTCTTTGGATCTGATCTAGTGCCTGCTGAACTTGGTGGGATTCTTTTTATTGATTTCTATGGATGGGTGATAAAGTTCTCTGAAAAGAAGGAAATGAACCAACACCTAGTTCTTCAGTGATAACAAATTTAAAAAGGATATTGTTGAACCCAACCAAAAAAGTTTGGGACTTTCCCCATACAGACAGCAATGTTTGTGCTCTTTAGGATATTCCTTTCCTAGGGAACTACATGTTTGTTTGTTTCTGCCATAGCAGTCTAATTCCATTTTAATGCCATTAAAGTCAATGTACTTACACAGGCTAGACAGTGTTCTAACAGAATAGAAAATTACTCCTTCCAACTCTTGCGTTTTTGCCTTACTTTGTTTTCCCACTATTTTCTATTTTTGTTTTCATATGTGGGCTGTCTTCTTTCTCCCTTCCAAACAATCTTGCTCCATTCTCCTAATGCTAGAAGCCCTCTGAAAATATTTTTTTTTCAAATCCGATTTTCACTGCTTGTGGAGTTTATTTACTTTCTTGGTTTGAAGCCCAATCCTTCTGCATCAATTTTGCTCCCACCAAGGGCAGCAGGAAGAGGAGTCATATGGTATTTTTACAGTCATTTGTTATTGCTCCAATGATGAATTCACAGCTCTTTGAACAAATTGTCATTTGATGGGTGGATTATTACTTTTTTTTTCGTTCTCATCAGCTTTAGCTGAGGTAGAGATCTGTGTTTATGTGAACAGGGGAAGGGGTTATGGGAAAGTCATGTAACCCGTTACATTATTGTACAATATTCTGTCAACACATTTTGTAATTAGTTGATTAGAAACCTGGAGGAAGCTTCCCAGAACATTTGTTAGGATAAAGATCCAGGATGAATATAAGCGAATTAATTGAACCAGTGTTTCTTTATTCCAACCCCTTTGCCCGCTCAAGGTCTTCTTTTAATGAAATTTTGTGCACGTATAATAGCAGTGGGTTATAAAGATTATATTATCGCTAATTTGTAATAGACACATTTCTTGTATCAATGCAACAAGAAAATCAATAGTTAGTGCCAATAAATCTATCACCCATTATCCTGTTCTTGTTTATGCTACAGATTTTAGATAAAAGCTCTCATATGTGCAACTTATTTGTAAAATCAGGTTTCCTGAGTAGCAGGAGGCTAACTGTTGAAGGGAGGGAAAAATGGTCCTAATACACTTTACATTTCAGCTTTCTGTACATTCTGAAGCCACAGCTGTAAGTCTGAATATTGCACAAGTGAGAAAAGATAGAGAATTATTTTCTATGGCATTTAATATAGAAAAGAGGAAATCCAAATTCTACAATTGGATACAGATAAGTTTCAGTATACTCCTTGTTCATCCATGAGACATGATTCTAGCAATAGTTAGGATGGTAATTTTACACTGACCATAAGTATGTTAGGCAATACAAAATTTGTTATTGTTTTAAAACTATAATGTGTTAGTGTTGATATAGGGCTGTAGACAAACTTATCTGAAAGCTGTTCACAAATTCAGAGTGAAACTCCCACTGAAAAGGATTCATGGGAAGAGTGAATGAACGGGCACATATCAAAGAACAAAGACAATCACAATTTATGAAATGGCATGGATGTAATCTGGCTGCTTTAAGAGTCCAGATCAAACCTTAGACTTTTAGGAGGAACCTGTAAGTTAAATCTCTGCCCATGTTGCTTCTTTATCACTATAGCACTCTGCACAGTTTGGAATTTCATATTTTGTATTTAAAGGAATATTTTAGGGAGAGCTTCCTAGTGAGTATTTGACTCTTCCAATGGCCACAAGCCACCTCTTTTAGAGAAACTTATGTAACCTATTATTAAAAATGTCCTCTACACCAGAACACCATCTTTAAAAAAAGTTTCAGAAATGATCCTGGGAACTATAGATCAGTGAGTCTCACTCTCATCCCTGGCAAGCTGGTAGAATGTATAATATATTTGGACTTCCAGAAAACTTTTAACAAGGTCCCTCAGCAAAAGCTTTTTAAAAATGAATTGCCACAGAATTGGAGGGAAGGTTTTTCTGTGGACTGAGCGCCAGTTAATAGAGTAGGGTAGGGTAGGGTTTGGTAGGATTCATAGGATAGAATAGCAAAGGGTAGGAATAAATGGTCAATTTTATGCCCCCCCCCCATCCTAAAAATGTGGGGTTCCATGGGGATATGTGCTGGGCTTTATTTTGTTCAATATTTTCATTAATGACCTGGAAATAGGGACACACAGTGAAATCTCCAAATTTGCAGATGATACAAAATTATTCCAGGTAGTCAAATCCCAAGCTCAAATTGAGGAACTGCAAAAAAGATCTTACAAAGCTAAGTGAGTAGGGAAAAAACGTGGCAGATTAACTTCGATGTTGCCAAGTGCAAGGTAATCATACAGGGAGAAATAACCTCAAACTGTATGTACTGCATTCTGAATGAGCTGTTACAACTCAGGAAAAATACCTTCCAGTCATTGTAGATAGTTCTCTAAAAGCAACCAAAAATACCAACAAAATGTTGGGTGTTGTTAAGATGGGAACTGAAAACATAATGGAAAATATAATCATGTCACTATACAAATCCACAGTGTATCCACATCTTGAATACTGTGTGCAGTCCTGGTCTCTATTCCAAAAATTATATAGTAGAATTAGAAAGGGGACAGGGAATGGCAATCAGAAGAAGCAGAGTTATGTAGACTCTGCCATACCAGGAGAGACTAAAAAGGCTAGGACTTTTCATTTGGAAAGGAGAAGGCTGAGCATAATAGAAGTCTATAAAACAATTAAGGTTCCATTCCTGCCCGGGGCGGGGGGCAGGCCTGATGATCTGTTTAGGTCCCTTCCGACCCTAAGTAATATGTAATATGATACTATGAATTAAAGTATGAACAAAGTAAATAGGGGACTGTTACGCAACAAGTTCCAGAAAATTAGAACTAGAAGGCACCACCTGAAACTGGCATCTCAGAATGGAGGATGGTTGATGCCAAGTAGGGTAACAAACAGGCAATAGATCAATCTAGATATATGAAGTCAAATGCTCTCCTTTTAAAGCATCCACTCCTGCCACTGTCAGACAGGTTACTGAGCTAGATGAACCATTGATCTGATCCAGTATGGTACTTCTTATTCTCTTATGTTAGGTGAAACACAGCTTGTCAAGCTGGAGTCTGTGTACAATTCTTAAAGGATAACTTAGTGGTAGAATAGGATGCTACCAGGTCTCCACCAACACTGAAACTTTATGCACCTGCCAGTGAAATTTATTTTCTCTGATTTACCTCTCTAATTTAGGTGAAGAATTCAGAGTTTGTGACAGCATTGTTATAATTCAAGTACTCAGATGCCTACTTCTTTATTCCAAATACAAAAATAGGGTCCCTCGAAAGTTCTACAAAAACATGCAAATTAGTTGTAAAGAAAACACATTTTTTAAGGCTGACCTTATTCTATTTTTTTTCCTTTCCTTGCATTTCTACATTCTCTTTTGTCTTTCATTATTATTCTCATCTTATTCACTGTACATATAGTTTAGATCCATTTCCTGAAGAAACACAAATAGTTCTCCCATGGGTCCTAGACATTTCTATGACAGGCCAGTGAAAAATGAATACATTTTCAGCCCCATTTGCAAGGTTTTATTTTATTTTTATTTTTGGTACTAATAAGCTGGCTGAAACTAAACCAGTGAGTTTGGAACATCACCAAAATATCTCCTGCTTACTTCTTCCAGCATTCATCCTGTCTCCTAGTGGGGAGGTAGCAGGTTTGTTTTACTTAATTATTTGGTCATAACATGACTTTAAAGAGTGAGTGGGAAGATATGAAGTGTGAAAAGAAAGAACAAGGAAAAGAAAACTCACAAGAAAGGAGAAGGAGAAGAAAAATGGGACAAAACACATTTTAATGCTGGTGAATAATCCAACCCGGATGTTCACAATCAAATCAATTTTCTCCCAAATTGTGTGCAACCACAAGCTAAAACTTGTCACACAGAAAGGAAGTACGGGAGAGAGAGAAATTAAAGAAATCTAAATTTCATTAAAGGCAAATGGAATATCTTTTCTTTGAAGGAAATAGAAAACTGTAATGCTTCTTTAATACAGAAAAATAAATACCAATCTTTGTAGAGATTACCGCATGTGTAGCTTCACAGGCCTTTAAAATCAGTCAAGATTATCGCATAAGACTATATCTGAAATAAGAAAAAGAGTATATCAACTAAAGGCTAAATGGCAGCTCCCCAAATGGGATCTCAGTGGGTGCATCTACATGTGTGAATTTACTGCACAGTAACCAAAATTACTGTGCAGTATGAGTGCACATCTACACATGCATGCTCATGCTACACAGTAAATATGGCAATTTACACCAATTTGAGTGTAAGTTTGGTGCCTGCATCATGCTGATATCAAATTTATGCCCGATTAGTTACTGCACAATATTGCACATGTAGTTGCCTTAATGAGCAGTAACACGGTGTGTGTGGACTGACTTGGGATTAACTTTAGTCTCAAGTCAGTCCACACATCGCATTAATGCATTTTAATGACTACACATGTAGACACTGACCTATTCCCACTTGCTGTGCTGTAAATTTAAGATGGCATAAATGCATGTATAGACACACCTGGTTTAAGGCAACCTGGCAAGGTGGGCTGTCAGGTTGCTCTTTAGTTGTCCTCCTGGGGATTCCCTCTTGCTGCCCTCCTGTGTTCAAATGAGTCCTAAACACAAAGCTGTACCACTTCGCTTGCCTATGGTCTCAGCAGGCAGCACCAAAATACCAGTCGTGGGATGAAATGTTTGCAGTAACCCACTGTCAGATCAGAACTTGGGTTTCTGCTTCATAGTTACAATCATGTCCACCTGGGGCTAGAACCTAAAAGGGTTTCCTCTGAAGGCTTTTACCAAACTGATTAAATGAGTTAAAAATAGCTTCTTCAAAACAAAGTGTCATTTGCTTTTTTACCCAAAGTTATGAAGCACATGGGGTCAAGGTATAAAACAACAAGATAAGTCACCTGATCAACTATCTCATCTAAACTTAGTCTCTTTATTTATAATTCAGGAAAATACAGTTCATTCTTCATTTCTGAACTGGAAATAAAAACCAGAGAGGACCCTTCTTCATAGCTATTGTGTTTGAAGGGGTCCTCTCAATGCAGGCCACTGTTTTGGCTACCCTGACTATTTTTCTTTAAACCCCTTTACAGTCTCCTTTGATTTTATTCTATGCATTTAGGTAGAAAGTAATACCATTAGAAAAGGAAAATAGTCACAAATAACAACAATCAACAACAAATTCCATGCTGTCAAAGACTTTCTAATTTCAAGGGAAACTGGAAATCCAACAGGAAAAACATGAGGGTCTCATGGAGTCCTTGCCAGACTCTGAAAACAGCCAGAACCTCAAGTAGAGCTGGATGAACACCTTTGATGAATAACAAATTGGTACCAAAAATGGAGTTTTGTGAAATCTGATCACATTTTGCAGATAGTGTCTACCAAGAAAGGAGAAACTATTTTGTTTTGGCATACAATGGCATTCTGACACTTTCAAAATTAACTAAGTCATCTAAGTTCCCCTTAGTGGCACATCCTTTTCCCCCTGATTATTTTGGCCAGGCTCCAAAACAAAAAAACCATTATTTGGTCAGCTCTGCCACCAATTATCTATACATTAAAGAAAAGGTTGACAGCACCCATTAATGTTCTTACTATTATTTTAACAGCTTATCTCCCTGACTTTCAAACAATAATGATAGAAAGAAAAGGGACATCAGTGGAAGGTGAGAATGGGTGGGAAACCAGAGAGCTTGGAATGGAGAGAGAGAAAATGAGAGATCATCCTGGTATGATGGGCCTAAGAAACAGGGAACATATATTACCCAAGGTATAAGGAAAGGAAAAACGTTGCCAGAAAATGAGTCACCTGGCAGAAAAAGAAACAAGAGGTTAACACCCAAGACAGTTCCAGAGTGATGTTGAGAAATGCGAGAAACTGGTATGTAAAATGAACTAAGGTCAGGAGAAATCATGAAGAGAGTGTGTGTGTGTGTGTGTGTGTGTGTGTCCTCACCCCCTCCCCTGTGCCAGCACCATCATTTAATATGCTTTTTGTGATATGGGGAAGTGAGGGAACTAAAGAGTAATGTTGAATGTGTCCAAAATATTTTTCTGCTATTCTTTCATTTAAAGGGAGAAAGGCTTTATCTACTGCTTATGTTTTACCATAATTGGAAGTGCATAATTCACACAGTATTGATTTTTAACCTTATCAAGTAAAAGTATTTTATACAGTCAAAGACACATTACCAAAACGGTAAAGCGTCTTTCTGATTCACAAGGTTGACTGCTAATCAATGAGGCATAAATAAATACCTGTCCTATTTGATGAAAGAGAAACATAGCAGGAGTAGGTCAATGGGTTACAACAGCCCAGCCTCATTTGTTCGGGTCTGGTTTATTTCAGTAGGGTATTTGTAAAAATACGTTCAAAGAATAAGCAAGTAACAGAACACAATGACTGGGTCTACACAAAAGACTGTTTGTTACTCTTTCATTCAGATGTACAATAGACTACTGTTCCCTGAATTTAAGAATCCACAAATCCTGCTAGAAAGATTTGTGTGGGGACAAGTTAAGTCTTACTGATTCTACAAAGGATCAGAAAAGGGCACAAGATTCTGTGTCCCAAAGTGTGACAGCATGGCTATTCATTTCTTACAATTCTCTGTCACATAGCTCAATTGTAACCTTTCTTGTTTCCCCCAAAATAAACAAAATCAACAGTTAATTGCTAACAATATAAATCTGTCAATGATTTCCAGCAGCTGGGTTGCCACAATGTGGAATGAAAGGAGTTAAATGTAATGTTATAAAACAAGGAACAATCACGCATTCTCCACTCTTTTTTACAGTGTCTCCCATTCCAGAGTGACAGCAATTCTCCATTTGTAGTATTTAAGGACAAACAGTACTCAGTAATACGGAAACAGTCATTGTAGATTGCAAAGTACCCCTACACTTGCTAAACAAGCTGTTTTTGGATGTTATTTTTTTAAATAGCATTTAGAGCAGTGTGGCATTTCTGATTGACTGAGGAGGAAGTTATGTAACATTTCATTATAGCAGGGGTCTTCCCTCTTTAAATTATTTATATCAACAACAAATGCAGAGAACAGCAATCCTGAAACGAAGAACTGTATGGAACAATTTACAATAATAACAGTTATCTAAGTGTTTTTGATAGCGTCTATCTCTGT
Organism: Crocodylus porosus; assembly: GCF_001723895.1. Lineage (NCBI taxonomy): Eukaryota > Metazoa > Chordata > Crocodylia > Crocodylidae > Crocodylus > Crocodylus porosus. The sequence goes on from NW_017728914.1 coordinate 13,382,067, forward strand.
ACTATCTAACATTATATTATGAAGGCCTGATTCTCAGACTGAGGTATGAAGTTCCCATCTGCTTTTGCTGATACACTTGAACACCTATTTTTGCATTTGCAAAGGTACTTATCTAATTGTGTGCACACACAAATAGGGGGCATGGTAAATGGATGTGAAAAAGAATCATACAAATATAGAAGTAGGCATGAATCTAGCCTTACTAAATTAGTCCTTGCACATCTAATTCATAGTTTGAACGCTAGGACTCCTCCCATAATCACACTGCACCCAGAATACAAATCATCCCTTAATGACTAATGATAATTCTAAATTTATAAAAATAATACTATTGTAAACCTCATGTATCAAAAGATCCTTTTGTCATTGCATTTCATGAGGCAAAAGGCCACATCCAGAATGTTAGCACAGTAATGTAAAGCAATCAACCTGACCCTTATCCCAGATACGTAACTGAAAATTTCTAAGCCCTAAAGCTTTTTTCATGAAACAAAAAATGGAGCAAACCTTAGAGCAATGCACAAACTCCTTCTTTTCCCACAAAATCCTTACAGGCCAAGAGATCCTTACAAGTGTAAACTAGCTAGACAATTAGACTTTTCTATTACGTGTTAAATATTCTTGGTAATTGCAAGTTAGGTCAATCCACATGCATGTAAATGAAATGTGTTTTCTTCCTAGGCCTGAAATCACAAAAAACAAAAAAAGAAGTCTGTGTTGAAGTCTATCAAGCATGTGCTCAAATAAAGATGCAGTTAATTTTCATTGTTTTTTAATGGGACATAAATCCATGGTCAAGGTTAAACATATACTTACACGTCTTGCTGTTCAGAGATGTACTTAAGGATTTCCTTACACACAAAGATTTTCTTGTGTGTTTATGTGCTCTGCAGATATCAGTGTGCTTCTGAACTTAAATATCATGGGTGAGGAAGGTGGTACAAAAATCTGAGTGCTTTAAAATACCCTGGACTGGGCCGGGATGAAAAATGAAGCAGCAGCCCTGCTCAGGATCCAAATATCCCCCCTTAGCAGAAAATATGGTCATCTCTAATTTGGAGAGAGTTCTCCCCCTTTGAAAGTCTAATTTGAAATCAATAAGGAAAATGTGAGAAATATTTGTCTAAGTTTTGCTGTTGCATAATCACTGTGATATCCAAGTGTCTAGCAATTAAGATACCCACCAATGTATCTTTCATAAAGATCAAGTAGATCATGGTTTCCCTTAAACATAAATAATTACAGTGCTCCTTCATTATCCTCTTAATAAATTCTATTAATTTTGAACTACCATATCCTGGAAGTACAGCTGAGGCTAAATGAACTTCATTACACAGTGTCCATGAAATTGATAATGGAGATAAGGACACAAAATGCGGATGGTAATAATTAATTGCTCAGCGTCCACCATCAGAAACTCTAAAGTGACAATTTTATCTTAAAATTAAATAGACTAATTTGCTAGAGGCTTTTTTCTCTGGTCCACATGCATTGGTGGCTGATTCCTTTTAATGCAATTTTTAAATGGTGAAAAAAAAAAGAGATAAACACGCTGTGATTTTTATCTATGTTTTTGATAAATGAATGTCTCGGCAAAATTTTACAGCTAAAAAGGTTATTTACTTAAGAGAGATTTTCTGTATGTGTAAAGGTCAGATTTTTTTTAGATTGCTGTGAAATTGCTTCTGCCTTTTAGCAAATCTTCTAAGACGGCTCTTCTCCTTGTAGTGTTGACAAGGACACAGGAAGGATGTGGCCTAAAGAAATCAAACGAGAAGCATAAAATCCTAGGTGGAATCTCCAGCAGCCACAGTTTGTGGTTTTTGAAATTCTGTCAAAACACTGAACAATATGAAAGGGGAGAGGGGACTTCTGAGCCAAAATCAATAGCTGGGATATTTTAACTGCCCAATATACAAAGTTCTAATGGAAATGTCCTTGAGGGAAGTTTTAACAGTGGACTTTGAGATCATCTTCTCCATTGCACTAGTAGCACTGCAGAGCATTTGAAGTTTTGTTCAAAAGTTCTACCCCACAGAAAGTTCAGCTCATATTCTGAGGATGTAGAGCCTGCTAAGGAACCTCAAAACAGCGATCTGCAACTGCACGCCATGCAGTGTGCTGTACGTATTACTTGCACCATGTCAGGTTTTAGCTGGAGGGTACAATTTATGTCAAGGGGATTTTGCAAGTCTTTAAATAGCACTACTCCATGTACACCCTAATAACTGTTTAGAAGCTTGGTGCAGTACAAAGAAGGTCACTAGTCTGACTAAAGGAGTATTTTTTATGATATTGTAAATAGATGGACATTTTCTATAAATACTACTTGTAAAACATAAAATTACGCTGGGATGTAATAGCCCATTAATTGGGATTGCATTTCTTTTTATTTGTTCAAGCCTGTTTAAAAATGCAAAACATTCAATACTATCAAGGTCATTCTGGGAGAATTGCTACGCACATTAAATTGAGGTTAAAATGGTTGGTAAGTGCAGGGTTATACAGTAATTGCACTGCTGTTCCCCTAAACCACAGAATGCATACACTTGCTGTTTCTTTGCTGGTACTTCTTCAGTGCCATTAAGAATTCATATGTATTCTTTCTTTAAATTACAGCTAGTAAAATTCTTCTAGTATTAGCATTTTGGAACTCTTTCTGCAAGTGCTGGAAGCATTTCAGTCCCTCCTGGAAATATTAATTGGAATCATACAGTTAAATTATTATTTTCATATAAAATATTAAATGTGCATGCAGTTTAACCTAGTCAAATCTTAGAGTTTAAAAATTACTATCCTATCCTATCCTAATCCATTCCCCTTCTGCTCTACTCTACAAACATTTTGATCTCTGGGTACTTCATTTGAACAATGGCAGCTGACACATCATCTCTGAAAATTGGATGCTTAAATCCCTATGGTTGCACTGTATTTAGGATTTAGTCAATGGTTTTAAACGTTTAACATTATTCATTTTAACATCATCAGTAACAGTAAGTGTGTGTAATTTTAAGGGTTCAAAGCACTTTATATATGTGCGTGTGTGTATGTTTGTGTGTGTATGTAAATCAACATAAAAAACACAGATGCTGTATTTTTTACTATAGTATGTAATACATATAAGTAGAGGATTAATAGATTCTAGAATGACTTGGTCCTGAAAACAATGTACATAGTGGTTATTCAAGTTTTTCATACATGGAAGTATTTACAGAATGAGGTCTACAGTCTATGTTTCAGAAAAAGAACTAGTCTTTAAGAGATTGATTCTATTTCAGGAGACATCAGTGACAAAATGATTATCAATACCTTACCATGAATTAGTTGAACACTCTTTTGCCTGGTTCTGTATAATGGTGCTTGCCATTATGCATTTCATTAACTGAATGTGCTTAATATATTTTTGTCAGTTTACTTTCATTTATTGCTTAAGAGTTTAATGAATCAGGAATCATCAGTTATACTTCGTTTGAACATCTCAGTTAGCATTGGGTGCTTTGATTTCAAGCTTTATAGTCAATTGGTTTAAGTGTTTTTAGGGCATTTTTATTTAATATTCTTTTAAATAGATTATATATAAGTACACTAGCAACGAAGTAGGTTGTTACCAAATCACCACTAACAACCTGTGTCTTTTCAAAAACATCTTATAAAAATGTAAGACGGACATTTGACAATTGTTGTTGAAGCCCAAAAATGTAGAAAGAAAGAATTTATCAGAATTCCTTAAGTTTAAATATTAAATAGATCAGTTTTCTGCTGGTTGTGTGACTCAGTTAAGGTCTAGAAAATAACACCTTTTGTGCACTTCTATACTGTAGTGAGTTGAGATGGAGGGCTGGCTTTATCTCAGCTGGCTCAGGAATATGAAAAATTGCTACCCGATACTCTGTAGGAAAGGGTAGAAGATGCACACTGGAGTACAAATTTCCATTGCCAACTTCCTCATCTGTTATGTTTGGAATAGCAACACTGGTTTCTTACCAGGCTCCTGGCAATGGAGCTTCTAAAAACGTGCACTGAATCAGTGTAACTTTTCTTGGCTCTGACCTTAGTCTCTTTCTGACCAGCACTATAAATGCCGTTATTTACTTAATTTTCTTGTGCCAATTTTTTTTTTTAGGTCTCTCCTGATTTAGTTATGTTGGGCCTGATCTTCAGAAGTTCTCAGAACTCCTTTGTCTCATTAAGGTGCAAAAAATTGGCACTCCACATTATCATTTTGCCAAATTAAGCCCATTTTTTGGCAAGTCTCGCTTAAAAGTTGATAAGTTGCAAAATGTTCAGCCCTTGAACCAGACGAAATATTCTAGACACCAAATGGCTGCAATTTAATATTTCATGCAATCCATTTGGTTCATATTGGAAGTACTCAATTGTCTAGTGTAGGCAAAGCTACTCTGCCACTTCCTCTCTGATGTGCTGATGAATGGACTGCTCTTTTTAGTATCTCTTTTAGTATCCACAATTAATTAGCTATCCTGTGCCTTCTGTACATTTGTTCTGAAAACATAAAGTCACCAGTCCTCAACATGAAACACATACAGCTGCAGCAGTAATGCTACATCACCCTATTCAGACTATACAGACTAAATGTAACCACAGGGTATATAGTAGGTCCCCTAAGGCAAATCAGTTTGTTTGTGTGCTTGCCAATAGGTCTTGCTGTGATAATCCTTCATTTTTACCTGAATAGAAGGGAACAGGACAAGGAAAAGCACTCAGATGCAAACAAATGTACCAGGAGACAGTGAAAGAGAGCAACATAGTTACTGTACATCACATGAACATTTTAATTGATGGAAAGCATACCAAGCCTCCACAAAACTAAAAAAGTGACAAAGGAAAGGGTTTCACATCCTTCATATTATGGGTAATTGGAAAATATCATCTAGGAATTACATACTACTTAGAGGCTCCAGAAGCACAATTTAATGGACATGTTCAACCCTAGGCTGTGAATGATTCTTGAATTATCATGAACTGAATGCTTAGAGAACACCCAAATACCATGACTTTCACTCTGGCATTTAGTTAACATCATTTTTTTTTTCGCTTCATAATGGAGAGGAAGCGTAATTCACAGAACCATTTAGTGTTCTATAATGCACTTGAGTCAATTCTATATCGGGCTGCACAGAAAGATGCCAAAGAATTAATCATCACCTGCCTTCTAGTTAAAACTATGAACGCCAGTTTTCCTCATTGTGAATATTCACTTAGCCCTAATTGAATCAGCCCTTAAAGACCGCACTAGGAAATCGTCTTTTGGAATTCTCCCCTGATCTCAGTTTCCCTCCCTTTTCATGCCCCCATTAAAACGTTTTCTGTCTTAAATTCAGAGTACAGCATAAAGATTGTCATGAATTTTACCACTGTAACAATGTGTATGGGTGGAATACAACTGATGCGAAGAGGACACTTAGAAATGAAATGAGATTTTTGTCATTGTTCTCACTTGCTAATCTATCTTGAAATACACAATGTATATCCACAAGGAGTGCTTAATATAAAACAATGAAAAATAAATCAGACATTTGTCATGATGTTTTGGAAACTGGCATTATACATATAGCATCTGACATTTATTTTTTTTAATAAATTGGAAGACTACCTACAAATTGCAATATTAAATAGAACAAGTTTAGACTTTAAAGATTAAAAACCACAATGTAAAATCAAATAAAATAGCCATTATTTTAAAACTGGAAGCAAAGTTGCACAGAGTACTGAGGATAAATGGGCTTTTAAATTAAATGAATTAGGTTCAGCTAAAAAGATAAGGAATCTGTTGTTAGATATGATTTACCAAAGAGGAAAAATAATTAATGCCAGCCAGCAGAATTTCACTATGAAATGTCATCTACGTATCCGTCAAAATATCTACATATTCAATGTGAGGAGGCATAGGCATTCTCTGCCATTGTACCTTTTTCTTTTTATCCCCCTTTTTGAAGATCTGTTTAAGGAAAGCTGTTTTCAAAGCTAAATACTGAATAATTGCCAATTCTGTGTACCATGGAATATCATCTAACATGTAGGCCCAAAATATTACATAAGTTTCTTAAGAACTTAGTCTAAGAGTCACTGACTGCATCTACACAAGACACTGAATGCACAGCCGTTAATGCGCAATCATTATAAACACGTAGTAAATGACTGCACAGTAACAACTTACCGGGCAGTAGCACCACCAAATATCTTTTTCATGATGCTGCCTGCACAGTGGACCAAGACTACTTTGCAGTAGTGTTGCATCATGCTTTCTGCCATGTGATGCTACTGAATAATAGCGATGGGCTACTGCGCAGTCAGCATCTTGTGTAGACGTGACCACTGTCTGTCTTTCTGAGCTATGCAAAGCCCAAGACCACAAAGCTTCATGTCAAATTCTGCTGTACCAGTGTAATTTTAAAATAGCTCTCCTTAATGCCCATTGACGTAAATGGAGATACTCTGGATATACATTGCTACAATTAAAAATTAGCTCTGGACCCTCCTATCCTTAGGAATGATGACAAGCATCCTTGTGAATCCCCCAGGTCATATTGCCTTTGTACCTCCATATCTGCTTTGGTGGCTCTGGTGGTCACTACAGCAAGGGTGGCTGTGGTTGCATTATGTACGTTTTATTGGAGGATAAAAGTCTGCAGTGTCTGCTCCACGTAAGTTTATATATCTTCTGAGACCTAGCAGCCACAGAGTTTATTATGGCCTAGGTAGGCCCTTAATTAGGCTGCGGGCACTTTCTACTCAGAACACAAGATAAATAATAGAAATGGCATGCTGTGCATTTTCCAGATGTACCAGCAATGGCATACATACAACTCTGTACTGATCATTTCTGGCACATAGCTGTTCAATTATGTATTTGCTAGATATCTCTGAAACTAATAGTTTAGGAACTTGGGACTTGGCCTCCACTACTGACAGAGACAAAGAGAGAAAAGCCCAGAGGCATTTCTGCAAATTCCATATCACAGGTTTTGATATATATTTAAAAGAGCAATTAAATCTTTCATTAAGGGCTAACCTACCCTAGCAATTGCCAAAGTTCAGCTAATGTACAGTAAATTTTATCCCACAGTATATTGCTCAAATATCTATACTCTTACCTCCAAGCATTTGATTTCGAAATCTTAAATGTTCTTCTAACACATAGATTATTCCAGGTAACACAGGAAACATATAAAGTGTGTGAAATACTGGGGACAGTTTTTATACTCTAACTTTATTCTGAACATAAAAGTATAATACCATACTGGGCCAGACCATAAGTCCTTCTAGCTCAATATCCTGTCTCTCACAGAGCCAAAGAACGGTTGCTAAGGTGAATAAAATTTAAGTAGAATACACAAAACTGATACACAGCTTCTGCCTCTCTCTCTTTTCAGTTTCCAGCCTCAGAGGCCCAGGAAGTCCGAATTTTCAAGGTGTACCCCAAACTATCATACTTAATAACCACTGATGGAACTGTCCTCTGTGAATCTGTCTGATACTTTTTCAAACCTCATTAAATTATCAACCTTTACAGTAACCCCTGGCAATGAATTTCATAAGTTAAGTACATCCTGTGTAAAAAAGACCTTCCTTTTCTTTGTTTTCAGCAAGCTACTTTGTAATTTAATCATGTTCCCTCATTCTCATATTCTAGTATAGCATTCTAATATAGTAAGTAATACGGACTTTCTCCATGCCATTCATGATTTTATAGACTTCTTTCCTATCCCCCCACCTGACTTCAGTCTTTTTTTCCTAGGTTGAAAAGCTTTTTCCTAGCCTATTTAACTTCTCCTCTCCATAGGCTCCTTCATAAGAACTGGAACAAAGACTGCTGATTTGAATCTGTACACAGAGGAGACCTTATTTATTTAGATTTCTCCATCCTCTGGTAAAAGAAGGGAAGGGGAATTGGGTGTTGGTATGTAATTAGGTTTATATAGCCAGTGGCCCACATCAAGTTTGGATAGACCAGAGTGACAGCCATCTACATATGAAGCTCAATTGATATATGATCAAAGGACTGGAGGCGGAAAGGCAGACCTCCAGACACGATGCATTTTCCATATTGTCTAGTCAACTTGCAATGGTGCAGGAAAAGAAATCCACACCTGTACATCCATTTCTGAGAGGAAGATGTCTGAGTAAAAATGTCAGAATAAATAATTTTTCAGTTTGCTGTCCAAAACATGTTATAAAAATAATAAAGCTAAGACAAAACTGATTGAAATGTACTTTTCATAGCAGCTGGTTTACTTTGTGTGTGAACAAGTTGAAAAATAGTCTCAAGGAAATGCTATATTAATGTATGTCCTTAACTGTCATATTACCCACCATCTTTTGTTAATTTTAATCTTTTGTTAAATTTAATATTAACCACCATCTTTTGTTAATATAACTGCCAAAAATTGTATGAAACGCGTTATTTGCAAACATCTTCAACACAGATGTAACTCAAGACACACCCAAAAGGAAGAAGGAAAAGGATAGTATTTGTGAAAACCCATGCTATTTGCATCAAAGTGTCATTAGGATATTTCTTTCCTTCACAGTAAAATGATTATACCTATTGAATTAAAGCCAATGGACTTTAATATATAAGTATTCAGGAACACCCATTAAAGTATGATCTTTCTAAGACCACAGGTGAAATCCCAGCTTTTCTGAAGTCAGTGGTCCCACTTACTTTAATGAAGCTAGTATTTCATCTTATAGGGACATATAGCCAGGACAATAAAATGCAATTAAGATTTGTATTTCAATCTAACCATATACTTTCTGATATAAAAATAATTTGAAAGATGTTCCATAGAGGCCAACCACAATATCTGCTTAGAGGATCTAAGGGTTTTATCTGCATGATCTGAAAATAAACCATATTTAAATACCCAGAGAAACTGATTTGATTTTCAGAGGTGTTAAATATCCACAACTACATGGATTATAGGCTTCAAATTGTGTCATAAAATGGCCCATCTTTGAGACCTCTTGGTGTCTATTTGCTGTTGAAACCTGTAGAATTTTTAGGGGGCAGAAAGGGGGAAAGGAAATATCCTTCTAGTTTCTCTACAATATTTTTTCCTAGGTCTATTAATTAGTCAACACAGTTACTTGAAGTAAACATAAATTATTTTTAGGCATGTAAAAAAGAAAAGCAATGAAAGGATTTCCCATGTATGTGGAAATGGCCATTTCAAACCAATCACACATAATTTGCTATGTTGGAAAATTCAAATCGTAGCAGGAAGAGGGAAGGAACAACACATTTTTTGTTTGTTCGAATTTTTTAACTCTAATTTACTCAATACATTGGTAAGAAAAAGCTTATAAAAACTGGTGGTGGAAGGTATCAAACTTTTCATTTTACTAACAGAAGTTAATTTCCACGTTCTCTTTTAAATGAAAGAAAGTATTTTAAATTTAGGACTTTTCTGATACTAACTTTTGATGTACTTTCAAGGGCTAGTTCAATATTTAGCTGAAGTAACTGGATTCCTTTTTTTGGGTGCATACTAGATGGACTTGACTGATCATAGTAGACTGAATTGTATTTTTGTAAGGCTCTTCAACAGGCAGCCAAATAAATAGCTTTTTTCCCTGCTGCATGGTTTGCTGTTTGCTTAAGCAAAAATCCAATTTCTGGAGAAGACTCCACAAGGGCTAAATTCCCTGCCATTTACAAGTGTCCCATTAGAGTAGCTTTCTATATGGAAATAACACTCCAAGACAAGGAGTGAAACACCAGGTCTGAGGTCCACTGTTCCTGATGTGTTTTATTATTTCTTTTTTTCATTTGAAGAGTAGAGCTGTGCTCCCATGAGAAAACAAGTAATGCTTGAATACAAATGTCTCAAAAAACTGGAGCTTCTTTAAAAGTAAAATCCTCCCCTCCTCTCTTTTCTGGTAAGCATCAAGGACAAGGGTAGGACTGACAGCTTCAGACTCAAGCTGCCTTTCGCTAAAAGGTTTTTAATTAGGAATCCAAATAAAAAAACTCCTACTGGAACAGCATACATTAGAGATGCTGGGATTTGGACTTGATTACCGTTTCCTTTAGTGAAAGCTTTTATTTGAAAACAATCACAATTAGAAAGATGTGGTTAAGTAGGCTATGGGCCTGGCTTATTAGAGGCAGTATGCAGAACTTCTAGTTACTAGAGTTACCACATTTCAAAGGGGAAAAAATGAAACAATTTTTTTTTAACAAAAGCTCACAAACATGCAGTTAATTTAGATCTAATGAGACAGGTGTTCTGTGCTAACAGATTAGAAATGATTATTGAGAACATATTTTCAATGCTGAATAGCTATATAATGGACACTGACACCCAACTATTACACAAGGAATAATCAAGGAACATGTTTTAATAATTAGTTGATATTTAATAATACTATCTGCTCTATCAGTCACACAGAACAAGATTTATTTATTTTTGAGTGCAAGACATTTTGTTTAAAATAAATGTAAACAAAAAACACACGATGATCTCTTGTCTGAGTACAAGACAAAAACAGAAACTGATTTCTGCAGTCCTCAAGTAGAATTTAGAATTTGTCTGCAGACATGTAACAGGTAATAGTGAAAAAGTGAGTTCTCTGATTCACCATATGATAGCATGCTTATGGGAAGGGCAGCATGTTCAAAACAGGGTTTTGGGGATAGCCATGGAAACTCAGTTGAAAAGGCTGGCCTTACAACAGAAGTGAGCATGTGAGCCTAGAAAAATTAGGAACTGTTGGCGTAGAATCATCAGAGATGGTTGTAGCTCAGTGGCCTATATCTCAGGAGGATGAGTTTAGGGATCCTTTTGGATTGTGTTCAAGTTCAATTGTTTGTGCCTTACATAATGAAGACTTCTTTTCTGGTTGTCGGGGAATAAAGGCCCCAAGGTCACAGTGGGCCGAGGGTTCGTATACAGAACAGGTGGGATTAGTGGCGAGGAGTCTGAGCGGTACGCAGAATCGTGCAGTTTCAAAAATAGTTGAATTTTATTTACTTACACTTCTGTAGCGTAGGTAGGAAGTTTGCTTCAGTTACAGTACTACCAAAATGAACAACAGAGGGGTCTGTTGGCCCATGGGGTTCCCAAGTCAGCCCTTGCTTTCTACTCTGAAGGATAGGTGTGGCTGCCCACTCGCTAGTCCCAGGGCTGGTCAACAGCTCATTAAAGGGATACGAACATCAAAACTGTAACACGTTGTGACGCCAGTCCAAAGTGGAATCAATGCTGGAGTTGATGGAGAACGATGCCGAGGTCAGTGCTGGGTATGATGAGGTAAAGCCGTGATCTCAGTAAGTCGGGTTGATCGAAATCGTGGTCAGGGTCGGTGCCAGAATCAGTCTGGTAGCCAACAGATC
>NW_017728914.1:13395797-13405349 GCF_001723895.1 Crocodylus porosus
ATCTGTGGATGCATGACAAGGTCTGGTTGGCCTTCTTGACTGCATCCCCACACTGCCTCTGCACTGACGAGAAGGGAGTTCCCCAGCCTGTAGGTATGGTGCTGGTTCTTCCTCCCCAGGTGTAGTACCTTGCACTTGTCAGTGTTGAAACCCATCCTGTTCTCATCTGCCCACCCCGTAACCTGTCCATGTCTAATTACAGCCTAATCCTCCCTTCTAGCATGCATACTTCCCCCACATCTTAGTGTCACCAGCAAATTTGAACAGGGTACTCTTTACCCCCTCATCCAAGTCACTGATGAAGATGTTGAACAGTGCGGGCCCGAGGACCGAGCCCTGCGGAACCCCACTGTCCATGTCCCTCCAGGTCAAAAATGACCCATCCACTGCCACTCTCTGGGTGCAGCCCTCCATCCAACTAGCAACCCATTTGACTGTGTAGGTGTCTACACCACAGTCCCCCAGTTTTTCAATGAGGATGGGGTGAGAGACAGTATCGAAGGCCTTCCGAAAGTTGAAAAAGACTATGTCTACTGCTACCCCTGCATCTAAGGATTTGGTGACCTGGTTATAGAAGGTCACCAGGTTGGTCTGACAGGACCTGCCTCTAATGAACCTGTGTTGCTTGCCCTTAAACATAACCTCCCCCAGTGGCCCCTCGTGGACATGTGCCAGGATAATTCTCTCAAAAAGCTTACCCAGGATTTAGGTTAAGACTAACTGGCCTACAGTTTCCTGGGTTCACCTTTCTCTCTTTTTTGAAGATGGGAACCATGTTGGCCCTCTTCTAGTCCTCTGGCACCACACCAGAGCACCACAAGTGCTTGTAAAGCCATGCCAGGGGTCCTGCAATGACCTCAGCTAATTCCCTCAGCACTCTGGGGTGGAGATTGTCTGAACTGGTTGATTTAAATACATCCAGTCCCTCCAGAAGTTCCCTGACTAGTTCCTCACTGACCCTTGGCCTAGGTGTGTCTCCCCTGGGGTCTAGTGGGGGATGGTTGATCTGGTTCCTGCTCAGGAAAATGGAGGCAAAGAAGTCATTAAATAGGTTAGCTTTGTCATCTGGTGTGATGACCAGATTTCCTAGCATATCTTGCAGGGGCTCCACATTACTTGGAACCTTCTTTTTGCCTCCTATGTATTTAAAAGAAGGACTTCTTGTTGTCCTTGATCTGGGAAGCTAGTCCCAGTTCCATCTCCGCCTTGGCCTTCCTGACCGCCCCCCTGCATCCCTGAGCAACTGCAGTATAGTCCTCCCTGGTGATGGCCCCTCCCTTCCATTGGGTGTATTTCTCCCTTCTAGCTAGGAGACATTCCTGGATGCTTTTGGTGCCCTCCTGCTCCCTTTGATCTGTGTTGGGATTACCTTCCTTTGGGCTTGGAGAATCGTCTCCTTAAGGAGCAACCACTCTTTTTGGACACCTGATTTTCCTCCCCTCTGGGACCTCAGTGCCTCCCCGACTAGTCTCCTTAGCTCATTGAAGTTTGCCCTCCTGAAATCTAGGGCTGCTGCCTTGCTGCAGGACTTTGCCACCTTGACCTGGATAGTGAATTCCAGCAGGTGATGATTGCTGTTGCCTAGGTGGTTGAGCACCCACAGCCCCCTCACCAGGTCATCGACTGTGGCCAGCACCAGGCCCAACAAGGCGCCTCCCCTGGTTGGGCTGTGCACCTCTATATCCATTTGTTTTTGTGCCAATATTTTTTTGTTTGAAAATCTCTTCTCCCTCCCTGCATTTTCTGCCGTTGATGTATTTAAAAAAAAGAAACAAAAAACCAAAAACTGAAAAACAGGAATCCAAAAACATAGCCCATCCAGTGTTGTTTTTACTAGGCCCGTGCAAATAGGCAAGTATTCAATTGGGATTCAGCAAATTTGGATTCGGCCAATTCAATTTGGAGATCTGAATCGCTTTTCTGATTCAATTCGGCTGAATTGATTTGGAAAAGATTTGATGATTTGAAGGTGGCAGGTGTTGTGGCTGCAGCAGCGGCTACTACCCCTGCAGTTTTCACCCCTTAACACACACAAAGTGTCTCCTATGTCACGAGTTTTTCTGGTCAGACGTTTGAGGTGCAGTTTCCCCTGTACCTATCTCCTTGAAACTTGGCATGCTTTGTGGCCACAAAAAGAGCTACCGTCCCTGCAATTTTTATCCCACTGTGGCTTAACACACACATGTGACATGATTTTTGCTCTCAGGATTTGAGGTGCAGTTTCCCAGAAACCCCCACATATATCACCTTGACATTTGGTAGACTCCATGCCCTCAGCAACAGCTACCACCCCTGTATGTTTCATCCAAGTCAGACAAAAAACAACAAAGTTATAGCTATATTTCATTGATTCCTCATTATACCCTATGGCCAAATCACGAATCTTTTCCGAATTGATTTAGAAGCTCCAAATTGATTCAGAAAGCCTAAAGCTTCTAGTGATTTAATTCAGATTCATAGATTCAGCCTCTGAATCATCTAAATCATCTCCAAATATGAATCACAGTCTGAAGCTCTGCACAGCCCTAGTATTTACTGGGCTAGAGAAACCATGCTCTTTTAGTCTCCTCTTTCAGATAGTAAATCTCAGTCTCCCTGATTGTCCTAGCAGCCCTGTTTTGCACCTGTTGCAGTTTGAATTCATCTTTCTTGTACACAGGTGACCCAGACTGTAGGTAATGCATTAGGTCTAGTCTAAGGAACCCAGCTAAAGAAAAGGGGCAGAGACCGGAAGGGTGAACACCCAACAAGGGTGTGGAGGCCTGGCATCGTTCTAGGGGTGAGTTGCCCTGGTACACTAATTACCTGGTAACATCTGCAAAGCATGGACATGACTATAGGGGTGGAAAGAGGCCATATCTAACATTTAAGGCAACTAGTTCCTCTAAGGGCATGAACAGGGCCAGTAAGACCCCATTTAATGCTTGAGAGATAAGGCTGAGAGCAGCAGAGTGCTGGAGGGACACACAAGAGAAAGAATAGAAGGCTTACTCTGAAACCCTAAGGCAACCTTCCTTTTCATAACCAAATTATTTCATTATGGCATGGAAGATGATAGGAACAGGAGAGTACCCTGAGGGGCCAGAGTAGGGCAGAGACTATGGGGCCACCAGGGGGCCTCATGGCCACCTCTGGGGCCCAGTCCTGTCACTAGCTGGTAGTGTCAGAAAAAGTTTTGTGGTAGAATTTTTAGCTTTGGATCATGTTGGGAAATTCTTTTTGTAACAAACATTTGTTTGATAGTTTGAGGTCTAAGTTTGAGCTGTAAGTTGTAAACATATTTCTAGGTTAAAAATGATGGCAAGGTAAACATTTTTATTGCCCTCATTGACAAAAGACTATTAAAGCTCTAGATCAGGGGTTGTCAACCAAGGGTACATGTACCCTCCAGGGGTATTTGATCAGGCTCGGCATCGAGCAGGGGGCAACATGTACATGGCCAGCTGTGGAGTGGTGGCACCTGTCATGTGGGAGCTTCCCCACCCCATGGGGGTGCCCGGCCAAACGCGGTGGGGAGGGGAAGCTTGCACATGGCAGCTGCCTCCACTTCACATCTGGTTATGTGCCACCCTCCTTGCAGCCAGGGGTACATTGCTCTTCATCTGGTTGCCTGGGGGTACAATGACCAAAAAAGGTTGAAAACCCCTTGTCTAGATCTTTGGATTGGGTCCTAGCCCTTTTGAAGTCAAAGGCTTTTTCTACTGACTTCTAAAGAGACCTAGTCTCTTGTTTTGAACTCTTTGTTTTCTTTATTTTAAAACCTGAATGTGAAATTTAATAGACCTGGATATTAATGAATGTCCACCAAAGCATTCATATAACTGGCAATCTGAAAATCAGCAAACACTAAGTAAAATTGGGGTATTATATTTTTGAGGAATTGGGTTGGGATGTGTGATTAAAAAAACAGCCAGTTTTCTTTACTGCAATATGGAATGCTGTGTGTTCCTCCCTTCAAAGGATGGCAAAGGCTACTTTCATGCTAAAACATTCAGCCTTTTAAAGTTCCCATAAAATGAAGCTAAAAATAATCAGACATTTTTTGAGCCACCAATAATATAAGGTTTATAACTTGGGTTTAAAAACATTTTTAGTTAGTAACTAAGCATGGAAAGGACTCAGACTCATATGATGATTATTTTGACTGGAAAGGATGGAGTTGCGGCTAAACCACAACATCGGGATTAAAAAATTTTGGGTTGTGCTAAACTACATTGCTATATTTATTCCATCAAGGCACGCCATGTGGGAGGAAAAGAAGGATACCTTGAGGGGCTGCAGAGGGTAGAGGCCACATGGCCACCAGGGGGAAAGCTATAATTTAGAGATGTGCCCTAACTAAGGAGACCAAGGAAGTTGGGAGATGGTCTCTCTCTTACAGAACAGCAGTTAGTTAAAAAGAAAAAGGGTTGCAGAGGTCAACCTACTGCTTAACAACCAAAGTTTATTTTAGTTTATTGTCTATTTTTTTCTCATTCATGTATGCCAGTGTTTATTGAACCCAATGATCACTACAACCTTGAACATGTCACTTAACATTTCAGCAGTTCAGCTTCCCTCTGCAACTCTAGAATAACAATATTTCCCTCTGTCACTAGAATACTGTAATATTTACATTTTTGACATGTGAAAAGTACTGAGAGCTCTTACAATAGTCATTGTGTACAGAACCAAACATAGTATTATATCTCCATTGTTATTACAATTAAAAGAAACCTTCTGAATTAGACTAAATAAAAAGTATTTTTGTATTTTTTTATCATTCAAAATCTTTTTTATCACATCAACCAACATTTTTATTTGCTTAAATCATAGCATGAGCATGCAGTTTTAATAGTGCAAAAATATTTTGAAACTGACAATGACTTACTGGCAGCGCATTTTTTTCCATACTTTATACACACACTATGCCCACATTCTTTTGCATATTCAAAAGCCAGGAAACATCTAATCATCTTATTGTAGTCTTTATTTCTCAACATTGGAGAACATGGCATGTTATAGCAATAACCGAAATCTCTTTTTTTGGGCTAGTTAGGGTCTAATACTTTAAATGTGCCTCGGTATAGCATTGGTGTTAGTGTGAAATTGGAAACATACACAAAGAGAGATTCCTCTATCCATTCTTGACACCTACTCTGATGGTGGCATTTGAAAATATCCCCCTTACTTTAGGTAAACTGTAGAAACTAATACTGTTGTGTATCTCAGGTTCTTTGTGATGCATAGCATGCAGCCAATGCAGCCATCTGGCTATATAAGGAAGGGAAGGGAGGGGAAGAGAAGGGAAGAGAAGTGAAGGGAAGAAACAAAGCTTTATGCATGCAAGTCAGCTATTTGTTTAACATGTTCACAAGTAGCTTTCTCCTCAGATTGAGGTTGTCATTACCCCTTCCCTCTCAAGAAAATTCAAAGGTGGTGTCTCAATTGTGTATCTGTAAGAAGAAAGACACTAGGTGGTGAAGTTGTTTAATTTTATCAGGAGGTAAATTTAGAATATTTTCACAGAACCTGCTGTTACTTTTTAATATATTTTTTCTTGGCTGATTAATGAAGAACTTTTGAAACAATTTAATCTACCCAGGGATATGAATGTTAGTTTATATTTTCTGGACTGATTACTGAAGAACATCTAAAGCAGTTTAATCTGTTCAGGGATGTTAAACAAATATGTCAACATTCATTTTGCATTTGTGTCTACCACAGCTAAGCCATAAATAGATTTCAGTACCCTCTCTCTCTATTTGCTCATATTTGCTGAAGAACTAAAAAATGTCAATATGCTTCATATTTTATAGAAGACTCAACCTCCTTACTAAGATGAATGTGTTACAGATTGAAGTTTTTAGTAGTGTTACCATGCAGTTTATGGTCTGGCATTCTGCCATATAGTGATCTATAACCTTTATAGCTCACTATTATGCAAATAACAATTTGGCAAGGAGACCTGAGCAGTTAGATTTTCTCTAAGGACAATCTTATATTGCAAACTTCTTATACCGAATTATATTTGATATTTAATCTGAACCCAACTTATCTTGAAAAATAATTTTTAAATCCTCTTGTGTAATACTAGTAATAGGAAAATGTGTTAATTCTACATTTTTTCATATATTTTCATATATAGTAATATACACTGGGCATATTTAGTTTGGATAGAGGAAAACTATATAAGTATATGAACAATTAAGAATAGCTTTATAGAAATGAAACAAAAATAGGAAAGAGTTGCAAAAATATTAAATTCATACGTGTATCTCCTATTAATTAATTCTTACAAAATACGACTGACAAGTACACATGCATCCAACCATGTTGTACAGGGAATTAATGCTGGGGAATGGCATATGAAACATAATCATATTCAGAAGTTACTAATTAAACCAGGAAAGGTCATTTCTAAAATGCATGCTTCCTTTCAGAGCTCTTAAATGTAGCAAACTGGGGCCAAAATTACATTTATGGTAGAAAACATTTAATCTTCATCCCAGAGCTACCATGTAAGGCTAAAATTTAATTTGACATAGACCTGTTTTATACTGATAAAACTATCCCTCATCTGAGAAGCAATCTAAGCTCTAGATTTGAATGCTTTATAACTGACAGGGTCCTAAACTGATCCTAATTCAGAATATGGTAAAAATGGAAATATGTACAGTACAGTATTTATACTTCTGTTGTTTTGTTTCTTTTAAAATTTGTCTCCCCCTTCACTATTGCATGCTTTACATAAGGTATGATACATAGCTCTTTGATATTAGTAAAAAGACTGCTACTGACATCATGTGGCTTTGGATCATGCCCTATATTAGCTCACACACATCTACATCTATTTGGGTTTATTTTTCTATTTGGTGCATTTTTTCTTTTATAGTTTTCATTTATAACCATTAACATACAAAAAGGATTCATAGATACCCAAAAGAAATATAACAGTGGATACCCAAGTTATTTAGGATCCATGTGGGGAAGAGACATTTTTTTCTTCCAGTATTACGGAGGAAACTGTTAGTTATCAATTAACTGTTAGTTATCAATTAACTTGCATGTTTCCAGTGCAAATATTTATTCCAGAGGATCAAAGTCTCTGATTAACAACTATTAGAAATGGAGTCAGTGGATAGCATCCCTTGGGAAGCCCCTTAGGAGTTGAGACTCCTAAAATTTTGTATACTGGGAAGACAGGGGGCACTTTAGGGTTTTTTTGGGGGGGGGTTGTGTCAGCTCCTTCTCAACCTTCAGACAAGAAGAGGGCAAAAGGGCTCTAGTAAACAGCTGGTTCTGACTGAGAAAGGGAAGAACTAAAAGCAAAACTCTGAACAGCAAAGGAAAGAATGATGAAAAGCACTGTTTACTGATGAGCCTCTCAGGCAGAATATAATGGTACTAATTATATACTAATATAATGTACTAATTATGCTGCACCTTTGCCTCTCCACTTTTCTGTATAGCTGGTACAATATATTCAGAAGAATGTGGCTAGGCAGGTAATAGTATTTTTCAATAAATAGGATTCTCCCATTGCAGATTATACAATGGGGCTGACCTCCAGGGTTACCGTATAAATGGATAGTTATTTTGACTATCCAGGAACTACTGTCACTGAAAATATCTCAGATCCAATGATTGCTTGTGCAGCTATGAGAAAAAGTAAGATTTTTCTCTTTAAGTACTTTCCTATAGAGAGGAAAAAAACTAAAGGCCAATGTTGGCATAAGAACAGATGGGTATAAACTGTCAACGCATACATGTAGGCTGAAATTAGGTTTTTAACCATCAGAACAGTAAGGTTCCTCAACAGGTTTCTGATAGGAGTAATGGGGACATAAAACCTAACTACTTTCTAGCTGGATCTTGATCAGTGGGTATATAACAAAGGAAGAGATCTGGGTTCTGAGATTCTGAATTAATATATGTGGATATTAATGCTAGGTGATTCACCCTTATGTACTAAATTCCATTTCCTATCTTCAGAATAACTATAGGGAGCGAAATGAGAGAATTCCAGGGTTATCTTTAATGATGTTTCTCAATCCTGACCTCATAGGTCCCCTTCTATGGGCAAAAAAATTTAGTCCGTTCAATTCTACTGTAATGTAAGGGATAGCTGCTGACTAGGATTTTAGGAAAGATCAACATCTTAATTAATACAGGCCTCAAAATAGCATCACAGTGATGATATTTTATGCTTAGTTATGTTGGATTTGACCTGCTAACCAAAGATTAAAGACCGTGTTACCAAAGTGTATCATATTCTGGGTATGATCACATTCTGGGTAATCTGGGGCCCCTGTAGGACGTTAGGAAATCTGGTCATCACACCAGACAGCAAAGCCAACATATTTAACAATTTCTTTGCCTCCATTTTCCTAAGCAGGGACCGGAACAGTCACCCCACCGCTGGGCCCCCCTCAGGCCCCAGGGGAGGCACACCTAGGCCAAGGGTTAGTGAGGAACTAGTTAGGGAACTTCTGGAGGGACTGGATGTATTCAAGTCAGCTGGTCTGGATGATCTCCACCCTATAGTACTAACGGAATTGGCTGAGGTCATTGCAGGACCCCTGGCACTGCTTTACAAGCACTTGTGGTGCTCTAGTGTAGTGCCAGAGGACTGGAAGAGGGCCAATGTGGTTCCCATCTTCAAAAAGAGGAAGAAGGAGGACCCAGGAAACTATAGGCCAGTTAGTCTTACCTCGATCCTGGGCAAGCTTTTGAGAAAAATATTCTGGCACGTATCCACGAGAGGCCAGCAGGGGAGGTCATGCTTAGGGGCAACCAACATGGGTTCATTAGTGGCAGGTCCTGTCAGACCAACCTGGTGGCTTTCTATGATCAGATCACCAAACCATTAGATGCAGGGGTAGCAGTGGACATAGTCTTCCTGGACTTTCGGAAGGCCTTTGACACTGTCTCTCACCCTGTTCTCCTTAAGAAACTGGGAGACTGTGGTGTCGACACCCACACAGTCAATTGGGTTGCCAACTGGATGGACGGCCGCACCCAGAGAGTGATGGTGGATGGGTCATTTTTGGCCTGGAGGGATGTGGGCAGTGGGTACCCACAGGGCTTAGGCCTGCTCTGTTCAACACCTTCATCAGTGACTTGGACGAGGTAAAAAGCACCCTGTTCAAATTTGCTGATGACACAAAAATGTGGGGGGATGTGGTCACGCTAGAAGGGAGGAATAGACTGCAATCTGACCTAAGGTTACAGGAGTGGGCAGATGAGAATAGGATGGGATTCAACACCGATAAGTGCAAAGTGATGCACCTGGGGAGGAGCAACGAGCACCATACCTACAGGCTGGGGAACTCCCTTCTTGTCAGTACAGAGGCGTAAAGGATCTTGGAGTCATCATTGACTCCAAAACGAACATGGGCCAGCAGTGTGGGGATGCAGTCAGGAAGGCCTACCATACCTTGTCATGCATCCACAGATGCATCTCAAGCAGGTCCAAGGAGGTGAGACTCCCCTTCTATGCAACAATGGTCAGGCCGCAGCTGGAGTAGTGCGTCCAGTTCTGGGCACTGCACTTCAAGAGGGATGTGGACA
>NW_017728914.1:13405529-13410063 GCF_001723895.1 Crocodylus porosus
GTCAGGGCGGCTAGGATCTGGAACCAACTTCCAAGAGAAGTGGTGCTGGCTCCTACCCTGGGGGTGTTTAAGAGGAGGTTAGATGTACACCTTGCTGGAGTTGTTTGGCCCCAATACTCTTTCCTTCCATGGCAGGGGGTTGGACTAGATGATCTACTCAGATCCCTTCCAACTCTAGAAACTATGAAACTATAAGGAAGTCTGTTTGCAAGATCTGAGAAAAAGAGGTTTATTAT
Organism: Crocodylus porosus; assembly: GCF_001723895.1. Taxonomy (NCBI): domain Eukaryota; kingdom Metazoa; phylum Chordata; order Crocodylia; family Crocodylidae; genus Crocodylus; species Crocodylus porosus. Next base: position 13,405,766 of record NW_017728914.1, read on the forward strand.
AAGTAGCCAGCTTGGATTTGAACAAACTGGGCCAAATGCAACTTGATTTCCTTCTTCAACAAGATAACTAGTTGGGTAGATGAAGGTAGTGCAGTGGTGCATAGCATATTTGGACTTCAGCAAGGCTTTTACAATGTCCCATTTGACCTTCCTTTGAACTAATTAGACAAAGGAGGGCTAGACAAAATGACTGTAAGGTGGATAAACAACTGACTAAATAGCTCAATAGCACAGATCCATGTAGGCATGGCAGGAATTTTTTAATGGTGTCCCACAGGGGTCTGTCCTGGACCCAGGACTGTTCAGCATGTTTATTAATGATTTGGCTGCTGGAATAGAGAGTTTATTCAGCAAACTTACTGATGACAAAGTGGGATGGATTGTAAAAGCAATGGGGTACAGGAGCACAATTCAAAAGGATCTTGACAGATTGGAAAGCTGAGCTGGAACTAACAGAAGTTCAATGCTGAGAAATGCAAGAGGTTAAACCTTGAAAAGAATAATGAACAACACAAAGAAAAAATGGGCCACAACTGGCTAACAGAAGCACTGTGTAGAAGAATCTAGGAGTCTTGGTGGATCACAAACCTAGTGTGAGTCTTCAGTGTGAAGCAGTTGCACAAAGGCAAATACGATTGTCAGCTCTGTCAATAGAACATTAGGTGCAAGAAGTATGAGGTGACAGTGCCCCTATACTTGGCACTGGGTAGACCTCATTTAGAGCTGTGTGTAGTTTTGGGCTCCACATTTTAACAAGGACACGGAGAAGTTAGAGTAGAGCGGGTCCAGAGGCAGATGACAAAAATGATAAAGAGCTTGGAATTCAAGTCATACAATGAGAGATTGAAGGAAATAAGGATGTTCAGTTTAGTAGCAGTCTTCAAATATCTGAAGGGCTGCCAGAAGAGCACCTTTTCTCTCTTACTACAAAGTAGGATGTAGAACAATGGCTTAAGTATGTTTAGACTGGATAACAGGAAAAACTTCTTCACTGTTAGAACAGAAAGATAGTGGAATAGACCACCTAGGGAAACTGCCATCTCCATCACCGGAGATGTTCAAGAAGAGGTTGGGTAAGCATGGGTTAGGGTTAGCTATGCCTATGCTATGTTATGGGCATCACCCATGCTTCTGGGAGCCAAGAAGAAAAAAAAAATGTTCCCCTCTTGTTGCTACACATGTGAAGAATGGGTTGGGTTTTTTTTTTCTTTTTTTCATATTCATCAACAGCACTTGGTGTTGGCTCCAGCCAGTTCTGGGGATTTTGACTTCCTGAAACTAAGATCTGAGGACTCCTGGCTAGAGGGGTCTGACCCTGAGCAGAAGGGCAAAACAACTACCATTTTTACTATCAGGAAGGAATTTTACCCTGTGATCAGATCGGTATGGAGTAGGGGGAGGAGGGGAGGTTCACCTCCTCTGCAGCAGGGGGTGTGGCCCTCTTCCCTGGATCTCTCAAATGTATTTTAACAATCCTTGCAGCAGAAGGACACTGGACACTGTTGTCCACCTTCTTTGCCTGTGGCAGATTATAGTGCTAGAGTACTTTGGAGTTGTGTGGCAGGGTTGAATCTGTACTTTTAATAATAGGTTAGACAAGGATTTGGATAGGGGCGATCCAGGCATGGAGGTAGACTAGATGACCTCCAGATTCTAGGATTCTGTTACCTAGTTCCCTTGTATTTTACAGTGTAAATGCCAAATAAATACTTGAATTTCCACCATAACCAAAAAACAGCCTTCACCAATCAAAATTTTTATGGCTCTCTGAAGAGGAAATGTGTAGTGTGGAAGAATTAAATGAGGCAGGACAAAGAGTAAATCTTTTATATTAAAAATGCTTTTACCAGATGGCTTAATATTGGACATGCTGAAATTAAGACAAAACTCCTTGAGGGCAGACATATGTTTTATCATGTGTTTATAAAGCAACCAGTACAATAGAACTCCAAACCTGGTTATTTCTCTACTTGCTTTGATTTTTCAGGTATAGACAGTAGCAACCATTTGGTTTAGTAAAGAGGTACATCAATAATTCAGTGTGAGGGTAGTTTTCCCCTCAGTACCAGCAGTGGGATCAAGGAATGTAGCTTTTGCCTCTTTTTAGGAGGCTGCCAGGTACAGCCTCTTGGTATAGGTTAGAGTTACCTTAAGGCCCCTAACTTGTGGCCATTCTTCAATAATCATTACGAGGCTTAGCAGCTCATTCTACATATGAATTTAAAAGAATGTTATTTCCCTAGTTATTTCCATTTAGGTCAGTAATGACCAAGTCTATGGTAGATTGAAAGTACCAGTGGGTATGGCAACTTTTCTCTATGGATTTATTTCCTGGATACAAAACCTGCTATGAAAAAATACAATTGTGTGAAAAAATGTGCTAAGAAGCCTTAAGGTTGTAAAGTCAAGTTAGAATTGGAAAAGGCTAGAATTACGATCTTTGCTGCAATTTTTTAAATGCAATACTTCAGCTGTATTTTAAGGATTTCATAACTCAAGCAACTTCATCTAATTCACTTCAATTTGAGGCTAAATTCAACTACAATACAAGTCTAAGCACATTTCAGACGAGGATGACAGAACTGTCATTCATATTAGTTTCAGCTTTAAGTATGGTGTGGTTGCTCCTGACCAGAGTGCAGTCAAAGTCCTTTCACAATTCAAACAAACAGGTTCATTAATTTATAGATCTGTTAAAACAGTGTTCTGGAATATTTATTCTTCAAAAAACAAAGAACATGCAAACATGAATCTGCATGAAAATGCTCAATGACTGGGCAACTGACTAATTATAAGTAATACTATATTTTGTGGCACCACAGTGGTGGGGAAATGAAGCTAGCAGAGAGAACACCACACAGATCACATGGCTGGTAATGTTGTTGCTCTGAACAGAAACCAAAACTGGAAAGTAAAATATGGAGTTCTGATGCCTTTCTTCTCCATGCTTCAGGTAAGATTTTTTTTAATGTGTTCCCCTGGCTTCTTTCTCCCCTGCAGGTTGAAGCCATTACCAGCCAAACTGCAGTTTTCCAGAGCTTTGGAAGAAATGCTAAATTTCCAGTTCCCCTTGAAAGTCCCCAAAGCCCAAATTGCAGTGGTCCCTACTCATAAGAGGCCAGACCATCAAAGGTGAGCTAGGCAAGGAAGTGTACCATAGATCTAGATTACTTTAATAATACCAGTATTGTTCACTGCTTTAGAACTGTAAAAAATGCACAAAATAAAAGGGAAAGGAAAGCCAATTATTAACAGTCCCCAGGCACAGACACACCAATTACACTGAATTGTTCAGTACTTTGTTTTTGGGGGCTAATATTGGCACATAGCACACTATTTTCTTGTTTAAGAAACATTTGTTGGGGATAAGGACAATAGATATGAAACCTCATCACACACATTGACTGTGTCACGGGGCGGGGCGCAGGGGCGACTGTCAACCCACTAGCGCCCCTCCTGCCATGCCACTTAGGTGATCTAGCGCCCCCTATTCTCGCCCGCCACATCTTGCTGGTATGTATATGGATCTATGGGAGGCTGCCTCCAATCTCCTACCACACGGCGCTATGGTAAACTATCCCCATCCCATATGGGGTGACTCGGTGCAACCCCAGCATTATGGGCAATGCGTGCCTCCTTCCTCCCCTTCACCACGCCCCAAGCCTCGCAGCTGTTCCTGGACGTTATTAAGCCCTTGCCTTTTGTCACCACTCTCTGGCACCCCTGGGCTCACCATGCCCTGGTGCCCCTCTCTGGCACCCCCGGGCCTGTCACACACCTGGCACCCCTGGGCTAGTCACGCCCCGGCACCCACTCTCTAGTACTTCTGGGCTTATTGCACACCTGGCACCCCTTCACTGGTGCCCCTGGGCTGGTCGTGCAACCTGCGCCCCTTTACCGGTGCCTTTGGGCTTGTCCCATAACCTGCGCCCCTTTACCAGCACTCCCAGGCCTGTCACACAACCTACGCCCCTTTCTCTAGCGCTCCTGGGCTAGTCACGCACCCTGTGCCCCTCTGACCCTCTGGGGTCCCCACCACAGTGGAGCCCCTCCAGGATCCTTTCCTGCCCACACCCTGGTGGGTGTCTGTAAACCACATGCGCCCCGCCCCCCGGGCTTCCCGCCCTCTCAGGGCCTATGTTGCGTTTCCTGTGCCTCCTCGCCCCTAGATTTCATAGATTTCATAGACATTAGAGCTGGAAGGGATCTCGGGAGATCATTGAGTCCAGCCCCCTGCCCAAAGGGCAGGAAGTCAGCTGGGGTCATAGGATCCCAGCAAGATAAGCATCCAATTTGCT
>NW_017728914.1:13410074-13457638 GCF_001723895.1 Crocodylus porosus
CCATGGTCCAGTCATGGGTGGAGTCCCACCAGGTCTCCGTTATCCCAATGACATCATATTTCTTTGCACTGAGCAGGAGGACGAGCTCGTCCTGCTTGTTGCCCAGGCTCCTGGGCCTATGCCGCGCTTCTCGCGCTGCACCACGCCTCTCGCACTTCCTTGCCCTCTCGGGGGCTATGCCGCGCCTCTCGCGCTCATGCCGTGCCTCTCGCGCTTCCTTGCCCCTCTGGGCCTATATCGCGCCTCTTGCTCTCATGCCTTGCCGCGCCTCTCGCGCTTGGGGTTCAGGTGGCCCGCAGCCATGCGTGGCCCCTTGACCCTTTCCTGGGTTGTTTGCCCACACTGGACAAAATATCGCCCTCATGGGCTGGGGTCTCTACACCCCACACACCATGCCTCTCTGGTGCTCGCTCGCTGTGCAAACTATGGCGGCAATCGTTGTGCCACCCTGGCACCGCTTGCTGTGCCCTTATTGGGCACCAGGAACCCCCAGATTATTGGGGAGCTCCCGTGAGGCCTCCTCACCCGGCCCCTCCGGTATTAAACAGTAACAAAACCAGGAGCCAAGTGGCTGCAACACAAACAAGAATACTACCAGCTTATAACACAAAGCTTGCACTCACTAGGCTCTTCACCATGTTCCTCTTAGGGTTCTCTCTCTACCCCTCATCCTCATACAGTCAGTCAGGGAAGTCAGGCTACGACCATCCCTCCAGTCAGCTCAGCTCAGCTCTCCCACAGAGCTCCTGCTCCTGTAGCGGACAGAAGGGAGCCGAGCCAGGCTCTGGTCTGGGCTGTTTCTAAAGGTCTGGCGCTGCTTCTTTTTGGCCATGTGACCTGCCTGGTTGCCCCAGCAACTGGCACCTGAGCTGCCCTGGTGATTGGCAGCTGAACCCTTTTACTGCTACTCAGTAGCAGGCACCCTAGTGTCCTGCTACAGACTGCTTTAGTACTTTTCTTTCTTTTTCTTCTAAAGCTCAGAGGTTAGTGATTTCAACCAGTGGTCATCCAGTGGTACCAAATTACGAAGGCTTTCACAAACCATTTGTTATATGAGGCATAGGCCTTTTATGTTCATTTTTTTGACTAATACAAATAGTAACACCATCACTGTGCATTGTTTTATATTATGTCCTCAAATAAAGTACTTCCTTCTGTGAGTAAATCTTCAATTGCTCATCAAATCTGCTATTTATAGTTAGCACTTTGACAAAATTCTGGGTTTCATTAACACACATAAAACTCAGAACAAAGGAAGTTAAACTGTGTGTAATGAGTTGTCAAAAGTGAAATACTACAGGCACTTCTGGTTGTTCTAGTACAAGAGGTTTACAGAGGTCAGGAGCACATAACAAAAATAGGAATATTTGGAATTTATAAGACAACAGAGAGAGAAGTCTGAGAAGTGTTTTACTGTATATTAATTCATTGTGAAAAGATTAAGAGGACAATGCCAACATTTCTGAAGAACTACTAAGGCAGGAGTATCCAGATCTGGCCCATGATGCCTGGTCTGGCTCATGGGGCATTCCACTGGTCTGTGGGGAGTTCTGTAGGCCTGGGCCCTATGTGCTACATCTGGTGCTCAGGGTGGCACTGCAATTGGCTAAGTCTAAGTAAACAAGGAGGATGGTTATAGCTTCTTTTAAAGAAATTAGGAAGTTATTTGAGTTAAGATCTCTTCTGTGCAGGCAAAACATTTAGCAACACAAAGTAACACTTTTACAAAGTCAAATATACCAATGCCACCTCAGCTGGACTAAATATCAGTACCCTGACTAACAGTATCCCTGCAATCACATGAGCTAGTGGTCTGTGAAGAAGCAGGCAAACTCCCTTGATTATCTATTAACCCTTAATTGGAACTGAAATTTGATTTGAACTGTGATGCAACTCAGTTAACATGCTTTAGAAAAGGGCTTCCCAACCCCTAGGCCCTGGCCCGGTGCCAGGCAAGGAAGGGTTGGCTGCTGACCTGCAGGAAGGCTGGCCACGAGACCAGAAGTGACTGCAAACTGGCAAACCAGGGACGGGAAGTGACCGGCATAGTGTGGAGTGGCAGCCAACCCTTTTTTATACTGAGTATAAAAAAGAGTTGGCTACCTGCCCACATTATGCCAGTTACTGCTGGCCCACTGCTTGCCAGTCCATGGTCAGTTCTGGTCTGCAGGTTGCTCGTCTTTGGTCACTTCCAATTCGCAGCTTGCTGGTCCTCAGCCTAAAAAGGTTGGAACTCCCTAGTTTAGAAAATGGTTAACCTGAGTAAAAACAGCCATTGGTACTGTTTCTTTAAATGTGGTTAGGGGGTGTGCCTCCTTAGGTACCATATTTTACTTTCAGTTTTGCTTTGTTGTTCAGGACAATGAAGTTACCAGCCATGTGATCGGTCTGGCGCTCTCTCTGTTAGTCTCATCTCCCTACCACTGTGGACTCACAAAATTACAGCAATACTCCTAATTAGTCAGATACCCAGTCATTGAGCATTTTCATGAAGATGGCTGATATTTATTTTCATTAGACAGCTGAATGAAATATTCAGTCTGCTTCAGTAATGACTAATTCACAATACATCACAAGTATTTTTAGGGGGCAGTTGCAGGATCTGCCAGGTGACTTTCTTCAGCAAAGAATCTTGCTGAAGTAAACTGAATATTTCTTCTAAGTATTAGCTGTCTACCCTTGCACCATGCAAAAAAATTATAATTTAGAGACTTCCACATTAATATTAATGTGATGAAGTTTAATGAGTAGCTGAGTCAGAGAAAACTTGAGATGACTTATGAAGATACATTAAAGGTATTCCCTCCAGGGACTTGATCTTGCACTGTGTAGCTGTAGAGTGCTGCACATATAGGTGCAACCTAAAAAGTGACTAGTAGAACAGCGGGTGCAGGGGAAAGCAGTCCTACAATAACAAGAGAGCTAGAGTGCTAAGAGCAGGTGTGAGGCCAAAGGCAGGCATTGTTTATCATCTCATATGCATGTAGAGGGCCTCACCAAAGTCTTTGCTTTAGATAAATTAATCTTTTTCCAAAACCTTGCCTATTTTGTTAGCCTGAAGTTTTACCCTGTATAGTAAGTGAACGTGTACAGAAGGACCTTAAGATTTCTAAACACAAAAATTGAACTTATGTTGTTGTGCAATAATCCTGCTTTTCTTCCCATGCAAAGAGCAAGGAGGTGCAAAGCCCTCTCTTACTAAAAAAAATATATATATTCCACAGTAATTGTCTCTAGTATTGCAGCACATACAGTACAATATAATATGTTAGGCTGTAACTGCAAAGTATTGTTTAATTTACAGAAAGATTTAGTTCTATTTCATCATGATCATCTTTTCAATCATCCTTACTTTCCATCTAACTGTGTCAGACCTCTTTATCCCAACTGATGCTTCCCTTCTGAAAGATATTTAAGTCCCACCCTCAACATTCATCTATCCATTCCATCTCGAGTGACAATATAAATGGTATAGATCATCACATTTTGTAAGGATCATTTTGTGCCTGACGAGCATCAGTGAACACTTCGAAATGGTTACAAAGATGATGGTTTCAAAACTTACTCTGTGGTGGTTTGGGCTATAGAAGATAGCAGAATAAATACGAGTTTTTATGTCCTACTGATTTTATTTTTATGTGTTTAAAATAATTATTAATTTGTCAGATTATAACAACACACATTAAAGATATCATTGACTTGGAAATAAACTTGAATTATGAAAACTAGAGTTTTTACACTGAAGGTGTGAGCTGTTGGTTATGGCAAATCTGTTCTTGGCTTATTACAAGAATCCTTATGATAACACACCAGTTTTGAACACTAGAAACAATTCGTTTTTTAAAAGCAGTACTTGCTAATGCATCTGTAACTAGGTTTCTGTTAGCTTTTTAGTTATATGTTAATTTTTTTCAAAGTTTTATCACTAGGCCATTCTTGGCTGAAACTTGCAATGACAATTCTCTACCAGAAATAAGTTTTCTTTTACAAGGTTGTTTTGTAAAACAGTTCTACTTGTAGTTAGTGTACAGGAAAATATTGCTAGTGCTCCTGTTGAAATGTATGGAAATTGTATTGTGCTACTGACACAAAACCAATGTTATGAATTTCAAAAGTTTTGGTATTTGAGCATTTAAAATACCAAAACCCCTTTTTTAATGAATAGCTTTGAAAGAATGACCATGAGGCTCAGTCAACCTACCACTGGGTGCATGTCTACACTGGGACTGTAATCAAAAGCAGAAACTAAACAAGGTAACTCTAAAAGAGTCCATTCATATATCGAATGCAGTCTAGGCATGGCATAAGTGCTCCACGTGGACTATTTACACTATTAACTTTATTCCTGAATACAGAGCATTGTGCTTCCATGATTAAACTGCTTACAGTATGTGAACTGCACTCATTTAAGGCAAATTTAGCTACCTCCTCCATTACACTGCAGTCTGTACAATAGATCCAAGACTAATTTGGAAAAAAAAAAGGTTAGTTATAGTAGATTTATGATTTGATTATGTTTTCTGTACTACCACTGATAATATCGAAGAATATGTCATAAATTGTTTTTTGGACATTAGGATGGTTGGAATTATAGTCCTCAAAAGGGGGCTTGGAAAGATTTTAATTACTTAATCTAGAACTAGCCGTATTGACCCACCCGATTCCTTATATAAATGAATGGCATTTTCCAGTCTAATATATCCAGGTAGAGGGAAATGCGAAGTAATCAAATGATGCTGTCCTGACATTAACTCAAAATGCTAAATTGGATGATAATCCCATCATTAGAACTAAGCAAATAATTTGCAGTGAATAATTTATTCAACAAATTTAGCCTCTTATTCTGCTCACAGAATGTCTGTGAGCAGATTGCAATTTCCCTGAATTTATTCTCGATTCACATTTACTCAATTATTTTGGTGAAGATTTTTCTAACTACTTCAACAATTGCTATCCAAAATATAAGTTACATCAGTTGGTTTGACTTATGGCATTGGAAGTATTGATTTTAGCCCTGAATTGGATAGGTATAACCCATTTTTTATATACTTTTGAATGTGAATAATTTATACTTGGCTACTTAAATATGGATTTACATTGCTAATAACCAAATAGTTTCAAAATTATGGCCATAGATTATGGGTGGAGAACTGGAAGACACTACTGGGGAATGAATTTCTCAAGAGGAAAGCACGTTTGTGACAATTAGCAATTAAGCATGACTATGGACAGTCAAAGGCTTTATTCTGTTAAAAAATATGTCTGTAAAATTTGACAGCTGGGTGAAAGGTTTAAATTTAACTTAACTTTTCTTATACATTCTTACACGTTGTGAAATCTGTCTTGCAAAGGGCTGGCACAGTCAGATCCTCATCTAACTTATTTTATCAGTGCTTTTCAGAAGATTCTAGAAACCAACCCCAGCCTATATAATTTACCAAACAGTATTTGTGTAAATATATATTGCGTTACTCACTAATTATCTGGCCTTCAAGTACAACAAAGAAGTTTGTAACATGCTCATAACATTTAAAAAAGGCCATATCAGAGAACTTATCTAGTAACTAGTACCAAAAAAACGGAAGATGTATTTTATGAAGAATCTTTTCACCCTTCAAAGAGAGTGATGTTTCATAGTTTCAGAGTTTTATAGTTTCTAGGGTCGGAAGGGACCTGAGTAAATCATCTAGTCCGACCCCCTGCCATGGCAGGAAAGTGTACTGGGGTCAAACGATGTGATACTGTATTCTCAGTGTCACCAAAATGGATGACCTTAGCTTTGAAGTGTATGTATATAGTCTGATGTTTTCTTGCCCCCCTCCCCCCTTTTCTTATTTCTAGGGCTACAACCATATCCAGGCATTTAGCACATACCTAAGCTGAAAAGGCAAACAGTTAGAGAAGTGCCTTACCAGTGATATATGTCTTTAGGACTAAGTTGCTCAGAGCCTATACAAATAACGTGGCTGCTGACAATACACTGAAGTGCAGCTTCTACTATCTTTTCCCTGGTAACTCCATGCCTTTAGAGAATTTGAAAATAGATCTATGCGGGCACATCTACATGTGTGCTTTAATGTGCAATATTATTTTACTGTGCATTAAAGCATCACATAAATAATGACATTATGCTAAAGACAGGAAAATAGTTTACTGTGCATTAAGCATCTCTAAAAAGTGTGCAAATGTGGTACTGTGCATTAAGACACCTTTATGCACATTAATTTAGTACCTCACATTGGAGATACTAAATTTAAAGCACATTAGAAATGGCACTTTAATGCTTGTGTAGTCATGCCCTATGTGCCCTTACCCCAGATTATCATGTACACTTTGAAATGACATACATCCCTGGAAGTGTTAGAATTCTCTAACACGTGTGATAAGAGATTATGTCATGGCTTCCATATTGCCAGGGATTCAATATGGAAAAACAGTTTGTGATAGTCAACCTCTGTATCCTAAGGCTGCGGAAGACTTACATTTTCTGTGTGGAGGGCATATTTAACACTAATTGATTAATGAGGTATGAAGGTATATTATTTCATACAGATATATGAGGAACAGAAAGGCTCCTTCTGGCCTTTCCACAGAACCCTGGCATCTTGCACAAAAGATCCTTGAATAAACCCCATTAATTCTTGCAATATGTAGGCAACTATTAAATAATTCCAGCCCCAGGTCAATTATTGTTAAATATAAAAATCAGTCATAACTACCAATGGAGAGATAAATATATGGAGAATAATGAGAAAGAACAATACTTGGCTACTAGAAAACCTAGAGTAATACTGTGGCAAATGATTAATCTTCCTGGAGTCTGAGACGAAAATTTCTATGACTTTGTATGATGGTTGTCTAATGGCAAAGATCCTCAGAGAGACAATTGTGGCTTTTTATAATCATCTTGCTAATTTCTAGGAGAAAATTGCTAATCATAGTTTATATTATGAGCTATAATATTGAGTGGCCACCACAGATGGAAGTACAGCACAGGGATGGGTAATTATTTCAGCTGGAGGGCTGCTTAATTTTGTTTTGGTGAGCTGTGGAGGGCCACAAGGGTAGCCCCACCCCTTGACAGCTGCCCTACCCCCTGGTTGCCTTCTTGGGAAGTCCCACTGCTAACCCCTGACCTTTGCCACCAGAAATCCGTCCTTTGCCCCTTAGAAGTACTTCTTTTGAGAGGGGAGGGTTGCCATCTTGGAACCAGAAAAAACCCAAATCATATGCTAGAGTCAAACACTTACTATAACATATTTTAATTTTACAAAATTTTTTGTCATGATTTATGTTTGTGTAGTGTATATAGAGGTGATTGCATAATCACTCAAAATAAAGTCTTAGTCTTGTATATTGTGTATGGAGGTGTGGGGTGTGATTGGGTGTGGGGGTGCATGATGGGTTGTGTTTGGGGTTTATGTGGGTGTGTAGGGGGAGTGGTAGGGTATGTTAGGGTCTGTATATGGGGGCAGACTGTGGGGGTATGGGGCTTGTGCAGTGTGAGGGGGGTGAGGGGCTGTGGGGATTTCCCACACACTCCCACCATGGTATAGAGCTCCCACTGCCACCAGCGGTGGCAGCAGCAGCAGGTGGCAGGTGCTCAGGGTGCTTGTGCCCAGTGCAGGTGCTGCCAGCCAGTGGCACCTAGCTCTGGCCAGAACTGCACATGGCAGCAAGGAGTGAAGCCTGAACAACCCACCTCTATCATGCAGGGTTCTGCACAGTGTATATGAAGAAGCTCTTTGCCATGGGGGAAGCCCCATGAGATGAAGGTGGTTGCCTTCATTGCTCCCTACTGTGCAAGTCCTAGAACTCCTTGGGAAAGCAGAAGGTTGGGTTCCCCTCCACTTATGGTGTAGTCCCAGGACCTGCATGGCAAGGAGCAGTGAAGGCAACCAGCATGCATGAGGTTTCCCCCAGCAGCTTGGAGCTGCATGTGTGCCACGCAGAGCCCCACGTGATAGTGGCAGGCTGTCTGGTCTGTACTCCTTGCTGTCATGTGCAGTGCTGGCTGGAGCTGTGTGATGATGGGCAACAGTGCCTGCACTGGGCATGAGCACCTTGAATGCCCCCACCTGCTGCTGCTGCTGCTGCTGCCGCCAACAGTAGGAGTTATACACCATGGGGAGGAGGGAGGAATCCTCACACCCTCCATCCTCTCTCATACCCACACCTTGCCCACCAAAGCTTGATGCTCCTGCTGTCCACCTCGGTGCAGGCTCTGCACTGCTGCCAGCCCCATACTCCATGCTCCCATTCAGCTTCAGGTCTCCCTGCCCTGCCACTTCCTTACCTGGTGCCCAGAGTGACTGGGATGCTGGAGAAGCTGAGCACATCTTCCAACAGCTATGGAAATAGCAGCAGCAGCCCTACTCAGAAGCTGCATGCTGGATGGGCTGAGCCCTTCTGCCCACAAGGGTGGGAGCAAAGTATGCAGGCTGGGTGGGATACAATTAGTTGGTGGACATCTGTGGGCCGGATGAAATTGCCTGGTGGGCCAGATCCAGGCTGTATTTTGCCTGCCCCTGTTCTACAGGATCTTGGAGAGGTGACAGCTTTAGAAACACATCTCCAAGATATCTGGTAGTGGATCATTTTAAACATTATTATAAGACATTGAAAAATCAGTAAGATTGCCTCCAGCAATCAGAAGGTAGTGAAAGAGCATCAGATAAGTAGATTACTTATCCACCAAGGCATAAGAGATAATATCACAAGTAGCTGATCAGCTAGATGCTGCAGAAGTCCATGGGGCTGAAGCTAAAGCGCAGTAGTAGCTAAAAGAAGTTCAGATAAGACAGAGGACCGGAATCACACCAGCAATCAACACTGAAGAAAAGGGGAAATGGAAAGGAAAGATCTACTATCGCAAACCAAATAAAGAATCAATCTTTCTTCTCGTTTTCTTTTCTTAATCCCCGAAGCACAATCCAAGAAAAGTCACCTGACAGCTACTACTTCAGCCTCACAGCTGCAGGAAACCTTACTCCATGTGGGGCACCACATTTTTCATCTTCCATTTATGGCTTGTTCCTCTGCTATACAACTGGATTCTGCTTTTAGGCAAGACATAGGAAAACTTGATAGGGATTATGCAGTGTACTTGCACTGTCCTTGATCTTCTCAGCCTTCTACTGCAATGCTTAGACAGAGGCAGGGTTTGACCCCAAAGAGCAAAAGAAGATAATATAATTGCCTATGACCAGGGCTTTTTCCATCACATCTATAAAAGAGGAAGACCTTATAGGTGAGACTATAGTTTTCCTAAGGCAGTGCTCAGGGGGAAAAAAAACAAAACCGTCACTGGGTCAGTATTCTAAATTAGTAAAGTTAATTATGGACTTTTCTGGGAAATATCACATCAGGTTTTGGAGGTGGGTTTGGAAGGAAGTTGGAACCATTCTCTTTATATTTCTGGGTATTTTAATTTAGTCTTGCTTGGAGTCTTGATAGACCATTCAATGAATATGAGCCACCAATGCAATGCCAGCAAAGCAAACAAAACACTGGAATTCATCTACCAATGCATTTCAAACAAGACTAAAGATGTCATCCTTCTGCTCTGCGCAGCCTTGGTGAGGCTGCAGCTGCAGTACTGCATCCAGCTCTATGTGCTGCACTTCAGGAAGGATGTGGAGAAGCTTGGGATAGTCCAAAGGAGGGCTATGCATAAGGTTAGAGGTATGGAGAGCAGGCCATACAATGAGAGGCTGAGAGACATGGATCTATTCAGCCTGGAGAAGAGAAGACTCAGAGGGGACTTCATGGAAGCCTATCTATATATAAATGGTGTATTTCAGGGACTGGGAGAACATTTGTTCACCATGGCCCCCCAGGGGAAGACTAGGACTAATGGCTATATATTTCTAGAAGACCACTTTAGATTAGACATAAAGAAAAACTTTATTATAGGTCCAGTGCCCAGGATCTGGAATAGACTCCCCCCAGAAGTGGCCCAATGACCTACTCTGGCTATCTTCAAAAAACGTCTAGACCCTCACCTTGTTGACCCCAACAGTCTTTCCTGCCTAAGCACAGAGGAGCTGGACCTGATGAGAGGTCCCTTCCAGCCCCTAACATCTATGAAACTGTGAATCTAGTACGTTAGTAAATGGCATAAATATAGTAAAGGTAGCAACTGTCACTTCTTGGGCTTTTGTGGGCTCAGAGGAAAAGTAATAGTGCAAACCTTCAATAACTATTTGGAGTTTTTTCCTCCAAATTGCTGTACAAGGTTTCATAGATTGATAGATTACAGGGTCAGAAGGCACCTCAGTGGCACCTCTAGTCTGACCTCCTGCCCCTGGCAGGCAAGAAAAGGATCACCAGATCTAGAATCATGTGATCCCAGCCAGGTGCCTGTCCAGTCTCCAGTTGAAAATTGAAGGGGAAAAATGGAGGGTTAGGCAGGAAAGAGAAAGAGATGATAAGTAATATCAATTCTCACTAGGTACCTTCTACCAGAATTCATTCATTTTTTCTCCTGTGTTAAACAACCTCCCGATTGTCATGAAAATGTTGTTATGCCAATACCTCTTCTTTGACTGTTATGATACTTTTGCTGCTTGTATAGCTACTCCTACACAAAAACCGCAAGGTAAAAAGATATCAAAACCCACTAAATTACAGAACTGCAGATAGTTCCTCTTGCCCTTAGTATTCAGAACCAAAACAACAGCTTCCACCTTCTGCAGCGGCACATACATAAATGATGCATAAAACATTTAGCATAGTTGTTTTCAGGGTTTATTACTGCTTGCTAACTCATTTATTCTCATGCTGATAATCTTGCCTGCAGCATCCAACTTTTGTTAGGTAGTAAAGTGACTTGGGAAACAACCCAATTTGTGTAATTAGTCAACTGAATATCCACAAGAAAGGGGCATTTTTTAAATTCTAGTATATAGTTCCAAACTATGTATAATACAAACTAGCACATTCCTAATCATCATAGGAATAAATCAATACAAGTAATCATTTCAGGATAAAGTCCATAATAAATATGGAATGTTCCAGCTGCCTCTGTGATGAAGGCCCTAGAGACACAAGAAAATTTACTTCAACTACTTTTTCAACTACAGACTTTCTTCAAGGCCTAAGGGAAGGCAGTTAGGGCCAGGTTTTTAAAGTTATTTATGAACCTAAGGATACAAATAGCCTTTTACTGTGGGATTTCAAAGGCACAACACTTTCTAAAGCACATCACTTTCACTGATTGTAGTGCATTGGCACCTTTGAAAATCCCACTAAGCAGCTCTACCTGTATCTTTAAGTGCCCTTATAAGCTGGCCTTGAGTCTCCCTGCACTTCAGTTTATCACAGTACTTATCTGATTATCAAGGGTTCTGTGAAGAGCTCAGACACTTTAGTATCAGGCAAAATATGTATCTGAGATGGAAAGGATTTGGCCATGTTGTCTTTTTCTTTCATATGGCATCAGATATCAACTTCCAAGTCCATGAGCCACTGTCTGGTATTATTATTCAGTGTATGGATTCCATCTATCCTGTCAGAGCAGTCGGAAAGATTGCAGCTTTTGATTAAGTGCTGTGCTGTTTGTTGGACATCACATTCACCCAGGGGGCTGTCCAAGAAATTAATCTTGTGAAGTGCTGTTTTGAAGCATCTTTATCCAAATCTCAATCTCTTTAGCTTGACCCATGCTTCTTTGTTAAGTTCATACCTGATGGGGGACTCGTTTGGTGGTGGTCTACAATGCAGTAGGAATAGGCCTGACCTTTCCCAGTGGTCAGCCCACTCTGTTGCTGCCTATAGTTTTGGTTTGGCCTCCCTTTCAGGAACTTGTGAGCTTTGTGTGCAAACAGTTTATGACTTTTTAAGCCTTTTAAACCTCCATCTTCAGTTAATAGTTGATGAAGTAAGTAATTTTTCATCATCTCTTTCCAGTAATGATGTTAGGATCTGTTTTCTTATATCACTTGGTCTAATGACTAAGAGTACAGAAAGTACATCTGCATGTGTATAAGTTGTGCAGCCTATTATGAGTTTTAATGCACTCAAGTACAGTGTTGAGCTTTTTAGAGTGACAACTTCTGTACCACACAGGAGTACAATATTCTGTTGGGGTGTATACCATTGTAAGTGCAGTGGTTTTGAGCACTTTAAAGCTGGCACCCCATGTCATACTGGCTAAACATCTTAAGGCTGAATGATAATACCAGACAGTGGCTCATAGACTTGGAAGTTGATATCTGATGCCAATTGGGGAAAAAAAAATAAAATAAAGACATGGCCAAAAGTAATGTACACAAAGTCTCTCACCTGTGCAGAGGCTTTACGGCTGACCTTCTGAATGTGATGTTTATAGGTAAAGGAATGGTCTAATGTGATTCCTAGGTAGGCTGGAGTATGCTTATGGGGAAGGATATAGTTTCCTACTCTGATATTCAGCATACTCTTGACTTGACAATTGTCCAGGTGGAGGAATGCATAATTCTGAATACAATAGAGAACATCATTGACCCCCAGCTCCCAAAAGAACAGGCTGGCTTTCAGAAAAAGCAGTGTACTGCTGACCATGTCATATTACTTACATGTTACACAGAAAACAGGCATAAAACAGGCATGATCTTTATTGACTTTACAGTTACCTATGATAATGTATGGCACCAAAGCCTCAATTATACATGACTGCAAGCTATATGCTTTCAGTATGAACATGTTCTCCAGTTCAAACTCACTACCAGCCAAGGAAAAAAATAGGCAGAGCACAAACTCTGAGGAATAGAGTCCCTAAAGGGTCTGTGCTAGCACCCATACTTTTCAATGTATATCCCTCAGACTGCCACATACATCTGAGTGATACATGTCACCAGAGTAGCCCAAGGAATAACATGACAGAACTGGAAAAGGCACTAAGTACTAATATGAAACTCATCACTTACTACCTCCATAAGTAGCTCTTAAAGCTGAGCATCAATAAACCAGTATCATTGGGCCATGTGATAGTATAGAATTAAAGAAAATGTGCTTTTTCATAATCTTATATATGTGGCAAAATGGTAGTTTTGGATGACATGGGTGAAAGTACCTCTATTGATAAGAGATAAAAGGTGTTTATTTGTTTTATATATAAAATTTGGGCTGTCTCTTGGAGTTCATGTTCATTCCAATTTTTTAATTTAAATTTAAGAAGTGCGCTGCAATTAAGTATGCATTAAATATGCATAATGTTAAAACTATTCCATATAAGCAGGGGTAGGCAAAATACAACTTGTGGGCTGGATCCAGCCTACCAGCTGACTGGATCCAGCCTGGCCAGCACAAACAGCTTCTGGGTGGGGACAGGGATGCTGCAGCTGTGGGGGAACAGCTCGGTTCCCCCTGCCTACGGCAGATCTTCCTGCTGCTGCTGAAGCGCTCTGGGCAGCAGATAGGGAGGGGACACAGCAGCATTGTGGAGAGCTGGGGGCTCTGCCTGAAGCTGCAAACAAAAAGGGTGTGTGGGGTGGGAAGCCTAGCTCATGGCACCATGAGATAAGCAGGTGGAGCAGGAGCAGCAGCAGCAGTAACAGCAGCAAGAGGTGCCAGCACTGGCACAACTGCAGTTCCAGGTGTGGAACAGAGGCCAAGGGAATGGGTGGCACCAGGCTTGGTTCCCCTCCCCTCCTCCTCCAGGGCAACCAGACTTCCCTTGCTGCCTACTGGCAGCATCTACTTTCTTACTGCTTTAGGGTGTGCTGTGAGCCAGGCAGACAGTGCTGATTTCCTCCCTCCCCACAACTTGTGGAGGGGCTGGGCTCAGCCATGTCACAAACAGCAGGATGGGGGGAGAACCCCCATACGCAGACACCCAAGCCACCCACCCACACACACACACCCCCCAACCACAGACCCTACCATAACCCCCATACATCACACACTCACCACCATACCCATACCCCCTAACAAACATGCCCTCCACACCCCCATGCCCCACCACACCCCCACACCCACTAACTACACAATACACACATTCGACATCCCCCATATACACCCCCTTACTCCCACACACACAATATGCAAGAGTAAGACTTTATTTTAAGCTATTATGAAATCACCACTAGGTAAACACATGTAAATCAGGACAAAAATATTTTTGAAATTAAACTATAATATGCTATAGTAGATGTTTGATTTTTAGTATATATATTTTTTCTGGTTCCAAGATGGCAACCCCTTCTCCTGCCCCTCCCCCCCCAAGTACTTCCAGGGGAGGGACTTACAGTGGCAAAAGTCAGGTGTTAGGGACAGGACTTCCAACCCCAATATGGCAAACAGGTGGGGCACCTGTCATGGGGTGGGGCTACCTTTGTGGCCCTTCACAGCTCACCAAAACTCGTTAAGCAGGCCTCCAGCCAAAATAATTGCCCACGCCTGACTTAAAGCATTAAATGGAGCTGCTTCAAGTGATAGCTGTGGAAAATGGAGACATGAACCAGTGAAAAAAATGGATGAGCAGATCTGCATTATGCACCAACAGTTCTCTCTCCCTCTGTTCCCCACCACCCCAAAAAAGAACAGATCAAGATAACAGCCAAAAGAATAATTTTGAATGAAATAATTAGGGATAAACCAAGTATTACTTGTTGATCCATGTCATCAAGTTTATCATCTCTGAAGACGTGATTAAACTTTTATTAATGATTAGGAACCTTTATTCTAAAACCTAAACTTAAAGATGCCCCCTTGTGCCAAATATGTACCAAACTTTATGCAGAAGCACATTTAGGAAGTGAGCCATGATTCCAATTTCAGACACACCTATCTGCAGCAGGAACTATAAATTTTCCAGGAGCCTGAAGCACAGGTTTGTGATACAACATGAATCAGGACTTTCTCTTGTATATGTCACCAAACTACATTTTTAGGTGTCTGTGGAATGTCATGCATGTTTTCTTGTGTCTCATTTACTAATATAACGTGTAGTCTCTGCATATATGTAGTTACAAGTTGTATTTAACATTATCATTATTATGTCTGTATAATTGTAATGTAATTTTCATATATTTTTGAAGTTTGGGCAAAACTGTTTAATAGGGCAATGATTCACTTAAGTGTTCCTCCCCTATTCATACTAGAGAGAAATAATCATTGAGAAATAGAATATGACATAGATATATTTAATGGCCAATTGAATAGATCCCTGCAGACTGAGGAATTTGAGTTAGGCCCTTTCAGATAATGACAGATTTACATTTTAAAATGAGAGTCCTGTAGCTAGAAAAAACATCTGGCTAGGCATTGAAGGTAATTTCTCTCAGTAGGAAAGCAAGAGAGAGGGAAAGAGAGAGAGAGAGAGAGAGATCCTTGACTATGTCTGAAAGGTTGTAAATATTCTCCTGGTCATAATTAGATCAGAAAAGATTTCTGGTCTAGTAAACAAATACACACCTGGGGGGCAGGAAGTGATATGCTTAGTACAGGATCCCAAATAATCTAAAGGCTAGCATATGTAAATGGCCAGATAAGAAACTATATTTTAGCCTTGCCATGAGAGCAAGTGGTTGTCTTTAGCTTGTTCCCAGACAAATGGGAATGATAATAAGTTTAGGCTCTCAGCCAGTGGGCTAAGTGAAACAGTGTAGCAGGAGAGGTTGCAAGGAGCCCTGACACAAAGGTCAGAGGCAGGAGCTGTTTTCTAGGGCTGTGTGAAGCTTCGGTCACTGATTTGATTTAGTGGACATTCAGCCCGATTTGGTGGCCAATACTCCAAATCAAAATCAAATCAGGAAACTCTTTAAGCTGTCCAAATGAATCAAAACCCTCTAAATCATTTTGGAGAGATTTGGTGACTTGGACATAGCCACAGTTTTAGTTTTTTTTCTACATACCTCAAGGTACCAGGCAGCTCGTCAACACTGGTGGGGCAGATGGAGCATCCCATAGAAGCACAAGGAGGGTCCCCAGCACTCTCAGCAGCAGACCCAGAAATGGAGAAGAATCACTTCTGGTCCACTTCCAGGTCCAGTGTGGAGCGTGCTGAGGGGCCCCCTGCGCCCCCCAGCTCAGCAACTGGTGCCTCCTGGGTCTGGGGAGGGGGTACCCAGGGTCCACCCGCAGCCAATCACTGAGCTGGGAGGAGGCAGGGGGGGCTCCCAAGTGAGCTCCCCAGTGGACTCAGAAGTGGACCAGAAGTACTTCTGATCACCACAGAGCATGCGGGGGGCCTCACCACACTGCTAAGGGATGTTCAATCTGCCCCACCATTGCAGCGCTCATGAGCCATGGCCGGTACCTCAAGGTATGTAGAAAAAACATTTAAAGCTGTGTCTATAGCCGAATCGCTGATTCTCTAAATCAGCATTGAATCTTCAGATTCGGCAAGATTGAATTAGGGACAGTGAGCCTAATCAACGAATCGAATCACTGTCCCCAATTTGGGTTAAATCTAAACCTAAATCGAATACAGCCTGTTTCACACACCCCTACTGTTTTCTGACCTGTGGACCTGAGTAGGAGCTGCATTCCTAAATTTAAGATCCAGGATAAAGTCAGATTATTGTTCAGATATATTGTTTGTGCATTTATTCTCATACACATCTCTGTACCACAAAATGTGATTACAGATTTCTTATTTTTTATCTTGTTTTTATAATAAATATTTTGTTGTCTACTATTGTCAATAGTAAGGGTGACTTTGGAGCATTTGACCATACAAGCAGGCCTCTTCCAAGGGGGAAATTTCTCATTTCTGAGCCCATGACTGGGCAAGAGTATGACTCTTCAAGCTGGCAAAATCCCCTCTGTCCCTCTGGAGCATCTCAGTCAGTTATTAGAGGTCAAACAGCAGACAAGGGTTTGGGGATGAAAAGCACTTCTGAAGGGGTGAGAACATCCCAAAAGTCTGTCTCAAAGGTGTATCTGACTGCATCTAGGGACAGGGTGTGTCTATATATAACAGCATGGTTATCATACAGTTTTTTGTGTACACAAGAAAAAAAAAGTGTAAATGATTTAGTCTTTATATTTCTAGCTTAAGATAAAGGAGTTAAGAGTTTGTCTGTTTTTTTTTCTTTTGGGAGGGAAGGGGAGGGAGAGGAGAGCAGGGGGGCAGAGGGGTAATGGAATAATTTCTTTTGACAAACAGCTTTGTGTGATGTATGTTAGTGTGATCTATATGTTTTAGTGGTGGAGCAAACTGCTGTTTTAAACCTGCAAAACCTATACATTTGTAAAACTATTGCCAGCCATTAGATTGCCTTCTATACACGTGGAGAAACTCACTTTCAAAATGAATAGATATTCATGGAATAGAACTAGCCCTCTAAAAGTTTATACCGAATGCACCTCCTTCCAGGCATGCAGAATATTTTCGTGGGCTTAGGGCAAGTACTTACATTTCAAAGAAAGAAAAAGTGAATATGTGAAAAATAAGGGGCAAGACTTGTTTTACAGGAACACCAGCATCTCACAATATTCTTTTTTTGGTATGAGCTTCTATCTTATTCCAAATCTGTTGGAGTATTTTGAAGGTTCATTTAAGAAACATGGGACAAAGAACATTGCATGTTTAACCAATTTGTGGATAAAACAAGAGATTTTCTCTAAAATATGAACCGGTGGTTCACTAAAATGGGCTACAAAGTATAAATTAAGAAAATGTATGACTTTTTGCCCTCTCCCTAAATTTTCCACAAGTTAGTCTCTTTCACATAAAGAAGCAACACTCCAGAAAAATGTGGAAAAAAGAAGGAAATAGAAAAAAGTGAAAAATCAAAATTGGTTAAGAATGAAAGGAACTCTGCTGAAATATAGTTGAACACGCACAAAAAACCTGCTTAATTATTGTTAACACAACCAGAGTTTAGTCAAACAGAATCTGAAATAAAATGTATAAGCAGTATGGGATTCTCCTTGTACCAGATGTGGAATAATCATGAAGATAGAATTATATATATGCCTGCGGGGTGACGGGGGAGGGATGGAGGGGGTAAGTGTGAGAGCACACACGTGCACACACACACGCACGCACACTTGCTTGGGAAGAGAAATAAGAAAGAAAACATTTACTATGTTTAAACTCAATATAAACTATGTGATTCCAGATAACATGAATTGTAAATCAGGAATTCTGCATTTGTATTCCCCTACATGTCAAGGATTACTTACCAAACAAGCTAATCAATTTATCACATTGCTAATTAATAAGAATGCAACTATCTCTTGGCTCTGTTCTTGCTTTATCAAATATGTGACATTAATGGCAATGTAATATGACAGTGATACTGAAATTACAACATCAACTGGCTCTGAATAAATAAGCCCTAATGTACAGTTCTAGCTGATGTTGAGAGATGGAACTGAATACCCAAAATGAAACTGAACGGTTGAGGTCCAAGATTAAACTTTAAATCATACAGGAGTGGTAACATTTGATTAGATGATGCAGTTTCAAAATAAAAGCATGCTGTATTTATGAAAACATGATCAATGGCATAATGTGATAAATACAAGGATGAACTCTTCTTGTATATATTATTATTGTAAAAGATTATAACTTTTGTCTGTATGCAGTGTAAGGTGTTAAATGTTAAAAATAGTGTCTGTTACTTGCCAGTGTAATTTTTGTGTTTTCATTAAAGAGAAAAGAAAGTATATTTTTTAATATTACCAATATTGGAAACAAACCCATCATTTGGTATCAAGTGGCTTTCTATGCTGACAAAATTTTAGTGCCTATTTGAACTAGGTCCTTCCCAAGAGTTACAATATTGTTGGACTAACTTTCCATTTTCACTAAGGATGAACTAAAACCATCCCATAATTTTCAAGCCCTTGACCTTGTAAAATGCTGAGCACTCTGGTCTGTAATTTAGCAAAACATATCTGCTAGATACACAAGTTGATTGACATTGATTTGAGTGCAGAAGTCATCGGTCAAACTAGTCAGAGAATGAGAAAATATTTCACAATTTTTTTCTCCAAATACTTGTCCCTTTTAAAGCCAAGATTTTGACATTCATTTTAAACTGATTTTCTAGCTGAACAAAAAATGGGATGAGATTTTTTATTTAAAAAAAAAAAGTGTCCTTTTTAAATTAAAACATCTTGATTTTTTTATAACCAACTTTTATCATTAAGACATCAGCTATCTACAGGTTTAGATACCTTTCTTTCAGATATTTCCCTTTCCTAGGTCTTTGGCTGTAGGTGTTTGGTCTTTAGTTAATTCTTCCTACTGTATCCTACTCTTTTCTATGCAGCAGAGAGACAGCAAATAAATCCCATGAATGCAAAAGCTATCAACCCCATAGCATACTATGGAAGGCAACAGGCTGAGGAAGTAGAAAACTAAACCTTCAATAGTTCTTATTGTGACTGTCCAATCCCTGGAACATGGTCTTGTGCTATGGACACAATCTGGCTCTCTCTATAAATATATCTTATCTTGAGAAGTTCCAGGCCCCTGGAAACCCTTGGACCAGACTAAAATGTGTTTTATATGTATTGAATCAACCAGTAGATGTTTGTATAGATGAAAAAAAATATTCAATTATTTTTTTTCTGAGGATGGGATTTGCCATAGTGCACCAGCCCACTGGTCTGTGAAATCCATTGTGCTGACTCTGGCTGTGACCAATATGGTGCATTCTCCGAAAAGAAGAGGTAGAGCCAACTGTGCAATGCTATGCCTGGGAGGATTCCTTCCTCCCTCCGGTATGTTCAGATTTAACCCTGAAGGATCTATTTAAATTTTGCCAACTGTCTCTTTTTTATTTTTTTAAACCTACTAAAAGCTGGGAAATTATTTTGCTGCCCTCCAATTCTACCCTTTTTCCTCCCCTCTACTACTCTACTACAATTTTACCTCTACTACTGAAACAAACAAACAAAATCTATATTTCATAGGCTGGACAATACATACATTTGCTTCACTGACATTTTATTATGCTGCAAGTTTCTTAAGAAGGCATCCTCTTTTTTCAATTCCAATATTACATGCAGATATACATCATTCATCTCTAAAGGATAAAGGCCTTAAGAAAATATATATTGAGCTAACAACATCTCTCTTTTACTAAATTAATTCTCAACTAACTTTTTCTCTATCTTTTGTAGTTTACAATAAAATTCTATTAGAAACTCAATTATGCTTTAAGTAGCTACCAAAAAAGGCTCAGAAACTCAGTTTACAAAGTCAACTAACAGATAAATCAGAAGTCACACTATTCTTCCATTGAAAAAATAAAAAGCAAACTGGGAAAAGCTGCATATAACCAACATTTTAGCAATGTCAAATACAGGTACAATGGCAGTATTGTTTAATGGGGCATTGAAGCTGACAGGCAGTCATCCAAGTGTCTTAGGCAAGACAACAGCCCTCTAGAATTGCAGAATTTAAAATAAAACTCAGGTGCTAAATTTACAGATTTTTGAGAAATGAGCAAGGGGGTTGACATTTTAAATACTATTCTTGTGAAAGCATGAACTATGGACCTTATCATGGAATATCCATTAGCTCTGATCCTCTTGGAAGCTCTTCTTTTGTCTGAAGTTAATTGTGCTCTTTGGGAATAAGATAAATACCATTTTATGAAAGCACTGCAGTCATATAAAGTTACCAAGCTGGTTAGCCACTGGGGCAGATGGCTTTAATAATGAGTTTTATAAAATGCTCCAAATTAGCCAAACTTAAGGGTTTTGTTCAATAATTATTTTATTAAATGATTGGAGCTATTTCAAATAGTTCTGTATGCCAAAAGGAACAAAGGTTATGAGCTCTTTGGTTATGTGAGACTATATCTATGATACAACAGAGCCATTAAAATTTTTGTCCAGCTCCTAGAATTCTGACACAACAGAAACTGATCAACAAATTATAACAGATGTATTAGTATGAGATTCTCCAAAAAATGATGCATAAAGATTAATTCCTATCACATGCTGCCTGAGAATGCAACACCACCCTATTTCAAATGATACAGAAAATGAACATAATCATGATAATCAAGGATAATAGCATGTATGTGAGATGAGAGGCAGGTACAATAGATTGAAAGATGTCCTGTAAAACTCACAGCTGTTACCTGTTCCACAAGCCTCTATTGTTGTGCTCATTGATGAACTGTTTGAACCTTTGCAAATGTAATTTTCAAGACTGACTTATCTTTGTTCCTCTTTCTCCTATAGAACAAAACTATATACAGTAATACACACAAGAAAGTAAGCTTACAAGACATGGACATTTGGACAAACAACTATGGAGGAATATAAAAGTATTGGTCAGGCATGCAGGGATGAAACCAAGAAGGCCAAAGCACAACTGGAGATGCAGCTAGCAAGGCATGTGAAAGGTGACAAGAAGGGTTTCTACAAGTATTCCAGCAACAAGACGACGACCAGGGAAATTCTGGGTCCCTTACTGAATAAGGGGGGCAACCTAGTGAAAGATGGTATAGAAAAAGGCTGAAGCATTCAATGTCTTTTTTTACTTGTCTTCACAGACAAGGTCAACGCCCTTGGTGAAGATGACAGCAAGCTGGGGG
Organism: Crocodylus porosus; assembly: GCF_001723895.1. NCBI lineage: Eukaryota > Metazoa > Chordata > Crocodylia > Crocodylidae > Crocodylus > Crocodylus porosus. The sequence continues at coordinate 13,431,566 of NW_017728914.1, forward strand.
GAGGACTAGGATTCAGAGAGGCCTTGACAAATTGGAGAATTGGACCAAAACAAATCTCATGCATTTCAATAAGGACAAGTGCAAAGTTCCACACTTAGGATGGAACGATTTCATGCACCAGCACAGGCTGGGGACTGACTGGCTAAGCAGCAGCTCTACAGAAAAGGACTTAGGAGTTACAGTGGACAATAAGCTAAATATGAGTCAACGGTGTGCCCTTGTTGAGAAAAAGTCTAACGGCATACTGGACTGCATTAGTAGAAGCATTGCCATTAGATCAATGGAAGTGATTCTTCCCCTTTGTTTGGCACTGGTGAAGCCACATCTGGAGTATTGTGTCCAGTTTTGGACTTCTCACTACAGAAAGAATGTAGACAAATTGAGGACACTCCAGTGGAGGACAATGAAAATGGTTAGGGGGCTGGGGATCATGATTTATGAAGAAAGGCTGAGGGAACTGGGCTTATTTAGTTTGGAGAGGAGATTTAACAGCAGCCTTCAACTACCTGAAGGGTGGTTCCAACAACGATGGAGCCAAAGTGTTCTCGGTGGTAGCAGATGACAGAAGAAGGAGCAATGGTCTTAAGTTGCAGCAAGGGAAGTTTAGATTAGAGATGAGAAAAATGTTTCTTACTATGAGGGTAGTAAAACACTGGAACAGGTTACCCAGAGGATTTGTGGAATCTCCACCCTTGGAGGTTTTTAAGACCCAGCTATTTGGGAATAGTTTGAGCAGGGGGACAGAAGAGATGACCTCCTGAGGTCCCTTCCAACCCTAATTTTCTAAGATTCTATGATACTAGGATGCAATAACTGACTTTTTCTGTTCAGGTGGCACACCATTTAAGTTCAGTGTTGTTTGGCTTAATGGAGCAGTCACACCTTAAGGTGAAAACCAATCTTTGACTGTCCTTCACCTATACAACTGTGACTTGCCACTAGATGCTCAGTGAGCAGAGGCAGAACTAGGAGCTAGAGGCAGGACCAGTTCCCTGCTCCCACCAGGCAGAGCAAACACTGCAGCTCTAAAGCATCCAGTAGCCACAGTGCCTCCAGCTGCTTTCCAGACTGGCTCACTGCTTGAGCTCTGAGGGTCCCAATCCTTTTTTTCCTCCATAGCTCTCCCCCTCCTGCAACATCCCCTCCCTGTCTGCTGTCCAGCCTGGCACTGCCTGAGTTGCAAAAAGGATCAGGCCCCTTGGAGTTCTGGTGGTGCCTGGCTGGCCAGCAGTGACACAGTGGGTGAGCTCTGAAAAAAAGGATCTGGTCCCCAGGACCCAGACAGGTCAGGTGGCTAGAGCTGATCCAGCTGATCTGGCTTCCAGTTCCCCCTGCCTAGCTTGCCTGGCAGTGGCCATGGTTGTCACGCGCCTGAAGCCCCTAACCCCTCCCCCTCCAACAGTCTGGCAGGTCTGGGCAGAGAGTACAGGGCTTGGTGCTGCCCATCCAGGCTGGATCTGCACAGAGCAGGCAGGGAGGTTGCGCTGCTCATAGTCACCTCCCAAGCCTGGCAGGAGCAGCAAGTCCCATCCCTGTACTCCAGACATGTTTCTGGACCAGGACAAGGAGCCAAGGGAAGGAGCATCTTTCTGCTGTCACTGGGCTGGGCCAGAACTGGAGCCTTTGAGCTCACTTGGTCTGCTTGAGTCCAGTGGTCCAGGAACATGCCTGTGGGAGGTACAGGTATGGGCCTTCCCACCCTCACCAGCCTAGGGAGGCACAGCTTCCCCACCTGCTCTCCAGATGGGCAGCCCTAAGCTCCGTGCTCCACACCTGGAGTAGCCCAGCTGCTATGGAGGATTCAGGGGCTGCAAGCATCTACCAACCGTAGTCACTGCTGGGTGAGCCAGATGGGGTGAGCTGGCAACTGAACCCTGCACTGCCCAGCAGAGTGTGGGGCTAGCAGGCACAGGCTTTGGGCTGCAGAACTCCACCCTGATCCAGCCACCTGGCCCTGCTGGTGCATGTGTCCAGGTCCTGGGGGTGCAGGCACTGGGCAAGGGGCATGCGACACTGGAGCATGCAGCTGGGCAAAGGTTCAAATGTAGGTCAATGGGAAGGGTGACCACCAGCCTGCCTCCCTCCACAGGTACCATGGCCTGAGTCCAGCCTGGGCATTTGGAGCAGTGAACCAGTTCAGGAGGCATAGGCAGAGGGAGAAAATTTTATTTGGGAGTGGAGGCTGAGTATACACTGCCCAGAGGGTATGTCTGTAGAGAGGAACATTTGTGGGGAGAGGGTAGGGGCATGGAGGGAGCTAGATTGAGGCCTCCATGATGAGGGAGGGAGTGGGGCAGAGGCAGTGGCAGGGATTGGGGTATATGGGGCCCTGGGGCAGGTCACGGCAGGTAAGAGCCTAGGTAGCTCATCCAGGGGCATAAAAGAGCTTCTGCCACTGTACACAACCCGGGGGAGGCATGTGCCCCCTGGATTTGTGAGCAGGGTAAAAGAAGGCTGCCACTATGGGCTGGGGCTCCGCACTACTTTGGGAGCTGCGTGATGCCATGTGCCTGCTGCAGCCAGGCTTTACCATGTCCCCTGACCCCATGGCAGCAGCAGGCACATGGTGTTGTGCAGCTCCTGAGGCAGCAGCAGTGGGGCGCAGAGCAGCAGCCCACAGTGGCAGCCCTCCTCTGCCCCACGCACAAATCCATGTGCTCCCCATGCCTCCCCCAGGGTGCATGCAGCAGCACTGGACAAGCTGCCCAGGCTCTGACCCGCCCACGGCCCATACACCCCACCCCTCCATCACTGTGGGGTTCTTCATCTGCCCACGACTATGCCCCTTTCCCTTCACAGACTTGTCTGCTGTGGTGGGCAGTGCTCCACATGTTGCTGGACTGCAATCCTGGCTCTGTGCAGGCTGAGGTGGCATGCCTGTGTCTGTGCTCGTCCCCTGCTGTAGCCACCCGGAGCCCACACCTGAGTTGCCCTGTGGCCCTCTGCACTGCCAGCACTGCCCTGTGTTTGGGGGGACTAGGCTCCATTAGCCCCAGCCTTCTAATGCCTATGCTAGAAGGCACTGTGGCTGCTAGGTGTCCCAGGGGTGTGGCACTGGCTCTGCTTGGTGGGAACAGCAGAGCAGATCCGCCATACCTGGCATGTGTCCAGGTGCCCCCACTCACCCTGATCCAGAAGGGGCCACTGAATCCTGGGATGCTGGAGGACTTAAATTTGGGTAGAATAGCAATAGGGAGTGGCTACTTCGTGTAACAGGAATAAAATGAAGCAGACTAGATATAATCCTGCCCTGGACTGGTGTAATTTTAAGCCAAATAATGAATGCTTTAAGCCACTTAAAGGTGTTAACCTGCAGCCAATCCGGGGGTTAAGAGCTCCAGTAGCTGCCTAAAATTAGTGTGTAACAATGCCCTAAGTTCCTATGAAAAAAATCCATCTTAAGAACTAGTATTTTGTACTAGCAGAGCAATTCTTTCAGTTTTTTCTTCTTTTCCCCTTTCTATGATTTGCTTAGTTGTATTAGTTCGATTTTTTTTTTAATGTATCACAATTCCTAGTTCTTCAAAAAAATGTTGCTCAACAGGCAAAACAAATGGAATGTTTATCTTTATGAAAAAAATTAATTTCCCAGCAAACAACTGCTTACAGGCAGGTAAGTATTTTTTAACCTTTTTAGTGCAAAGCCTCTTGTTACTAAATTATTTCCTGAAGTGCAGCATATTTAGAATTTGTTTCTTTACTCCCTTGCTGATACCATCAGAGACAAGCTGCCTTGAGCTAACTGTTTCAGGGGAATTAAAAAGATATATGCTATATTTAAACATACACACTCATAACTGTAACAAATATAATTAAGGACGAAGGTATGAGGTTGCTCTTTTTTGTTCCCACCTACCAACTACGTTAAAGAGCAGCAGTTGAGGAGCATGGATCATGTTAGTTACATGATGTTTAAGTCATACCCTCTTGTATGGGGAGAAAAAATGATGCCAAAGATTGTTCCTAGCCTGGGAAAATCCTCAGCTATCTTTATGTTCCCTCTGTACTGTTGCAGTGTGCAGATATTTTGTGGTCAAGAATTTAGTCAATATTTCAATACTTGTCCAGTTTGCCTTACAAGTTATTAAGGTCTCCTAACACTGATTATTACTTTAGTTATATCCCAAAAATGCTTTTACAACCACATATGTAATTTTGGTTGCATTTTGCTGGATATACAAATGCAATGACTGGATGGCGCATATTGTATCTTCCTGTCTATATAAATATCTATTAGTGTCCAAGAGCAAACAATTTCATCCATACTTTCTGCTGTGAACAGGAGTCATGGCTATAATATATCATTTTGCTGTACTTTGCATAATAACACATTCTATTTATTATCACTATTTCTGAATACCATGTTTTCTCACACATGGCATGCAGCTGCAAGAAACTGGGGTGAACATTATAAACAAGGAAAATATGGCAATAGCAGTTTTTGCCTCTTCTGGGAAAGCCAGAGTAAAACAGCCTCGCCATAACTGGCCTAGCTGCTGGCTATGGACATTTTCTCTTTTCGCCAGCAGAAGCTCCTACGGCAGAAGCTTCGTTCTGGCTTTCAGAAGCAAGGTGCACATCTTATTTAGGGGCATGTGTATGTGAGACAACAAGGTAATTTCAATTTTTCTCCTAGCTTCCTGACATCTCTAGTAAAAAATACTACAGTGGTACAGCAGTATCTTGATGTCCAATTAAAATCTATAAACCACATGGGTGACAACCTTGCCATTCCCAAAAAGTTTAAGGCATGATATGTTGTGTGGGCCTATTCCTTAACTGCATTGTCTTGAAATAATAAATATTTTAAAAGATTTATGATATTGTAAATAAAAGGGTAAATAAAAGGGTATGGCCATTGCGCTAAGTGAACTCATTTGTCTTTTAAAGCACGCTCACATGAGCCTAGTCATACGCTCCTGTAACGTGATTGGAAAACTGGCAGATGAAGTTGTCTGTTTGAGATCTAGGATATAAAGGGATAGAACCACAAATAAGAATTAGGCATTGCCATGCTGAGCACTGCAGCACCTACTTCAGTTGTCCAAATTAGGCACAAAATGAACATATACTGTACACAAATCACATTATACAACAGCAGCACAATGAGGAGGAAAAACTGTGGTAGGTACATCTATGGTCATACCTATATCTGGAATTTATACCGTAATATGGAATGAAAGTAGGTATCTATCTACTCTGGATTTGCAGCCCTGAACCCTGTCATAGAGGTTTTGGTTTTTTTTAAGGAATTTAAAAATTTCAGCAGGAGTTAGTTTTTCCAAAACTGGAGATCATGGTTCTATCCCTATTCTATGCAATGAGTCCAATGACTCAGGAATAAAGCAGTCATATTGCTTGTACACATGACAGTGATTTAGTTCTCTTGAAATTGAAGTGGTGGGTTTTTAATTATGTTGTTTAAAAACTTAACATTTCAATTTAGGGACTTCCATCACATCATGTGACATCACAGTGTATGTCATGGCCCCCCATCAACACACCCACCTCCCCAGAAAGGCTCCACCAGGAAAAATATTAAAGAAAAAAAAAGCGATGAGGGGTCTGATCCTCTCCCCCTCCCTTCCCCCTCCCACTGGCAGGAAGGGGCGAGGAGGTGAGCTGCTGGCGGGCCGAACAATCCCTGAACTGCGGGGAACCCTGGTCCCTTTACAGTGGTGGTGTCCTCCTGTTAAGCCACTTTAAAGGCCAAGTTTGTTGTGTGTACAAGCACCCTGTAAGACCCAGGGTTAATTCCCTCTTCGGATTGAGGAAAGCTAAAACCCATGCTCTTATCTTCCAGAAGAGTGCTATTATCAATAATATGTTCTGTTGTGCTGGTGGGAATTCTCAATCTCTCCTGGTTCCACTTTAATTAATCAACTTTTACTAGGTCAAAAGAGCGTGGGGAAAAAAATGATTTGTCCAAGCTGGTGCTTCGTACACTGCCCAGGGAGGTATGAGATCAGGGTTCCAGTCCATGTTGTTGTATAAGCTTAATCTAAAGCCTTCGCCTGAACAGTGGGTAAAACCAAGACCCTGCACATTCCCTGAACTCTACTGAATTCCTTACCATTAACTTGAGAAGTGATGCTCTCTCATCTCTTTCTCTCTCTCTCTCCCTCCTGCTCTCCCCTCAGCAAATTGGGCAGTGCATGTGAGAGATCGAAAATGATTAGTCCATGACTTTGGCACAAGCTATCTACCTAGCATTTTACCACTGTTAAGACTGAAGAACTTCTGGACTCCTCCCACAGCAAAACTTTAAAATTCCTCAGGTACCTAAAGTTGGACTATAGGACCAGATACAGACATTACACTTTATAGGTATAAATGATCAGAAGCCGGTATATACCTGTAATGGAACAGAAGTTTAGCATACAAAACTGGTCTATGCCCATAACAGAACAGAAATTCAGCTCATACAGACTGGTTTAAAAATGGCAGAACCTGGTCTAAGATGTCCCCCCACCTGCTCCCCAAGGGGCGAATGTGGATTTGTTTGCTACCAATCTAAACTAAACCATTTACAGAAAACGGCGTAACTTGGATTGATTCCATGTAGGACTTTATGAATGTCTACACAGAGCCCAGGTGTCTCCACAGGTAGGAGGCTGTAAAACAGGGGTTTTGAGGATTTAAATTAAGGATCTTTCTACCTGAAATGGCTATTCAATCAGTAAAATCGTGGATAAGTCCCATTGTAGAACTACCTCCAAAAACTCTACCTTAAATGTAGAGCTAGTTGGAAATTGTGAGGAAAAAAACCCAACCAACTAACCAACCAAAGCAAAACAAACAGTTTTTCAATTTCAACTTTAATTTCTTCAATTTATGAACCACTTATCATATGCTAACCAGCTCTTTCAGTAAGCACTAAGTGAAATTACATTACCCATGAAAACAGATTTGTATGGCTGCTAGTTGGCTGGTTGTATCTTCAAATAAAATCTGAGATAAAACACCCCCCCCCCCCAAAAAAAAAAAAAAGAGAAAACAAATACACCCATATTCCTCACTTCTGGCCCAGAGACTAGTTTAAATTTATTTTCTTTTGTTTTCCTTGTCAATTTACCAGAATTTCCTTGTGTGACCTGGTAATCCACTGTTGTAGGTTTACAAAAAATAGAGCTACAGGCACTGCCAAAGGCAATGCAGCTGTTTAGACACTAGCAAAGGGGTAAGAGGAAATAGGGGAGGGAGATAAATATTTATGCTTTCAATTTCAGGTTTTTTCCATTTTTATGAAAAAAGTAAAGTTTGAGAGAGCAAACAGTGTTTTGGAATGAAAAGCTAGTTTTTTTTCTGTTTAAAAAAAATGTACAAAACACCACTCCCGAAAAAAAAATCCCAACAATTTAAAGAACCTCACCTAGTACTTAGTTCAGGTGATAAATTGTCATTGACTTCACTGGGAATGTATACATGTACAGCAGCCGTTCTATTGAGCCTCAAGGCTTTTCAACAATGGCTTTTGGTAATTTCAATAAAAAGATGGATTAGTAATTAAGATTAAAATAAAATAACTTTATTCCTGACCAGATCTGTACATTTTAAAAATAAAATCTCTGTTGTCTTTTATGAAAATTAACAGTCAGTCACAGATCTAGAGTGCTTCCTGTCCTGATACAACTCTGAATGCTTTAATCACATAGATAGATATACCAATATTTTGAGGTTTACTGGAAGCTTTTAAAGTTTTGCTAAATGTAAATGGGATATAATCACATCCTCGGGGGAAACAACTTTGAGCTGTTTAATTGCATTACGCCTCATTTGCACTATTCCAGTTTTATGTGGCTATAACAAAGCTGACATTGAGAGACATGAGTGATTAATTGTACATATTCATTGCTGAATCAGGCCCACTAGCTCTATATCAGTAGGAAATTCTCATTTATCAATCCTTTTCATTATACCTTCTGTCAACTGAGTTAGGATAATCTTAGGATCAAGTAACTTCCACTTGGTAAAAATCATCTTTGAGAACCAATCAATTACATTTCTTCTTTTATAAAACAAAGACAAATCAGTAAAATCGCTCCCTGACCTGTTCTTGGAACTTGATTTTTATTATACTAAAGACTCTTAACATACCAAAAGATCACATAGGGTTTTTGGCATAACTAAGAATTAAGATCTTACTGTAGTCATTTACACCATTAAGTCTTCCTTACACTTCCAGTGTGTGAAAGGGATTTAGGTGGAAATAAGTATCAGACCCTACCACTTGCATTTGATAGCTTACTACGCCCACCTTGCAGTAGTTAAAATGACAACACAAAATATAGAATAATAGAAAATCAGACCCAGAGAAGAGTCAACATTTATCCTTCTGTCCAGGCTACTGTGAGCTGTTGGCGTGTACTCTCTGAAGAGCTGAGTACTTAAAAAAAAAAAAATCTGATTGCCACTTTCAAGATAAACTCTGTGAATTCAAGTCTGGAATTTACAAAAGTCATTCATCTCTGGTTGGAAAGTACTTGATTGCTGCAAAAAGAATCTGAACTCTGTGTACTAAAATGATTCTCAATCATTCTCTCCCTATGACATCTTTCAAACATAGGTGGCTTTAGGGAACTCCTCTCACATTAATCTGAAATGTAGGTGAGTTTCAGGATTTTGCACGTAATGTGCTATGATTGCTTTTGCAAGCCTTAGAAACTAAGCATTCACTAACTCTTTCAAAGTATGATTTTGCTTAAAATACTCTAGCTCTAATTTTTGTAAAAGCAAGTTACTTTTTCCCTCCTCACAAACTGCTATTTCATCATGTTACATCATTTTTTTCCTATGGAACACATGGAAGGTGACATAGAAAAGATATCTGGAAGTTTGCTTATGGACAATTTCCAGCAATAACTTGAAAATATAGCCCAGTGCTGCAAGTATTTAACATCCCTATCTATATGTAATTTATCTGTGTGAATTATGGGCTACTTATCCCTTGAAAGTTGTAGATATTGTATGAATGAGTTTATATCCAGGACTAGAATTAATGAATATTAAGTGACAGTGTATTTCTCAGTTGTTATTGCATGCCTGAGGTGTGCTGGGAAACAGGTGGCTAAAGGCTATGAGACATGAACCATCTGAGAAGTTCAATAATCTCTAGAAATGTAGTGCCCAGAGTATCATATTGTTATTATAAAATGGAAATTATTTTAAGGCATGAAAAAAATCATACCTGTACAATTAATGGGGATTACTGAGTTGGGGATGACATCCTTAGCAGAGAAAGTCAAAAAAGTTCCATTTGTATCAGAAACTTATAAAGTAATTTTAGAAAGGTTGATATAATCCAATACTTAGGCTTTAATGCCAGAGAAACTTTGCTAACAAATAGTTAGCAATAGTGTTACTAAACGGAAGTGACCAGGGCACCAGTCCCACATATCAAGTTGGGGGAGTGCAAAAATAGCATCCACTCTGCTGGTGGCCCAGCTGTAGCTGTCCTGTGTACCAATGCCCAAATTATAGAAGTGCCCAGGTATGCCTTTGACAGCTACCAATAAATATACCAGTTGGGTAATTATAGCTTTAGGTGCTATAGCTTTTGCTGGAGGAAAGGGGCTGCTGTGTTTAGACAATTGTTTAACAAAATAAGGTGTGCTTATTGGGGTGGGTTAAAGATTTAAAATTATAAAATGGATTGGAATTGGAAATTGAATATATCATTCCTTTTTTCTTTTTCTTCCTCAGATGCAAAAAAGAGGTACTAAAATATAAAACTTACCCAAGCTACTGTTTCATAAAAGCCTGACTAGAGAAAACTTAACAAAAAATGTAGAACACCAGGGTAGTAGGATAATGTATTATCCTAGGCATGTCCCAGGCATTTTTCCGCCACTGTCACGGTTTTATACAATTATGAATAAAGAAAACAGCAAATACTAAATAAGGTAGTAGGCAGTATTACCTTCAGAGCAATACAGGTAAGGCAACACGGTTGTACATTATCAGACTAACATAAAGTTCTTTAAGAATAAACTTTGGAACTAAGTCTCCAACGGAACAAACAAGATGAACAAGCGCGCCTATTTTTTTCTGTATACAACTCTGTGTGTATACTGCAGACTATTAAATTGTTTACTTAGACCTCCTGAGGGATTTAACAGTACAACTCCCATGCAAATGATGTGGTTATGCACTTAGGGCACCTGTACATGTGCTTGACGTCTGCTCTGACACATTCCAGTTAGGGCGGCTAGGATCTGGAACCAACTTCCAAGGGAAGTGGTGCTGGCTCCTACCCTGGAGGTCTTTAAGAGGAGGCTTGATGCCTACCTAGCTGGGATCATTTGAGCCCAGTTTTTTCTCCTGCCCAGGCAGGGGGTCGGACTTGAAGATCTATAAGGTCCCATCCAACCTTACTTCTATGATTCTGTGATTCCAATTAGAATGCATCAGAACAGACTTGATTAATTAAGTCTGCTGGAGCGTTCTAACTGGAACACTTCAGCAGCCTCGGTGTTTATTCAGCATCCCCACATTTAAAAATGGCAGCTTTAGCACCCCTGTCACCATTTTGAAGTGCAGGACATTGAATACATGTGGGCTTTTTAATTGGAGAGCCTCCTGAGAACCGCTCTAATTAACCTCCTCTCCCCACCCCAAAGCATGCCCTTAAAAATGCCCTTAAATTCCCAAGGTTCCTTTGAAAATCTCAGCCGTATTATAAATGGACCATGCAAAAAATCAGTTCCTCTTATTCTAGAATCAGATGTTCATGTATCACTTTTGGATAAAAGTCCAAAACAATTCAGTATATCCTTTTTTATTTGGTTAATTTACTTGTTCCCTCTTAATGACGTAAGGCCATTCTTAGCACTCTTCCCTTTACAGCAGAAAGTTGTACATTAAAACACCAGATGAGAATTCCAAACAGGAATTAGACTGACAAACAGTGACAATCAGATTGAAATGCTAAAAAGAGGCTGTACTATGTAAAATTCTGTCATTAAGATGAAACATTAAACCAAGGTTCCTTCTGCTGTGTCTAGGGGATGTGGAAGCATTTAGGTCACTGTTTGAAAAGAGTAGAAAAAAAGAAAAATTTACATGCTCCAGACTGCTTTCTTTTAAATGCTGTATTGTAGTAGGCCAAGCTGCATGTCGGATAATTTATTATTTGTGGATTATTTAAAGGTTTCTTCTACATATGTAGCCACAGCCTTAGAGTACCTAACTCACTGCTTTGTAAAAGTTGCTTGAGATAATGCCGTAATGGAAAACCGCACTGTATTACAATGTGTTATGTCACAAGAATTTTATGTTGTCCATATCCACAAGCTAGCACACATTAGAACATTTTAGACCAGCATAAAATAAATTACATAGTTTACTGGCTGTACTCCAAACAGTTATATTGTTCAATGTACTGTTGCTGATGTTCATTGTAAGTGCTATAGCAGAGAAATAAAATAAGCAAGAATTAGTTCAGAATTCCGGTCACTATTGTTTCCTAAGGGAATAATAGTCTTCAGATTATCCATAGGACAGTGTGACAAATTGTACAAAATCACACACCACATTGCACTAACCAAGGAAATGATGTATGTTATCTCAATGGATATTGCAGTTAGACAGTCACAGAGATATATTTCGTAGTCTGTGCTCCAAAGAGGCACAGAAATAAATGAACAGAAAGACTGAAACCCTAGTGAGTATAGTTCCTCCAAGCCAGGATTGAAATGCATTCATTTAACATGTGCATTCCAATGCACCCATCTGCATTTTACTATGGAAAAGATAAAGAGAGACTCAACATTCGCTGCTCTGCAAAATTACATGATGGAAGTCCTTACAATTAAATAATACCTGCTCTGGATGTAGCCCTTGCAGTTCATATACACTGCCAATAAAACTGAGTTTTTCTTCTGTTAATATTGGTGGTGGTACATTAATATTTATAGCTTAGCAAACACCATAGAGATAACAATGTTTATGGTGCGGGGGACACAGACAATGCAGCAAAAAGAAATCCAGTTTTCCTGATCAATAGTCATATATACAAACAAATTCTCAAGTAAGTCTATTCAAGCTACCCTGGAACATATTCATTATAAAAGCCTGTATCATATCTGTTAAAACTTTTGTTTGCTCTTCTGTTTTTTTCATGCCTTCTAGTTTTGAAGCACTTGCTCCTTCCAAATGGTTTAATTTTGCTAGAGAAAAGAAATCTGTAAAAAAAACCCTGAAATCAAACAAAAATGCATAATATTTTATACTTTTTTGTTATTATTTTCTCCCCTATCAAGTCAATGTTATTGCATTAACAATAAAGTTTTCATATTAGCTTAAGCACAAACTCAAGTTCCTCATTGCATAAAACATTACTTTATGTAAATGTAATGAAAAACCAATTATGGTTTCCCACCAAGCAGCGCAAACAGTGTATTTAGACAAACAGTAATTGTATTGGTCTTTCTCCTATTCCGATATTGCTGTGAAACTTGTGTCCCTCAAATGAATAATTACCTACAAAATAATTAAATGTTGCTGATATGGTCTACTCATCCCACTTGTACACAGAAACAGCAAAGTCTCTCTTCCCTGAAATCTATCTCCGTCATGTTGGATAAGCTTACTGTCCATCACAGAGCTGGCATCGATCCCTACTCAATTACAGAAGAACATAGCACCATATTAAAAGACAAATAAGGTTTAATTTTAATCACAGGCAGCCTGTAAGTCCATGTTCCATTATAGATTAAAAGAACCAATTATTTTTAAAAGTAAAGATTTAATGAAAAGCCTTACTAATATATAGACACATTGCTCTCTCTGCATTCTAAGTCAGACTCCCCAGCAATGACTGTAAGAGCTGCAGAGAATCTCAGAATGCTGTGAAGATGCTTCCCAATGGTTTTTTTTTTCTTTCTAACATAGGATTGCAAACCAATACAACTTCTCAATAAACTTTCTCTGTAAGATTTACATTTCTGGTACTGGTAGCAGAAAATGTTACATACACATATGAAAAATTATTAATAAAGTGCATCCTTTCTATTTGAGAAATGGACACTGTTGGAATAAGTGTGCTCTTACCCCATCACTAATCCAAAGTGATCCCTTCAACCTGAGTTGCCCTGCGGTTATGATTGGGTTATACTGGGCATTAGGTGCTTTTGTGGATCTTGGATCTTTGTTCTTGGAATCTTTCCAACGATATCAATAGTCACTGGCCTTTACACTGATGTAACTAACAAGAGAGCTTGGGCCTATAGCATTTTTTCCCCAAATGAATTTTCTGCTTCAGCACTAGAGATTCTAGTCTCCCTTGTTTACTGCCTTACTGCATTATTTTTTCAAAGTCTGAGATAAAATACATATATATAGTTGCCAAAAAAGTTGAAACTGTCTGAGCTTATGAAAAGATGAACCTGTATTTGTGGGAATAGACATATTTCTGGAAGGAAATTTAGATTATCAGACAGGTGCTACTTCAGCAGCAAGCAGCGGGGGGAGGGCAGGGGAGGGCAGATGCCAGGGTGGCAGTAAGCAAGGGTGAGGCGGGAGGGTGGTAAGAACTAGGTGGGGACAGGCAGTAGGGGGCAAGTATAGGGGGGAAGAGCTCAGGGTGCTTGATCCATTGCCTGCTTTACCATCTCCACCCCCACTACATCAATCTCCAATGCTTGCCCCATTGCCTTCCTCTCCACCACTGCCCCCACCTCCTGTCCCCACCAGACTGCCTGCCTCACAGCCTCCTCCCCTCCCACCCCACTACCCCTCTTACCACCTGCTCGCCCATCTCCTGCCCCCTTGCCACTGCTTTCCCTTCTGCAGCAGTGGGAGAGGGAACAAATTTAACATGATCTTCCAATAATTCATTCTAATTCTATACGTGAATAATCTATAAATTATACAAATTATAACACATTTATAAATTTTTCACAGATAGAATTTAATTATTGGGGGTTGTCTTAAATGCAAAATGGTCCTGGATTCAGCTAAAGATGGTATTTTTGTCAGTCAAAAATAGCTCTGAGTTCTTAGTCAATGCTCAATTTTTTCCCCTCCAGAGTGAAAGCACTTCACTGCTTTAGGCATCTAAACTAAAGTATTATCTCCAAAATTTCATAACATTATAAGTGTGAATTTTGCAAAATTTTTTATCAGAGATCACTAATAGTAACATAAATATTTTGCCTACCCTCTATCTTGAGTCAGTAATGTATTGATTTTTATCTAGGACCCATCCGGTGAAGTGAAGACTATAAAAAAGGATCTTTAGTATGTAAAGTGAGATCTTTCAGACTTGCAAAAAAACTTTGCAGACATTTCTCAAGCACTTCAAGGATTGTTCCCAAGAGGAAGGATTGAATAACAGAAAAAGTCTTCCATTTTAAATGTATGCAGAAGGAACTGTCTTTGTTCTTTTTCTTTCTCTGCTCAATATGTTATTGTCCTTTTATACATGATCAGTCTATTGAAAGGAGACAGAACATGTCTTGTTTTACTATTGTTTTGAAGTTTGAGGGGATCTCATTGTTGCTTTTTTTTTCATGTGGTTTGAGGGTTTAGCTATGTTTGATTTGTTTTGTTTTGGGGGGGGTTCATTTTTTCTGTTGAAAGACACAGAGAGACACATTCTCAGCTCAGGGTTTTGTGCATATGTATGGGTAACTCTGAGACTAGATCTGCCAGCACCTGTTGGAACCTGAGGTACAATTTAGAGTCATTAAATAAAAAAATATTTGCAGATGTTTCAGGTTTGGAATTGGAAGCTTTTCTGATGCAGTCATAGGTTTGCCAGTTCTTGTGGTGGTATGTGCAATCAACTGGACTATAATACAGGAAGAAATAACAGCAATAGTTACCATGGTTTCCAATGCTGTTAGCAGTTAGCTGCTGTGCAGAATTGGACAGTAACTTAGTAGATGAAGCAAATAATCATTGCATGTGCAATATTATTTATATGCTACACCTGTTAGGAAAAAAGTGTTTTTTTCCTTTTACTTCATGAATAGACATACATACAACCAAAAACCAAAAACAAACCCTAATTAATTAGTGAGAAAATGAGAAATTTATAAAGGTAAAGGCTCTTCAGGACATTATTTAGTGAATTATTTAAAAGGACATAAAAATCATGGTACTCTTTTCTGTCTGCCACATCTGTGATTCCTGGTCAGTGTATATTCATTTATGTTTCCAGAATTAAATTCCTAGTCACTTTACACCCAGATGCACTGGCTATTATATTAGATTCAGAAATAGTTTCAGTTAACAGTGTAAAAGTACATTCATTCCTATATCAACATTTCAATATTTCTTGAAATCCATGTGGTCATATCCTGACATCTCAGAAACAAACACAACTTTCTCATACTGTTTAAGAAAGCAAGAAAGAAAGAGGGAGAAAAAGCAAGAAAGCAAGCAAGAAATTAGATTTTATTTTAAAATCAATTGAAAGTACTGACTTCTTTTCAGGAATTAGTTGCGATTAGAATTTTAGAGTTGAATCCTGCAAAGATATAAGCATGCGTGCAGCTTTACCTAAATTAATAGTTTAGCAAAGGGAATGAGACTGCTTGTATATGTAAGGTTATGCATCACGCTTAAGCCTTTTCAGGTTCAAGGCTTTAGACCAAGGTTATCTAACTGATGGTCTAAGAGGGGTTAACATGTAGCCTGTGGGCTCTCATGTGGTGGAGGAGGAGGTTGGACTGTGCATACAGCAGGAGAGTGGCCCCCAGGTGTGCAGTCTGTGCTGCATGTCGCTCCCCAGCTGCCCCAAAGTTGGACAGCCCTGCCTTGGATTACAAGATTCCCTATTTAAACATGGTCTTTTGTCAGAATATCTGTGTAGAAGGCTTACCTTTCCGAGCTTGGGTTGAGTCCCAGGCTTGAGATCCTGCTGTTTTGATTGGTGGAGCCCATACACCAATCAGGAGGCAGCAAGGGAAATAAAGTGACACCCCTTTCCTGAGGGGAGGGGGAGAGGAGCTTACCCGGACCTGACTGAAGACTGCAAACTGTCAGGTCCGGAAGACTTCAGGGGCGTAGCCCTCAAGCATATAAAAGGAGCTGCATGCCCAGCATGAGGGAGATGCATCGGGAACAGAGAAGAGAGAAGAGCAGGGCTTAGAAGAGCTGAGAAGAGCTGCTCAGCAGGGTGAAGCACTAGCCCAGGAAGATCCCCTGAAGACTTCTATCAGTGGGGAGTGGCAGATGGCTCCAGCAGCTAGGGTCTTAGTGTGCAGCACAGAACACGACGTCTGGACCCGGGGAGCTGTGTGAGACAGCTCGGGTCTGCAACCTCGGGTGTGTGGCCAGAGACACGGTGCACGGAGCAGGATCTTTGGAGCCTCTTGGGTGGCTCAGTTCCACAACCCCCAGCACGAGGCTGGGAGCTTGGTGCAGAAGGTGCTGCAAGGAGGGTGAGAGACCCTGGGAGTCGCTCGAGATGGCTCAGGACAGCAGCACAGTGCAGACAATACTGCCCAGAGGGTCCAGGAGCAGACCAAGCCCCAGTGCTGCACAAGGCTGTCTGGGCCTCCAACCCCTAGCACAAGGCGAAGTACCCACAACATGGAGTGGTGCATATGTCAGCTGGATCATGAATTTTTTATCACCCAGTGGGCCAGTGAGCCATATTCAAAGACCTCACAGGAAGCGGTATCACATCCCCCCCCCCCCCCCAATGCAAGTACAGTGTTGGCAAGTGGGACAAGAGGCACTATCCAGCCAGGATGGTTTGTGGTGCCTGGGCCCAGGACAGGTGGAAATGAACATCTCTGGATCCAGCCATGTAGCAGGACGGAGCTATGGATAGATCACTGAAGTGGGGGTGGGCACTCCCTGACACTGTGCACACTTGTGAGGAGGGATCGGGGCTACAGACAACACATAAGGGAGGTAAGGAGGGACATCTCCCTCATTTCTGTAGGGCATGAGGCTGCAGACTGGCACTGGGCAGGTGCTGCCTCCATGGCCCAGCAGGCAGGACCCAGCATGGAAGGGCAGAGCGGGAGGAGGCGGCTCAGTGCTGTCACCACCACAGGGAGTGCCATGCTACCAAGGTGAGGTGCTGCAGCAGTGGTGCAGAGTTGTGCCCGCCCCCCACTGTGCCAGTGGGTGTCCATGCCAGTGCAGCACTCCCAGAGGTGGTAGTGGCAGCACTAAGCCTCCCCACCCCACTCTGCCCTCCTGCATTGGGTTCTACCCAGTGGGCTGCAGAGGTGGCTCCTTCTTGGTGCTGATTTGGCCAGGCTGCAGCTCTGTGCCCTGCTGTGGATGCAGAAATCTGTGGTGGGCATGTTCCCCCCCATGCCCACCTGACATGCTGCCTATGATGTCATCTATACCCACATACCCCCTACCCCACACACACCTCCCTTCCCCACATACTGGAAGGCTTGGGCCTGGGGGCAGCACATCACGGGTGAGGATGGGCTGGGTGCAGGTTAAGAGTGAGGGGCACCAGAGGGCTGGGGAGGTGGGAAGCTGCACATTGGGAGTGAGGGGAAATGGCATGGCCAGGGGGAGGGCACCAGCATATCAGGGCTGCTTAGCATCAGAAAGCAGCAGGGGATACAGCTGCAGCTGGACCCATGTCTTGATGAGCAAAGCGGCAGGGGGAACTCTGATTTTCCATGATAAAAAAACCAAACTCAAATGCCAAAATATATAAATATTTGGAATGTAATCATTGTAATGATTGAAGCACTGGAAGGCTTCCAAGTTGCTTTCAAATTGTAAATATATCAGTAGGGTATTGTGTTCAACTGATATATACAGTGGTGTTTCATTTTAATAACAAAAATGTGGAGTTTGGAGTTTTAAATGAAATAATTTTGATTTTTTTATTACATAATTTTGGATTTTTAAACAGAGAAAACCAGGATGCCTGAGGAGCAACGGTTTTAAGTTGAAAGACAAATTTAGGTTAAATATTAAAAAGAACTTTCTCACTATGAAGATGATTATGCATTGGGACAGGCTACCTAGTAAGGTTGTAGAATCTCCATTCCTCAATGTTTTTTAGAGGAAATTAAACAAACACTTGGTTGGGGTGATTTAGCTGAGGGTGACCCTGCCTTGATTCCCATGGTCCCCTCTAGCACTACTTTCCTATGATGCCATGAGCTTTTGAGGAAAAACTGATGACCCACAAAAACTACGAGAAGGAATTTCATGACATGTTTATTTATTTTTTCCTGATTGCTTCATAGCAATATATGAATATTCTCTCACATTGAGAGCAACTAGCTTATATTAGTCTCACAATTCTATACTGTTCTTCAGTACTAACCCCTGATAAAAGAGTATCAAGCATATAGTAATACTGGGTGCATCTACATGTGTGCTTTTTTGCAAAATTGACTCATTAGCTCCACAGTAAAGTGTCACAGTCTACAGATGTGCTGGTATAAGGGTGCAGTAAACTAATTAACTCTGCTGTACAATAGTACTATCCTATGGCAGAGTAATTGCCTCCACTGAAATGCACATGTAGATGGTAAGAGCAGTTGGATGGGGCATGAGAGTGCTAAAGTGCAGGGGCTGCCTGCCACCTAGTCCCACACTGTAGCACCCTCATGCCCCAAGAAGCCTTGCTGCTGCCTGATGCTGCCACTTGGAGACTGGGGCTGACTCTCCAGGCCCCCTGCCAGCCTGGGGCTCCTGTGCTCTGGCTCAAAAAGTGTTGAATTCTGGGCAGAGGACTGGGCAGGGCACTGGTTATATGCAAACACCATGCTGGGAAGCAGATGATTCTACCATGAACTGCACTGGAGTTTATTACTTTGCACTAATAGAACGTGTACGTGCACTCACTAGGTGTCTCTGCACACTACCCTGCAGCAATGTAGTGATGCACTATGTCGCTGTATGGCGCGCTATGGCAACATAGGGGTCTACAAGTGATTTCTAGCTATGTCGCTGTAGTGGAGCACCCCCCACTTATAGTGTGCCACTGTGGCAACATAGCAGGGCAATTTAACCATGAGCTGCCTGTATGGTGCAGTATGGATGGCTGTTGCACTGTGTTTTAATATTTCCAAAAGGAAGTACTAAAGCATGGTGCAGTAACAATGCCATTGTACAGGAATGTGTAGACGTGACCACTGTATACTACAACATGCTGATTTTCAGAGTCTTTCTCTTTTGTTTCAGGATTCACAAGTGATTTATACTTTAAAGATATAACAACATACTAAAACAACACATGGGGATTGGAGGCAGCAACCTAGGAGACTGGTTCAGAGCCAAGAGTCACATTAAGAGAAAAGGCAATGTGCTTCTTTTACCTGGGATTCTACTCAATATGTACTCATTTTAAAGGGACAGACACACAAAAGTTCCTGAGAGATTTTCAATGTTTCCCTTATTGATTAATGATTTCTACACTTTTAACACCTTCGTAACCCTACTTTTACATAGAGTAATTCTTCTCACACATTTTTTGTATGTGCTGATATTACATAGAGGCTCCATTCATGACAAATTTAGATACAGCCATTTCAGAGTTGCTGATGACAACAGCCAGGGTACTACTTAAACAGAAAACCAATGTAAGAATCCCTAAATAGTATAGTGTATAGGAATAATAGCTCCCCACAAGTACCTAACTGTTGTTTACAAAAAATAGTTCCCAGTGACTTTCAAAGGCAGTTAGGGTCCTCATTTTGGCTTTGGAAATCTCCCCACTAAATATATTCTCATGTATGTGCAGTAATATAATATGTCCATATTAGATATTGCATATGTACAATTGATCCTGCACTGTTATATATTTCAACAATACCCAATTATAAAAACAATGTACTAAAAGATTGAAATACTTAATAAAAATTGCCAATTTTATAAGCATCATTTTGAAATTAACTGAGTCATTTTGGCTGCATAATCATACCCCTGAAGGGATGCAATAAAGTATAAATGTAATCAAATGCATTTTTAGAACAGGCTTCAAGGTAGTGCATGCACAATTTCTGACCCAAATATCCAGTCATGAGTATAATATCAGACCTTTAATTATAATTTCTATTATAATGGTTCTATTGAAGAAAATGTAACCACTACACTTACCTGCAATTACCCACACATAGTCTTGAGAAAGTGCAGATAAATGCTCTCCTATGAACCGTTGCTTGCTGAGACAGTTCACCCAACTATTTTAATCTCTTTTGCCCTGGGTTTATCGTCACTGTGATGGTATCTGCATGGAGGAAAAAAAGAACTAAATACCAATAACGAAAAATCACTATATTTGTTCGTAATTCCCCATTTGTTTTTTGCATGAATAAATCAGAGAGTTAGTTTGCAAACAGCTTATTGTGAGAACAATGAAATATAGCCCAGTTTTGGCTGAAGTTTGCTTGAATGAATGCTTTTTTGAGAAAGTCATTAGGTTATATCTGAATAACTTATCAAATTGCTAAAAGGTATATGGCTAAATCCTGTGCCCAATGAAGCCAGTAGCAAAGTACCTATTATCTTTTAAGGAAAGGTCAATATAGTTTTAGAATACAGAAACTTTCAAAACAAGGAAGAATACTCTTTAGAGTTGATAGTCTGTCATAGGCTGTAATTTCAAAATGCAGCTCTGTACTTTTTGTGGCGTTATCATTTGAACAAACACAGTTGTATGGTCTCACTAACTCCATACTACTGCACTATATAATATATAGCCCAGCTGCTGATTCTATGCAAAGCACCACCAATTTCAGTGGTGTGCCAGCAAGGGGCAACACGTTTTTAACACTTTTATTCAGTGTGGTACATACCAAGCAAATAGCTTTATGCAAAAAAATAGAATTAGAGACTGGCTGAATATTTGGACATATATTCATGTTGGGGGTGGGGAGGGAGGGGGACACCTTCACAATTACAGTTCATGCTATCATATTCAGCAGACTGGTAATTGATACAGGCAACTGCTGGCCGCAGAAGGATGAGGAGGGACTGCTTGTATTGTACCATGTCTGTGAAGAGAGGCATTCATGCTGTAAAGATGTCACTTATTTAATCATATGTGTGTGTGTGTGTGTATATATATATATATATATATATATATATATATATATAAATTTCATGTACATAAAATATTTATACTTCTTATATATTGTACATCTATAATATGTGTCATTTATAGTATATTAATGATACAAATCAATGAATTGTGACTTGTTAACGAACTGACTATGAATTACAAAATATTTCTTTATTTTGGCCACTTCTTGTAGATTGGATAATACATTTCCTTTAGGAATTTCTGTAAATTGAAAAAAATGTGCATTAATGATGTCTTCCTTAAAATACTTAAACATTATATATACACATACTGATTTTAATACTCTATTTTTTAAATTCACAGTTACTTTGCTGGCAAATCACAACTCACTGGCTTGTGTCATTCATGCCTTCCTTAGTTGCTTTACATCAAATGAGCTTTAATAGATAATGATGAGATACATTTCAGTGCAAAGTAAAATGGTTAAAAATTTACTAATATATCTGTATGTGTATAGAGTACTTTCAATTAAGATATACTCTCAATTAATTATTTTATATGCAAGTGTAGTACAATGCTGAAAATCTATTTTATCTGCATGTGAGAAGCTAAATCATGGACTGATTACTCTCTTTTATAGCAATGGTAATGTTAAGTGCTTCATGTTTGAAGCTAAGTGTTGGCAAGGAAACTTTTGTGAGTCAAGGAAGCAATTTATTGTTATACTAAGCTCTAGAGATAAAAGCAGATCAAAACCATAAAGGGAATATGGAGAATGAACGGTGTCATAGACAGTTGTACATAATAAAAAGAAATCCTTTTGACTTGAAAACAGTCTGTATGCTGTGCATTATTAATTATTACACAAATACAAAGCAACATCTACAGAAAAAGAAAACAACTTCTAGACTGACTTTATTTCATTCTGAGTTTTTTAAATGGCATGTCTCAAGCACATAAGTTTTAAGTTTCAGCATAAGTCTTGAAAGCATCAGTACCTGTGTGTCAAAAGCAAACTAAATTCCTTCCCTTCTCTGTTATCTTTTCCTTTAATGATGAGAAAATTATCAGTTTCAATTATGTACTAACAGATAACAACACCTAACTTGTCTAGAGTCACAAGTCATGGGATAATGAAAAACTGAAATAAATACATGTGTTAATGTTATAAAATACCAGTAGTGTATCTGGAATAGAGGGGTGAGGAGAGGAGCGATAGGGACAACCACCCCAGTTGCCAACTTGGGAGGAGAGTGAAAAAAAAGTCATCCTTTTTGCTTTCCACCAGGTGCCCAGCGGCATCCATACAAATCCAATAAAATATAGTCATGAACATTGTTTGATCAGGCTTACTAGTCTTTCAGCTGCAAATTGCAAAATTGGAACTGAAAATGATGGCCTCATGATGTGACTGCCTGCTCAGTAGTAGTTATATTTACTCACCAAGTTCTTCAACGTTGAACTTTAAACCATTTTTAGGTAAAGCCATTTTGCAATTTATTTTAATAGATCAGTTAGAAAAAATAGACATTTATAAGTCAGCAGAACAAGATGAACTTCATCCAAGACTGCTGAAGGAGCTGGCTGAAGTCATTGCACAACCACTGGTGAAACTCTTCCAAAACTCGTGGCACTTGGGGGAGGTCCCTGAAGACTGGAAGAGGGCCACTGCTGTGCCCATCTTCAAGAAGAGGAGGAGAGAGGACCTGGGCAACTATAGGACAATTAGCCTAACTTCTATCCCAGGGAAAATCCTGGAAAAATTCAAAGAGTCCATGTGCAATACACTTGCAGAAGGTAGGATTCTGAATGACAGCCAACATGGCTTCTTCGTGGGCAGGTCTTGTCTTACCAATCTCATCTCCTTCTATGACCAGGTAACTTTCCACCTGGATAAGAGAGAGGAGGTCAACATTGTATACCTAGACTTCCAAAAGGCCTTTGGTCTGGTATCCCATGATGTTCTCATGGGAAAATTGAAAGATTACGGGCTTAACTGCTTGACATGTATGTGGGTTGGAAGCTGGCTGCAGGGTAGGACCCAGAGATTTCTAATGAATGGATCTGTGTCATCCTGGTGAGAAGTGGCCAGTGGTGTCCCTCAGGGGTTTGTCCTTGGTCCAGTGTTTTCAACATCTTTATCAATGATTTGGGTTTAGGGGTCACTGGCCAACTTAGTGGATGGCACCAAGTTATGAGGGCCTGTGGTCATGGTTGAAGTTAGGCTGCAGATACAGGTGGACCTAGACGGGCTGGCAAGTTGGGCAGATCAGAACCAGATGAAGTTCAACATTGAGAAGTGTAAAGTGCCCCATCTGGGGACGAACAATCCCCAACATACTTACAGGCTAGATGGCACCAAACTTACTAGAAACACAACTCAAAGTGGCCTAAGGGTAATAATAGATCATAGTATGAACATGAGCCGTTAGTGTAATGCTGTAGCCAGCAGGGCAAACAATACCCATGCATCAACTGATGCATCTCAAGCAAAACCAAGGAAGTTATTCTTCCACTTTACTCAGCATTGATGAGACCACAGCTGGAGTACTGGACATGGAAAAGCTTGAGACAGTCCAGAGAAGAGCCACCCATATGACCAGAGACTTGCAAGGCAGTGGCTCCAGCTCATGCAGGTGGAAGCAGAGCAAATCTAGCTCTGGCACAGGCTGTAGGGAGAAGGAGAAGAGGACTGTGGCACTCCCCCTGGCCTGGGCTGCAGCAGCTGTGCTACACCAGGCAGCCTGGTCATGGCTCCTCCTGCCCTCCAAGCAGCATCTCCTAGCTGTCCTGGCCCTGTGAGCACAGGAACAAGCCCCAGTGCCACCAGCCTGGTCACACAGATCTCCCTTGCCTTCTTCCCCTGCTGGAAGGGCCTAGCACCTTCCTGCCACCCCTCTATCCTGCCATAGCTCACAACCTTTTGAAACAGTCTTGTGATCCACTTTTGGGCTGAGAACCATGGGTTAAAAAACACTGAGCTAGAATATATTATCTTTGTGAAACCAAATGAAAATGGCATCTTGTGAGCTGAGCTGGCTTTTCCCATTAGTTAGTGAAGGACGCAAGTAACAAAGCTTATGAATATAACTTCTTCCAGGTAGTTGTGCCACTTGACCTAGCTCCAGAGCCTCTGGCTTCCTTAACTGCACCAGGGATCACTATCTAATAAAATGCCATGTAGCCAGACACCACAAATGTATTAATATCAAATGGGTGTAGCTTGTAGCCGTGTTGGTCTAAGGACATAGGCAGACAAAGTTCTTTGGGTGAATTTGATATCTTTTAATAGACCAACTTAAAAAGTCAAGGGAAAAAAATTTAAGTAAGCTTTCAGGTTCAAAAACCCTTTGCCAGGCTGAGGAAGTTTCAGCAGTTGGTGTGTGCTCTTCCTGAATGGAAAGAAAAGTAAAGAAGGCAGAGGCCGGGCACCAGATCCTCCTAGTCTCCACCAGGCACTGAACCTTCTTTCAATGCACCCTGGGCCCTCCTGGGCACCAGACATTCCTGGTCCACCCTGCCACGGGCACTGGACCTTCTCTCAAGTACCTAGCGCTTCCTGAGCTCTAGCTCTTTGTCTGTGTGGGCCTCAGGCCCATCTCTTCCAAGGCCTACTCTGGCCCTGCTCTCTGCCCCTCAATGGGCTCTGGCTCTCTCCCTCTAGTATGTATTCCAAGGCTTGTTTCTCCCAGGTCCTCTATTCTTCCACCCCTTCTCTCTCACTCATTGAACCAGCCGGGACCTTGATAACTCCCCTTCAGTCCCTTCCACAACCACCAACCACTGTTCACCACCAGCCCACTCAAGCCATTGCCTCTATCCCCCGGTCTATGTATTCGAAGGCCTGCTTTGCCCCTCTTGGGCCCTGGGCTCTGGTTTCTGTCCTCAGACCTATCTATTCCAGGCCTGTGTCTCCTCTCTGAAGCTGTATCCCTGGCTCCTCTTCACCTATGTATTCCAAGGCTTGTTTCACTGCTCTCAGGCACTGAGCCCCTCTCCAAGTGATGGGCTTACTCACTCCTGTTCCCATGCCTGGCTTGCTTCTGGGCTCAGTACTGCTTACCCAAGCTTAGATGTTAAGGCAGGAGCTCCTCTCCCTGTGGCTCCCAGGGCTAGACTACCCAACCAGCTCCACCCCTGGCTTATGTACCTCAAGCCCAGCCCCCTCCTGGTCAGCTTTCTCTCTAATCAACCCCTGCCACACCTGCAGGCAGTCTCTCCTCATAAAGTGCCCTGTAACATACCCCCTACCTCCATTCTAGCACCCCACCAATAATAAGTCCAGGGATTGTATCCTGGGTGTCCAGCCATAGTTGTACTACTGGTTGGAGTTTGGCATTTCACACAGTTTAATTCAGTGTAAAGTAAAGATGTTAAACAAAAGAGTTGTATAAATCTGACTTCATTCAAAGTGGAAGAGAGAAAAATAGTCACTATCTGTCTCAAGTAGGAAGACACAATTGAAATCATATAAGGTGACACATCAAGGTGACATTCAGAAAAATCAGGGGTGCAATTATAATGTTGACTTTTGCCTTTTGTTACACAGAAAGCCCACCAAATTGCACATAATGACTGACCAAGTAAATTGAGGGCCAGATTTTCAAAAGGACTCAGTATCCAATACTTTCCAATTAACAAGGTAATTGGCCAAATTTCCAAAGGCACTCAACTCCAATTTCAGCAACCAAATGAAATGAGGGTTTTTTTTTTTTCAAATGCATTCAGCAGCCAGCAATATGCATTCCTTTTTTAATACTTTTAAAGGAATTATTTTCAAGACTGTAAGTGGCTAAGAGAAGCTACAGAATAGCAACTGTAACAGTGTAACAGTAGCCTTTGAAATGTTTTTAAATGACTAGATAGTCATTTCCAGAAAAGTCCACATTGTCATCCTCTAGGTCCAATTCAATTTTTTTATTTTCATGCAAACAATTGCACCCATAAAGTCTGGTATACTTTCTTTAACTACAAGTAAATAGGTTTTTGCACATGACAGACATATATTTGAGCACCCAGCTGTTTACTTTTCACAATTGTTGTTTGGATGCCAGCTAGTCATTTAGATGAAGCAGTCAGTAGGAAATGAAAATGAAACATTCAAAAAA
>NW_017728914.1:13457738-13469983 GCF_001723895.1 Crocodylus porosus
CAATTCAATTTTTTTATTTTCATGCAAACAATTGCACCCATAAAGACTGGTATACTTTCTTTAACTACAAGTAAATAGGTTTTTGCACATGACAGACATATATTTGAGCACCCAGCTGTTCACTTTTCACAATTGTTGTTTGGATGCCAGCTAGTCATTTAGATGAAGCAGTCAGTAGGAAATGAAAATGAAACATTCAAAAAATCAGTGAACACAACTGAGGATTTGTGCCTTGCAACCTAACTACATATGTAATTTTAGCTTTAAAAATAGTGGTCAAACTTGGCACTAAGCAGAAAAAGAAAAGACATAAGTAACAATATGTCCTTTGTGCTTCCTCCTATGGCAGCAATTTTTCTTTCGTGTTAAAGCTTTCTGTAACCAATTCTAGTATAGATGCTGATTTTCAGTAAAAGCAAAAAGAAGACAAGAACTCTGGCATACCAGAAAGTATCCACTAAGTGCCATACAGTGCTTTCTTTAGAACACATGATGGGGCAAAATGAACACTCAGTACAAAGTGAATACTTTTCACTTATTCCAAAGACATATGGGCAGCTAAAACGTTGGTCTATTTACACTCTCTCTAGCACTCACCTTTTTCATCTCTCAGTGTGAATAAAGTAAACTACTTTTAGTTTATATTTTCTGTTTTGTCTGAGCTCACATTTTGTTCTTAGCAAAGCTGCTTTTGGCAGCTGTGAGTTCTTGGGGAAAGCCCACGAAGTGGTCTCAAAGCTCTGGAACCTACAGACATTTTAAATACAGTCAACAGAAGAAGTAAAGTAAGAGAAAATAAGCCCAGGTATATGGCAAAAAGCTATGAAGACCTAAAATCCAACATCATGGAATCTGTCAAAGAAAATCATATTTATTTATTCAGAAGTTAGCTTCGTTGGCAAAAAGAACAGCAGACTTAGAGTATAGTCCTACAAAGCCAATCATCCTTAAGAACTGAAGTATAGTTTTCATGACAACAATTTGAATTTGTGTTCAAACTTATACTGATTGTTGAATAATATCATCCAAACTGATATCAGGATTAAAACTTCTACTCTTAAGAGATAGTCCTGGGATCTCCAATGCCCAATATGATCCAAACTGGATTTTTAATTCTCTTTCCAAGCAAAAATGCTTCTACACTGTAACATTATCTATCACAATAGCAGAGAGTTTGTTTAAAAATGATTCAGAATGAAGTATATCAACTATCTACCATTCCCTATTGAATACACAATTTTATGAAGCTGAATTCCTCATTTATATTTATCTTTATTATTAAAATTTATTTTTCTAATTTTATTTAATTGCCATTATGCTGATTAAAGTCACATGGTTGAAGGTCTAACGTGTAATTGTTGACATAGAATTCCTTATTATGCTTTATCAGAGAAATATAGATTTCATTAGCAAATCAAAACATTGGTAGTTTAGGGTCAGTATACTTTTAGCCAATAGGTGATATTTCATAGGAAGATGTAAGTACTAATATACTTAATTCTCGGTGAGTGCATCTATACATGAAATTAATGCGATGCAATAAACTCCAGCATACATTGCGCCAGAGTTTATTGGTCCTGGGTTCTGCATTTAAACACATGCCCAGGACCACAACACGTTGAGCCGGGTGATAGCCTGGGTTCAGCCTGCCAACCTGGGGCTCCTCCAACCCAGCTCAGTGTGCTGCAAAGGGTCTGGGTGGGGTACAAGAGTACTGCAGTGTGGGGCTAGCTGGAAGGTAGCCCCCGTGCTGAAGCACCTTTGTGCCCTAGTCAGCTGCATCAATATCTACATGTGCATTGCTATGGCCACATTAAACAATGTTGCCATAGGGTAGTACTTGTATTTACGAGTACTAACTACAATGGAGTTAATTAGTTTCCTGTGGCCTAATAGGGCTGCATGTATAGACACTGAGACTTTACTGCAGAGCTAATTAAGAAGCTCCACAGTAAATGTCTCATGTAGATGTACCCTGTGCATCTGGTGATATACTTCACATGGTGAGAGTGGGGAAGAAATACTCTTTATATCAAAAACTGCTGAAAATAAATACTAGTGATGCTACTTGTTGTGTGTATCCAAATCAGAGGTATAAAATTAACAGGAACTGTCAACATCAAATCCCAAATGTATGGTCAAGAAGACTAAATGATAAATATGTCTGAAAGTTTTCTGAACATTGGAATGGAAGGACAAAAAGTCTGCCTAATAGCATTGTGGACTCCTGTCGACATTGTTAAAAAATTGTTTCTGCCCTTTCTCAAAACACAGACTGTTGTTGCTAGAAGGATGTTTTTAGAAACAAAATAATACACATCATGTCAGGTTCCTCTTCTCCATCTCATATATCTAACCTAAAGGAAGAGACACTTATGAAAAGATAGTATAGTTTATGGGAGAACTGCATCCATTGTACAGTGACAGCATGAAGTAAAATGATAGTCTTTCAATTATGGAAGCAATAGAATACAATGCATTATAAGGCTGCTGTCATAGGATGAGGAAAGCACATTAAAGGAGAATCTGTCTGCACCTGCTTAATTTTCATGGGAGAATACCATATAATAATCCACCTAACGAATACAAAGGCTTCTATGTATGGAAATGGAAGTTATAACATCTCTGAATAAAACTGGATATATCCCAATAACCATTGTGACAGAAATTTACAGAGAAAAGTGGAAGTACATATTCCCTAGTGTGATTTGTATGACATCCATAGCAAAGGTTCACAGGGACACAGGACAGCATTAGAACTTGAAAGATTATAAATGGCTTACAGTAACACTAACCACAATGTCTTCGCACGTATAAAAGAAGATGACTCTGCTGCATTTCATAAATAAAATTGCCTCTCTTGGATTTACAGTTATGCTACTGAAGGTATGGGGAAAAATGTACATTTTAGCTTATTTAAAAAGTGAGGGGGAGCTGCTGCTCGGGACCATGTAGCACCTATTACAAACTAACTGTTACCTCTTCATGATTCTGTATGGATACATGTTAGCTAAATTACCCTAGTTTTGGCCCCAAATGAAGCAGGGTTAAAGGTGGAATTGTTTGGACCAACTTGCTCTGCTGCTGAATACTGCAAATGTAGTGGCTGTCTTGTAACAGCCTATACAGATGTCCTTTGATATCTCCAACCTAAATTTACCCTCTTGAAGCCTGAGGTCTTTGCTCCTAGTCCTGTCCTCTACAGCCATGGAAAAAAGCCCATCTCCATCCTCTCTGTAATTGCCCTTCAAGTATTTGAAGACTGTTATTAAAACCCACCTCAGTCTTCTCTTTTTCAGACTAAATAATGCTAGCTCTTTCAGCCTTTCCTCAGAAGTCTTGTCTCCCAGTCCCTTGATCATTCTTGCTGCTCTGGACTCTTTCTAAACTATTCCCATCCTTCTTGAAGTTTGGGACCCAAAACTGGATACCGTACCCCAGCTGAGGCTTCACAAGTGCTGAATAGAGGGGAGGAATCACTTTCCTTGATTAGCATGGGACACTCCTGTTAAAATATCATGCTGCTAGCTTTTTTTTTTTTTAGATGAGTGCTACTGGAATATTATACCCAGTTTTTTTTGTACTATGCCAGTTTGCATAATCAACACAGTGCATGTATCCTAACAAAGAATACTTATACATAGTTCATGGGGATATATTATCTTATAAGGAGCAGAAATTTGACAGTAGAACACTACTCAATCTACACAAAGCTTACTGGCTGGAGGCTGAAGCATGAAAAAAAATCAAACAAGAAGTAAGATGCAAGTGTTTTTCACATTGTAGGTAATTAATCCCTTTAATTTACAGGACATTTTAAATCTAGAAGATATAAACTAAATCAAATGAAAATTAATTCAGTGAAATCCTGTAATGTGTAGCATGCAGGATCTCTGGCTTTATAATCTGCAGATCTATATTCCTCTTTATTGGGGAACTGTTTTGAATATTGCAAAGTTAATTCACCAGTGTAGATATATGGGGGAGGGGAGGAGGGAACTATGCAAACTGTACAAATGAGACTTAAATGTTGATGACTACTGCAGTAAATGAAGTATGCTGAGATGACAAGCTGCAAATTAGGCACACCAATTGGAATTAAAATTCCTAAGAAATTGCTTGTTTCCTCAGACACTCAGTCCAGTAACAAGGAGGTGATTCAAATTATCCAGCAGATGGTTTAGACATAAGGACAGCTTGCTAGAAGCAGGACAAGGCTAATTAGTCCATCATGCCTGCCCCTTTTCGTCTTTGCATTAATTCCCTGATTATTCTCCCGTCCCCATCCTATAAGTTATCCAGCTTACCAGCTACTCTGTGATTAGAAAACCATCTAGACCTCAGCAATGCTCTTTTGCAGCAACATACAGTGCAGAACTCCCGAAGAATAAGCGAGATTTTAGCTAAATGGAAAATCTGTAGGAAACTTTTCTCTTCTTGGCAGGTGTGCTATACTTTCCAGTGGCTTTCAGGAAAACTGCTGTCTTGCCTCAATATTTTTAACTGTTAAAAGATAAAAATCACTCAGAAATACTCTATGAATATTTATGATGATTGACTGCAGAGTTTGTATGAATTGTTATCGAAAATTAAAAGCATGTAAATGCCGAAAATCAAATTAAAGTAAATACTCTTCACAGACCCACAAACTTGGTATTTGACATAGAAAGCAAAGTTCACAAGACAGTTTTGATTTAATAGCATGTGTGCAAGTGGAGTCTACACATTGGAACAAGCAAAGT
This sequence comes from Crocodylus porosus, assembly GCF_001723895.1. NCBI lineage: Eukaryota > Metazoa > Chordata > Crocodylia > Crocodylidae > Crocodylus > Crocodylus porosus. Next base: position 13,462,481 of record NW_017728914.1, read on the forward strand.
ACTAGATATGGAGTAATGGTAAGATGCAAGCCCCTGCATATCTGTTCCCTTCTTGGATCTGTCTGTGTGAGACGTGAAGACTTAAACAATGTCCTGATTGTGTTAATGATGTGTTTTACTTCCTCATCACCTTTTAGGCTTTACTTCTTTTCCTAGGCAGGAAAGAGTAACTGTGGTGAGTTGAACCATATTTTTACTTCATGGTGTGCAAGTACAAAAGCTTCCATAATCAAGTTATCTACATAGGAATGCATAAAGTTATTATCTGCTTGATACCCTTAAAATTCAAACCATTAAAATCCCTGGACACGTAGGCAAATGACCTTTATCCTCTTAAATCCATCTCTATAAACATACACCTGAAATAGGGACAGGAAACTTTGTCAAAACAAGCAAACTGCAATGTCTTTCTTCCGTGCCCATTAACACCACCAGTAAATAAAGAATAGCAGACTATTAAGGATAGTTTGGTACTACTTTTCATTAACACACTAACGAGTAACATATTAGCTCACTTCAGATCTAATACAAGAGAAACCTAAATGCAAAGATTGCAAGAGCCTAATATTTTGTTCCTTTTCTTAAATGATCTAAAATAGACCTAATGTTTTTGTTTCTTTGTATATCCATATCTGTGACAACGTTAAAAAGAAAAAGATTCATGCATTCTTTTAAGCTAAACCATGGCTTGGGACAGACATGACATTTTTACCTCTGTAAAAGTGATGGAAAACTGGTCCATACCCATAACAGAACAGAAGTTCAGCACGCACTGACTAGCTTAAGAATGGCAGAATCCAGTCTAAGATTTGCCCCTTCCTGCCCCTCCCCCCCAAAAAAACCAAAAACAAATGCGTGTCTGGTCACTACCTGTCTATACTATGCAACTTACAGAAAACTGTGTAGCTTAGATCAACTTCACCTCAGGGTTTTTGAATGTCTGTACCTAGCCTAGTAGTTCTAAAATGCTTTACAGAACAATGAGTGCCCAGCACTAGATCAGCACATCACATAACATGCAATAAGAGAGTCACTGACCACCATGAGTTTCTCCAGTGGAATCAATTAAAGTTATATTTGTGATGAGCCACTGTGTTTTGGTAGCCCTTACAACATTCTCATACACGTTTTCTTACACGTTGTACGAGAGGGGGAAGAGATCCAGTGAATACACATTACAGAAGGCTCAAATATAAGGCATTGAGGAACATATTAGATGTATTAGTCAATGTTATTTTGTGGAGTTTATTTTTTTAATGCCAAGAGTAGCAAAAGATGATGTCATATGTATGCTCTCAATCGCAGGGATGTAAATCTTGAATAATTCTACTGACATTGATCGAATGACTCCAGCTTTACACCACCAGCAACTAAGGGTGGAGTCTACCCTGATTTTTTTATCAATGTATATGTGTTTCTGATTTCCTTTTTACATACACTTAAGCAGGATGTAAGACTCCTCCTGACAGAACACAAAACGAACACAGACGTCATATGAAGAATTAGATGAAAACATGAAACATTAATATTAGGGGAACAGAGGCTATTGATGGAAAGCTTTGAAGACTCTGTCTGAAATATCCATAGGTGTCATTCTAGGGCCTGTCACAAATGATAACTGAATTTCAAAGATTAAACAGCATTACAGACTAACACACATGAACGTTTTCCCAAATTCAAACTGATAAAGGAAAGAATGAGAATACGATGGCCTTTCAATATCACTAATGCTCACACAGTCTAAGCTGCATTTGCTGTGTGTTTAGCTAGCATGTGTAAAGCATTGACTGGAAGAGAGAAGCTGGAAGTCTGGCATCTCTGGTTGCTTTCCAGATTCTGACACTATGTGACTGCCTGAGTTACAGGGGGTGCAATTTCAAAAACAGCTAATAGATTCAGGAGTTCAAATACTGCTGATTAATAATTTGTGCTCCTAAGCAAAGCTAGGCAAATTACTGGTTTTCAGTTCATTGGCTGAAATAAAAGTAAAGTATTTTTAAAAGCGTGTTTTGAATTATTTTACTAATTAATCCAGGTAATTCTTAAAGGGCATTTTAGTTTGACATTAAGAAAGTTAATGCTTTTATCAAATGTTGTTTTTTGCCAGGTATTTTTCCACTTTCTTTGGTTATAACTTATAACAAATTTGACATCAATTTTCAAATAGTCTCAGTTGATCCAAATCCTTATTTCAGGCAAATAATGTCTGCCTGAAAATTTCACTAGGGGCCCCTCTACATGTGCATGTAAAGGTCCATTAGGATCTAATGCACAATCCATGCAATTCTGCCCCCTGCCATTCTACATGTACATGGTAGAAGGTGTGGTTGTGGGATCATGCATGAGATTGCACCACACCTTCTTGCTGGTGCAGGGAAACCAGTCCTGTGGTGCCTGGGGAGCCCAACCCCTTCCAGTTGTTCTATATTATATGTAGAACATGTTTATGGTGTGTTTGCCACTTTATGGTGCCTCAAAGTGGGTGCATATGTAGCAGCCTTGACATTTATGTCATGATTAATGATAACCACTAGGACTGTGTGAAATTTCACGGTTGCATTTCGACACTGTTTCGACTCATTTTGAGCTCAAAACAGCGAAATCAAAATGAAATGAAGGGCTTTGAAAGAGCCTCAAAACAAAACAGTTCAACTGGGCTGAGTTTCTTTCCCCCAACTGGGCTGAGTTTCTTTCCCCAGCCCCATCCTGGTGCTGGGGAGATGAACTGAGCAATCAAGCTCAGTTCTCTTCCCCAGATCCCTGGTCCCAGGCGACAGCACCTGGCTTCCCCCCCTCATCTGGCAGGGAGATCTGGGGCCCACAACTGCAGGAGGACTGGCACAGCCCCCGCAGCCCTCCCCGGGTTGCGGGCCCCCTGCTTGCCAGATGAGAGAGGCTGCTTCAAGCTTCCCCATTATAGCCTGTGGGGAAAATGTCAAAATTGTTTTGACACAATGAAACGGAACAGTGGTTTCAAATTGAAATGAAATTCAAAATGAAATGCTCTTCCGTTGAAACCTCAAAACGCAAGTCGAAATGGAATGGTGCTGTTTCACACAGCCCTAATAATTGCAACAGAAGTGGAATGTGGAGGGAGCCTAGAATCATTTAGGGCATTGAAATGTGAACAATTTCTTGTAGAGAAAGAGGGCGTGAGCCGTTCTAACATGTCAGCTGCTTTGGAATAACTGCTTACATGCACACCTTTATCTGGTAGTAAGTGGGAACTGAACTACAGTAATTCAGCTTCCACTAACTGAAAGGCCAGAGCATGTATATAAAAAGATACTGCAGAGTAACTGAGAAGTGGTAAAGCCTCACTCTCTTGCATGCTGTAGTAAACCACTTGTTTGTTCATATCCTCAGGGGATTTTGAAAATACCATCCTTAATCTTACTGTTCTGTCACTTTCCCAACTAAAAGTACCCACTGCCTTATAACAGCTGGACGAAATTTAGTTTTTTGAAGGATTCTGGCAACGTATTTCAAGATTTATTTCACCCCTACTAGATTTCGTTTTTCAGCATTGGGTTGGAATACAGCAGTAAGTTGGTCTGCCCAGTTTTGCCAGGTTTCCATTTTTGTTGTATACGTTTTTACATGGGCCTGTTATAACTCCATGAGAACTCAGTCTTTATTCACACGCTAGACATCTGTCAAAGAAATAAACCTTCAAAAAACTATTCTGTCTCAAATTGTTATCAGCTACCATCTAACATGAGACTGGTGAGCACTGTATAAGGTACAGTATATGAATGCGCTGAATGGAATGTTTCAGATACTGGGTAAATATTCCTCAGCCCGCAACCCAGCTGCTTCTTACTGTATCAGCAGATTATGGCTAATGCGGCTTTCCCCCTACACAATGCAATCCCTGGGTGCAAAAGCCAGCTCCACTTTATTTGCCCACTTGCACATTTCTAAAGGAGGCACATCAGGGTAGGAAGGATTCCAGAAATACATGTACATAGGATGAGGATTTTTTTTCCCTTCAGGTCTTCCTCCAAAGTGCTTTTTCACATCCCTAACCACTACAAAGGCATCTCTACATAGCCATGGCTGCAGCCAGCTCTGAGATTGCTTAATATTATTTCAGAAATTGTTTTGACCCTGTGCAAGTGTAATATCAGGGAAATAACTTCGAGTGAAGCCTGTCTTTTTTCTCTTTTCTGAATGTTCAGCTGAGAGAGGACTGAACCTCCTGCATGTATGTTCTCTCTAGAAAGTACATTAATGTTTAAATATGTCCTATTTGGTTTAAATAATGTCAAGTCCCAGAAGAAAGCAATGGGAGACAGGCAAACAAAAGCAGCATTTTATGGCCAATGAGAGATTAAGTCAGCACCCTATACAGTAATATTTAATATTAAATATGCACAAAAGCAGCACTGTGGAAACAATTCCATGCCCTCTGTCATGTAAAAAGTCAACCATTATATACAGTCAATTTATTATTATTATTATTATTATTACTTAACAGTTATGTTACAATATTACCTACAGTTCTTAACCAGGTCAAGGAACCATTATGCTAAGCACTGCGCAAACACACAACAAATGATAATCTATGCCCCAAAGAGATCAATCAACGGTAGCTTGTTTTGCCTTAAACAGCATAGCCACTCTTAGTCCAGCATTGAAAGCACTGGCACACTGCAGAAAAGAGAACTTCTAAAACAATTTAGATGAAGAGTGTGTGAAAATGATTATTTAAATAGAATAACTGTTTTACAATATTTTTTGAAGTAGGGGCAGGCAGTACAATACAATAATGTGAAGTTGCTGTGTTTTAATCATGCCATCAGGGATGCAGAGCTAACTAGCAGAAGGGTGTTCCTATTAGTGTCTCTAACAGTAATTGTTATTTTAATTGGCTGAAATAAACTATAGTGCCCTTAGGCCAGTGATAAAACTGTTCTGATGTGGAGCTTCCTTCCCTTTAGAAAGAAGTATTGTAATGAATAACTTACCCTTTGAATTAAAAAAAAATAGCCATGTTATTAATTTTCATCAAGACTGAATGGTGGGGAAAAATAGATGAAGGAGATCCATGAACTTTCTTCTGGATACTAAAGATTCCTGATCTAACATCTTTCTAATTATGCATCATGCACAAAGCTTCATGGAGTGATTTTGCAAATCTTCCTTCTCCAAGCACTTCTGGTAAGTACTGGGGCTGTGCAAAGCTTCAGTCACTGATTCGATTCAGCAGAGATTTGGCCCAATTTGGTGGCCAAATCTCTGAATCCAAATTGAACTAAAGGACCCTTAAATCTCATGGTAGAGCCCTCACTCCCCTCCTGCTCTCCCAGCCCACCCCATGGTTTCCCTGCCTGGCCCCAGCTCCCAGATCTTAAAAAATATTAAATCAGAATGATCTGAATTCCTGAAAGGTACTTTTGGTCCACTACTAGATTCACCACTAAGTACATGGGGCCCCCTGCCCATGCTCCTGTGGGATGCTCCATGTGCCCCACCATTGCTGGGTTCATGAGCCACTCCTGGTACCTCGAGGTATGTAGAAAAAATATTTAAAGCTGTGTCTATGGCCAAACAGCTGATTCTCTGATTCATCATTGAACCTTCAATTCAGATTCAGCTGAATCGAATCGGCACAGTGAACCAAATCAATTAATCAAATCACTGTCCCCGATTTAGGCCCCAATTTAGGCTGAATCCAAATCTGAATTGAATAGAGACCATTTCTCACCTCTAGTAAGTATCAAGGGTATCCAGATTTAAATGATTATTTTTAAGGTGGAGATATTTTGAGGGTTAACTGCAAACAAGTGTCAACAAATCTCAAAGTAAATGGAAACAATTCCACAGTACATCATTTTCAGACAAGGATTTTCAAGTGGAGATTATGTTTAAATTTGTATTTCTTGGATCTTGCAAGAAATTTCTCTTTCCCTCTTTATATTATATAGAGTGACAATACTTGTCCCTAAGGCAAGTGTGTCTTTTCTTCCAGGTTGGCTGATCTCATATGGTGTGCTTTAAACTAGTTTCACTGGGGGGTGGGGCCACAGGAGGATGGGAGGACACCTCCCAACCAAGATGGGTGACAAGCACAAGGAGTACCCAGGTAAGTGACAGGGGTCCAGATAATCCTAAGAATCAGGGGGTGGTGCATGCACCAATACAAGGCCCGAAATGCCTCTACACTAATGCTCATAGCATGGGAAATAAGCAGAAGGAACACGCCCTCCAGATAGCTAGTACAAATCCAGACATAGTAGGGCTCACAGAAACCTGGTGGGATTCATCCTATGACTGGGCAGTAAACATTAGGGGCTACAGAATATACAGGCAGGATAGAACAGGGAGGAAAGGTGGGGGTGTGGCGCTGTACGTCAAAAAGTAATACACATACTCAACTAACAGGATTGGGTCAAAGGAGGGGCAGGCTGATTGGGTCAGAATACCTGAATATTGGGTCATGGGGAAAGGGACTTAACGGTGGGGGTCTACTACAGACCACCCAACCAAGGGCAAGAGCTGGACTGTGAATTCTCAGGCCAGCTTGTGGAGGTATATAAGGCAAGGGATGTAGTCATCATGGGTGATCTAAATTACCCAGGCATCTGCTGGGAGGAGCAGTAAGCCAGGTTGGACCGCTCATGAAAATTCCTTGCTGAGATACAGGACCTCCACTTAACCCAGGAGGTGCACAGTCCCACTACAGAGAATGCCCTCCTGGACCTGGTTCTGGCCACAGATGATGACCTGGTGAGCGGACTCCAGGTTCTTGACAACCTGGGTGACAGTGATCATCGCCTGCTGAAATTCACCATACAATGCAGGGTGTCAAGGACCTGCAGTAAGGCAGTAGCCTTTGACTTCAAGATGGCCAACTTCAATGAGTTGAGATTGGTAGGAGAGGCACTGGGGTCCTGGAAAGTTAGGGAACTGGGTGTCCAAGATGAATGGTTATTCCCTAAGAAGACGATCCTCCTAGCCCAAGGGGTGACAGTCTCAATGAGAATGAAAGGGGGCAAGAGTGCTCAGAAGCCCTCCCTGGCTCACCAAAGGCATTCAGGAATGTCTAAAAGCCAAAAAAGAGGTGTACACCCAGTAGAAGGGAGGAGCTATCACCAAAGAGGAGTATACCTACATTGCATGGGCTTGTAGGAGGGCTGTTAGGAAAGCTAAGGCAGAAACAGAACTAGGGCTAGCATCAAGGATCAAGAACAACAAAAAGTAATTTTTTAAATACATAGGGAGTATGAGGAAAGCACCAGGTAATGTGGGGCCCCTGTGGGATATGCTTGGCAATCTGGTGATTGCACCAGAGGAAAAGGCAGACCTTTTTAACAATTTCTTTGCCTCCATTTTTTTGTGCAAGGACCAAGACTCTCCCACTGAGATTCAGGATGGACTCAGGAAAGACTCTTACAGGCCTAGGGTGAGGAAGGACTGCGTTAGGGAACTTCTGGAGGGGCTGGACATGTTCAAATCAGCAGGTCGAGATGCTCTCCACCCCAAGGTGCTGAGGGAATT
>NW_017728914.1:13470083-13506136 GCF_001723895.1 Crocodylus porosus
GTGGGGGTGTGGCGCTGTACGTCAAAAAGTAATACACATACTCAACTAACAGGATTGGGTCAAAGGAGGGGCAGGCTGATTGGGTCAGAATACCTGAATATTGGGTCATGGGGAAAGGGACTTAACGGTGGGGGTCTACTACAGACCACCCAACCAAGGGCAAGAGCTGGACTGTGAATTCTCAGGCCAGCTTGTGGAGGTATATAAGGCAAGGGATGTAGTCATCATGGGTGATCTAAATTACCCAGGCATCTGCTGGGAGGAGCAGTAAGCCAGGTTGGACCGCTCATGAAAATTCCTTGCTGAGATACAGGACCTCCACTTAACCCAGGAGGTGCACAGTCCCACTACAGAGAATGCCCTCCTGGACCTGGTTCTGGCCACAGATGATGACCTGGTGAGCGGACTCCAGGTTCTTGACAACCTGGGTGACAGTGATCATCGCCTGCTGAAATTCACCATACAATGCAGGGTGTCAAGGACCTGCAGTAAGGCAGTAGCCTTTGACTTCAAGATGGCCAACTTCAATGAGTTGAGATTGGTAGGAGAGGCACTGGGGTCCTGGAAAGTTAGGGAACTGGGTGTCCAAGATGAATGGTTATTCCCTAAGAAGACGATCCTCCTAGCCCAAGGGGTGACAGTCTCAATGAGAATGAAAGGGGGCAAGAGTGCTCAGAAGCCCTCCCTGGCTCACCAAAGGCATTCAGGAATGTCTAAAAGCCAAAAAAGAGGTGTACACCCAGTAGAAGGGAGGAGCTATCACCAAAGAGGAGTATACCTACATTGCATGGGCTTGTAGGAGGGCTGTTAGGAAAGCTAAGGCAGAAACAGAACTAGGGCTAGCATCAAGGATCAAGAACAACAAAAAGTAATTTTTTAAATACATAGGGAGTATGAGGAAAGCACCAGGTAATGTGGGGCCCCTGTGGGATATGCTTGGCAATCTGGTGATTGCACCAGAGGAAAAGGCAGACCTTTTTAACAATTTCTTTGCCTCCATTTTTTTGTGCAAGGACCAAGACTCTCCCACTGAGATTCAGGATGGACTCAGGAAAGACTCTTACAGGCCTAGGGTGAGGAAGGACTGCGTTAGGGAACTTCTGGAGGGGCTGGACATGTTCAAATCAGCAGGTCGAGATGCTCTCCACCCCAAGGTGCTGAGGGAATTAGCAGGGGTTATCAAGGGGGCCCTGGCATGGCTTTTTGAGCACTAGTGGTGCTCTGGCCAGGTGCCAGATGACTGGAAGAGGGCCAATGTGGTCCCCATTTTCAAAAAAGGGAGGAGGGAGGACCCAGGCAACTATAGGCCTGTTAGTCTTACTTTGATCATGGGGAAGCTCTTTGAAAAGATTATCCAGGAGCACATCTGGGAAGGACCAGCAGAGGGGATGATGCTCAGAGGCAACCAGCATGGGTTCATTAGGGGCAGGTCCTGTCAGATAAACCTGATTGCCTTCTATGATCAGGTCACAAAATCATTGGATGCAAGTGTTGTGGTAGATGTAGTCTTTCTGGACTTCAGGAAGGCCTTTGACACCGTGTTCCACCCCATTCTCATTAAAAAGCTAGGTGACTGTGGCATTGATGCCTACAGTCAGATGGATGGCAAATTGACTGAGGGACCACACGCACAGAGTGGTTGTGGACAGGTCATATTCAACCTGGAGGGAGGTGGGCAGTGGGGTTTCATTAGAGAGCTGTGCTAATTAAAAGTGCCCACACATCATGGGTATCAGTGTCCCCGCATTTCCCCACACTGTAAAAATGGTGGTGGAGCACTTTGAACTAAAGCTTATACACATTCACATAGTTTTGTAAGAGAGGATCCAATTATTACCAACCATGACATTATTACTTGCTGACTTCTCATAAATACTACAGAATGCTGGAAATATAAAAGAGTAGATTTTTAAAGACATAAAGAACAGTAGCTGATTTGCACGAGTGAATTTGACTGAAATTCACTCATGGTGCATGGGCCCAGAAGAAGATCTTCCTTGTCATGTAAGTTCTGATTTCTGGCTGCATTGGGAAGATGTGTGGGGAGCACATAATTCCAGTTTAACTAATTTAGGGCATCTATGCTAGCCTAGCATGTGTTGCAGATGGTCCCAGGATGTCACTTCTCCACTCTCTAAATGCTCCATCTGTGGAACACAGTTTCATAGGGTTTGTGTGGGTAGTACGCATTTATCTTGTATTAAGAAATGTGTATCATGCTGCTATTGCCTTTCTACTGAAAACAATAGGCATAGGGTGGTCTCTGGTGTGTGCAGCTAAACATTTTAGGCAGGCACACTGTGTAATATTTTGTATTCATTAAGTGAAGGCAGAACTTTTAGTGATTTTGTTCACATAATGAACATATTTCTAATCAGTAATTGTATACATTAAAATCTACATTTAACTCAGCCTGGTTTTCCCTATATGTATGCAAATACTATTGAAAGAAAACTCTTCTGTAAAGGGTGTTGGTTAACCCTGAAGAGAACTTTGAGTTGATGGACTTACCGTTTTTGCTGTTGAAGGTTGTGGCCACACAAGTTTTCCTGAAGACTGAACCCTTCTGAAGCACTTCTGTTCTGCCTACTATTTTCTTATTTGAGACCTTCACACCCAGTGCTTACTGACAGTGTTTTAATGACCTGTAAGGAGGAGGAATAATTATTTTGTTGAAAAAAGAAAAAAAATGAAAACTAGACTTACCAATATTACCTTAGCTAGAGATAGACATTACACATAAACTGGTTTAAGTGATCAGAAGCTGGTTTCAACCTGTAACAAAACAGATATTCAGTGCACATAAACCAGTTTGAAAATGGCTGAAACCAGTTTGAGAAAAACCTGGTTAAATGTAGTATATCAGACTTAAATTATTTGGCTCAAACCGGTTTATGCAATGTCCCAGACCTTTTGCTGGTTTAGGATAAACCAAACGCTCCTAGCATCCCAGCATGCTCTCTGGGCTGGGCAGGGCACTCTGCTCCATTGCGGGACTGGCCCCTCCACTCTGCTCCCTGGCTGGATCTCAGCAAAAGCTTGCAGGCGTAGAGCATCTGCCTGGCTTCTCTCTGCTAAATAGGAATTATTTCCTGCTCCCCTCTACCTTATGCAGACACCTCAGCATTAGCTAGCAGACCACACACTGGCTACAGTCCATGCTGTGGGAGAGGACAGAGACAGACAGGCATTCTGGAGCTAATAAACAGGTAGCTTAATGTCCTTCCTTGGAAGAGCTGTTTAAGGGCTCCATTAGTTAATGAAAGGAGGCTATGATTTCTAAATGAGTTGATAAAGGTTTATAAACTGAGTTAAGGGTGACAAACTTTCCCTGCTGGGCAGCTCGGGGAGGGAGGGGTGGGGAATAATCAGAGCATCCTGCCAGTGCCTGGTCCCTCAGCTCTGCCCCGTGGAAGCAAAGGGAGGGCTTCTCTAGCACCCCCCAGCTTCTAGCCTGTGTCACTGCAGGCATGTCCCTGCATTTCTGAAATGTCTGTTTGGGTTACAAACTGATTTAGCTGAGCCAGGTTAAACTAACCTGCAAAGATTGAATTAATTCAGGCTCAGGCTTTTTGAATGTCTGTCCCTAGCCCTTGTTCCTGGCTGTGTTTACTGTGCGTTAAGAAAGAGATGACACAAACTGTGCTATAACAATCAACAAGCCAGAGAAGTAGGTTTAATGTCTCCAGTATTTAAGGTCTGAGACGTTTCAGTTCAGAAGCTGTATTCCTAACTCTTATGCTCAGTAGCTACTGATGCCCATTGCCTCCAAGAATTTGTCTAATCCCTTTTTTGAATCTAGCTAAACTGTCAGCTTCCACAACATCTGGTAGCAATGAGTGCCGCACTTTAATTATACACTGTATAAAAAGATAATTTCCTTTAGTTAGTTTTAAACTCATTGTCTACAAGTTTCATTTTGTGAACCCCTAGTATTGTGATAGTGTGTAAATAATAAATCCCTATTTACCTTCTCTTCACCATTAGTATTTTGTAAACCTTTATCATGCCTTCCCCCCCCACACCCCCAGTGTCTTTTCTACACTGAATAGCCCTAGCCTCTTTAGTTTCTCCTAATATGGAAGTCCCTTCACACCACTAATCATCTTTGTTGCCCTTCTCTGGACCTTTCTATTTCTATCATTTTTTAAATACGGAGATCAGAACTGGGAACAGTATTCAAGGTGTAGGTGTATAACAATGCTTTCCATTTTGTTTACCATGCCCTTCTTAAAAAATCCATAACATTTTGTCTTTTTGACAGCTGCTGAACACTGAATTGTTGTTTTTGGCGAACTGTCCATAATGACTCCCAGATCTCTTTCCAGCATAGTAACAGCTAATGTAGAGCCCATAATACTGTAGGTATAGTTTTGGTTACCTTTGCCCAGATTAATCATTTCACTTATCTAGATTGAATTGCATCTGCCATTTAGTTGCTTATCTATTCAATCATGCTAGAACCTTCTATAGTTCCTCATAGTCCACCTTAGTTTTCAGCATTTTGAATAATTTTGTATAATCCACAAATATGGCAACCTCACTACTTACCTCCTTTTCCAGATCATTTATGAATATGTTAAACAGCACTGGTCCCAACACAGATCTATAGAGGACCCCACTGTTTACTTCTTTCCATTCTGAAAACTGGCCATTTATACTCGCTTTTTGCTTTCTGTCTTTGAGCCAATTTCTAACCCATGAGTAGACAATCTCTGTAATATTGTGATTCCCTAAGTTAGTTAACACTTCTGATGGGGGACTTATTCAAAGGCTTTTTTGGAAGTCCAAACAGACTATGTCAACTGGATTACCCCTGCTTATTGACACCTCCAAAGAACTCTAGTAGATTGGTGAGGCGCGATTTCCCTTTTACAAAGTTATGTTGATTTCTCCCCAGCAAGTAATGTTTATATGAGCTGTGTGAAGCTTTGGGTGCTGATTCAATTCAGAGGAAATTCAGCCCTATTCGGCAGCTGAATCTCTGAATCTGAATTGAATCAGGAGACCAATAAAAAGGTCTGAATTGATTCAAAGGTCTCTGAATCAATTTGGAAAAGATTCAGAGACCTTTGGATATTTGGGCAGTCCCCACTCATTGCCACAGGGAGCTGAACCTGGACTCTGTGCTGTAAGTAGGGGACAGGGGAAGAGGGGTTGAAGGAGGGGGGAGGGGACCATGGGGGGACCCCTGTCAGGCCCCATTACCTTCCTGCTCCCTCAGCCCCCCGAGTGCCCCTGAGTGTATTATGGTGCAGTTGCGGGCAGTAAGGAGCAGCAGGGATTGCCCCCCACCTGGTACCATCCAGTGAGTGTGGGGCTTTTATTTTTTTTAAAGAAATGGGAGCTGGGGCTGGGACAGTGGGCAGGGGATGGGGGCTCACAAAAGAGCCCCCAATGGAGCTCAGAACAGCAAGGGATAGGGGCTCAAAACAGAGTCCCCCATGGAGCTTAGAGCAGCTATGATGGCAATAGTGGATGGGTTCACCCAACCTGTACTTGCTCTCCTGCCCCACTCCTACTTGCATCAGCCAGTTACTTTGGGGAAAGTGAAAGCAGTGGGTGAGCACGAATAGGACAGAAGGGAAGGGAAGTACTGTGGAGGATGGAGGGGAGGTGCAGGGTGCCAACAGTAGTGGGGATGGGAGCAGGGGGACAGGATCATTACCAAATTTGTGACTTAAGAAAAAGGCCTTGCTGCTTCTCCTGAAGCGCATTCCAAAATGGTGAGTGGGGATGAGGGGGGAACGCTGTTGTACTACTGCACCCCCTCTGGATTCACCCCTGCCCATCCCTTTGTTAGTCATAATGATTCAAGAGAATTGGGTTTTTTTAGATCTCCTCATCCAAGTAATGCTGGAAGTTCTTAACTTTGAGCAATCTAACTAAAGTTTCAATCATTAATTTTAATTAACCTAAGCACAGAGGGCCTTAATCATGTCAGTAGCTCTCCTGAAGTCAGTTATGCCCTTCCTGTAAGTAAGGCAAATTGGCCAACAAGGTTTTGCCAAAAGACTTTTAATATGTTATTTTTGACATTCCCTTTGCTTAAATATTTTTAAGACCCCAAATATATTATGGAATTCAAGATATACCATGGAGTAGTTAAATATTAAAGTGAAGTATTTGCATTTAAACTGTCAGACTTAGTTTGCCTTCAAGTCATGGAATCACAACAGTGAACCAACTTTTTCAGCCATTAACTTTGGCTTACATTAATGATTTGTGCTATCTTCCAAACCGATCTTTTCTAAAAATTATAGTCCCTTAAATCAATAATTCTGAGAAGAAAATCCCAGTGCATGTTTAATGGACAATGTCATTAGGGTTTCTTTTCCCCTGCAAACTGCTGCTGTCAGAAAAAAACATATTTTGCTGCTGAAATTATAGGAAAATAAGCACAGTGTAAGAAAAAGCCCAACAAAAGGTTCTGACAATCAAATTCAATGGGATTTAGATATATATTCAGGTTTCTACCTAACTAGTTTGACCTCATTTTTTTAAAAGACCTATAGAAAAGGTTTTTTTTTAAATGTAATATAATTGACAATAGATTTATCTTATGTACTTGTTTATGCATGTATGTATGCAATTTGTGATACGGGTAACTACTTATAACAAACTGTAAAAAAAATGAATAGCCAAAATAATAACTGGAAGGCAAGAATTTTTGTGGGTGAATCTTTTTATTGGACCAACTGTATATTTGGGATAAAATTAGACTAGCTTTAGCCAACTACACAGTTGGTCCAATAAAAGATATGATTCATTGAAATCCTTGCCTCTTGCATAATTCCTGGACTACCGTGGCTACAGCATCACTCCAAGATTATCAAAGCAATAACTGTCATGAATTATTTGAAAATATAAATCAGTCATCAAACATTTTTCACATAATTTATGCAAGGCAATATTTGCAGTGGGAAATGCATTAGAGGACAGATACTACATTGTTAGAAAGAGTTTGCCAAGTTCTGCTTGTGTCACATATCTATCTCTAGCTGATGCATTGTGCAGTTAATGAGCTCTCTGTAGGCTAAAGCATCCAGACCTCTTTGGCCAATGAGGGGGGAAGGTGAGGGAAGAGTGTAGTGCTATCCCCAAGCAGTTACGATTTAGGAGAAGAAGTTGCTGTTGTTTGCTAAATATAAATGGTTTTGTCTAGACAAAAAGAGACCTCGAATTTCTATCAGATTTAGCCACAGCTAGAATCCATTTTATTTTTAGGGCAGCAGAAGTATCTGACTTTTTAATGTCCATAGTTTTCTGCCCTTCTCCCCTCTCTTGTAATGTAGAAACCATAAGCAGCTATTCCAATTGCTGACATTGTCAACAGTTTGCATGCAGTTGCAGTTTAAATCCTCTGTCACTGGCTTATAATTAATCAAACCTGAACTACTTGGTCTGAAATTTTGCATACTGGGTGTGTGCCCCTGGCTGAATTTCTTTTTGCAGTGAAATATTATAAACAATGATTAAGTCCTAGAACTATCCACTGAAACTATACTTGTGCTTAAGTGGATGAGGTTTCTGCAAGTGAAGTTACAGTTCACAGTCAGCACCAGTCTCTTGTAATTGATTCAAGAGACCGTATCACCTATATTGAGCCCCACCCTGGCATACTCCTTTCTTATCAGAGGCACTCTGTATGGCATTTTTATAATTGGAAGCCAAAATATCTAACTTGTTTTACAATAAAATGGTGCCTATGGCACAGGAACTTTTTCAAATATCCATGCCAGGAAAATTAAACAAAACAAAAGAAAAGAAAACAGAACAGCACTACAAAGAGGGAAGAAGAAAAATGAATACAAATGGGAATTAGAAGAGTAAATGTTTATACAATGCTTTGAAGATAAAAAGGTAGTATGCTGTATAAATACTGCGGGTTATTATTTTTAATGATAAAAAGGTAAAGATCGTCAAGGAATAATACTATTGGGGCTACTCTAGAAACAAACAAAATAATAACCTGTATATTCATTTTACCTCAAGCTATTATCTAGAATTTTACAAAACATAAGAGAAATCTCAGTTGGACAAATACGCTTTAAAGAACTTCTAAATATTTTTTTTTCACTTTGAGAGAGAGCCTTAAAAGATCACATTTCTGATACATTGCACCTTTAGACCTGTTTTTTTTATCTAAGGCCTGGACCAACATTTACTAAAGTCAACAAGATTATTTATATGGACTTTATTGAACACTGAGAAGGATCCTGTAATACGATTCACCTAAGTAGACCCCTGTTGCCACATGGTATTCTTACAGCTTAATTCAAATTGGTAGGGAACAGAAGCACCAAAATGGAGCTTCATGCACAGTTTTGGTGAGGACAATAGGAATTGTGCATCTCTTCCAAGAACAACAAAAACATACAAAACAATTCTCTTCATAGTTTTAAACAACTTGAATCTCTACAGGATATCCCCCTTCTTCCAGGACAAATCCAGTTTTGACCACTATTCAGCCCTTCTTTTTTCATCTGAAGTGGTTTCTTGATTTACAGAAAATTCTGCCATTCAGAAACATTAGGATCAGACCCCTCTGATTAATAACTCTGTAGAAAAGCTAAATTTTTGCAATAGACGACATAAATCTCTCTAATATGAGATGTCGACTCTGCAGCCTGTAGCGTTGATATAGTTTATCTTAGGCTTTAGCCGATTTCTTTTTTCCCTTGAAATACAAGTGATACACTGCAGAATAGTAACTTCATTAGTGGCACTTAGATGTTCTTAATGAATAGGGGGGTAGTAAAGAGAGGGACAAGAATTGTAGGTATGGAAAAATATTTATATTTCTGATGCCCAAAATGTTGGAAACATAGAGGGCAATCTGATGACACAAAGTTATTGAAAACAATTGATGTTCTTATATACTGAAAGATCTGTTGACTAAAGTGTAGTCTACATAGGTTAAAAATAATGAATAACAAACAAGTTGTTATTGGATTTTTCCAGAGATCTCAGTTTAACCACAGGCACACTAGCAATATGAGATCTTCACTATTAAAGAGCTAGTAACATTTATTATTATTGTTTAAAGTTTTATAACTTTGAGATAAAGCCTACTGTCAAGTTATCATGACAATAAATAATTAATTGGTAAAATTATTTGGTCTTTTGATTCTTTTTTAAAAAAAGAATACGTTTTTGAGTGCTCAACTGAAATTATTGCCCTATTTTTTGTTTTCATCCTAGCAATTTTTGCCTAAAAACTACAAGTCTGTTCTCAAAAAGGTCTCATCCTATAAAAAGATACTGAGTGTACTGCTGACTATATTAAGTATTTCTCCATAAACTACAATGTAAATTAATATTTCTTGATTTCCTCTTATTTCAGAATCTACACTAAAAGTATAAATTTCAGTAAATAAACACATAAATGAATTAAATGTTGTGAGATTAGCCCCCCACCCAAGTTTTTGTAGAAAGTACTGACCGTTTTTGAATTGACCGTACTAAGAAATATTTATTTGAAGGACTGGAGTGTTACCTCACAAAATTCCACACACATGTAAATGACTCAATATTTATTTAATAAAAGTCATTTCTTAATATTTTGTAAACCTCAGGGAGGGACAAATTAGCTTTTGCTTGTTATTAATCTTGCATTTCCTTATCTGACAGGTGGGCAACTGCTTAAACTTAAGCATATACTTAACCTCCACTCCAATTAACAAATTGCTTAGACGTTAACAAATAAACCAATCCACCTAGTCAATTAAATGGGACTCTGTTGAAGTGGAATTTGAAGAGAATCCTGTACAGCATAGATGCTTTATGCATTCTCAGTCATGTTCTGAAGGAGACCCTGGGCTAAGGTTAAGAAATACAATGCAATTCAGTGCTCTCAGAGCTACTCCAATAAACTTTCTGACTACCACTATCCTTCTCTTTCCTATTTTTTTAAAAAAGGCTAGATTTTTTTTTTCATTTAAAGAAGCATAGTAATATGTGTATGTAAAATGTTAGTTTCCCTGAGTCCATATTAAATTAAATATTGACTTACAAAGCACTGTGTCATTTATTATTTACTGTACTCAATCTGTGGGATTTATTAAAAAATTGATAAAAACGGCCAGTGGTAAAATCCCTACAGGTGTTGAAGTAGGATCCCTGGCCAAGCCAATTATGAAATCAACAAACCTATAGTTACTACAATACAATGACAGGATTTCAATTTTAGTAGTTGGTGATATTTTAAAGGGAGACTTTGAGACACTTGCTTGAAAGGAATAATGCTCTGCAGCTTTATAAAACTTTTTTTTAAGATTGCTTTTATCTGTTATGTGCCAGACTTTCTGTTCTCATCTGCCTTTTTGTAATTGTTACTTTCTAATAATTCAAATGAAAAATTCAAGGGCAAGGATATAATCTTTCCCTGCTTCCCCATTTCTGAAGTAGTTTTAGCACCTGTGAAAAGTAGTAGACAGACTACAAGTCAGAAGCGGGCAATTATATCAGGCAGAGGGCTGCTTACCCAGTTTCAGCAAGCTGTCAAGGGCCACATGGCTAGTCCCTCCCCTTGACGGGTGCCCCACTCCCTGGTTACCATCTTGGGAACAATGTCCCAATGTCTTGGGACCAGTGTCTCAGGGCCAGAGCAGGGCATGGGCTGGCAGGGGTCTGTGGAGCTGGGATGGGCTGCACCAGCAGGAAGAAGGGAGAGTTCCTGCCGTCTGAGACCCTGTACTCCTGCTGCCCTGCTCTGGGACCTGCTGGCACTGGCCCTAGGACACCGGTGTGAGCTCCGAGCTTCCACTGGCTCCCGCGCCCACTCACACCCAGTGCTTGCTGGCAGGGAACGAGCTGGTGCTGAGCATAGGGGAAAAGAGGCCTCTCCCCCACCCTGTAGCTAGTGCTCCCTGCTGCTGCCACCCACAGCCCATGCAGGGCTGTCCTGAGCAGGCTGCGAGTGGCTGAAGCATGAGGCACTGATCACGGGACACTGGCGGGGCTGTTTGTCCCCACGCTCGGCACCAGCTTGTAACATTCCACTGCTGCCAACCTGGGCTCTGCGCTGGCTCCAGGTTCACCCACTGGGGCTGCATGCAGCGGCAGCAACTAGCTGCTCAGCATGCAGAAAAGTGGGCTCCCTGCTTGCCACATTGGGCAGTGTTTGCTGCTGCTGCCCACCTGGAGCATGCACATTGGGCAGCACAGAGGCAGTGGTGGCAACCTCACCACAGCCTACCACAGTGAGAGCTCTGGGCAGGCAGAAGCAGCAAACACTGCCTGGTGTGGCAAGCGGTTGGGCCACTTTCCTCCACACTGAGCAGCTGCTGCTTCTGCGGTGCAGCCCTGACAGGTGAGCCCAGAGACAGCGCAGGGCCAGGCTATCAGCGGGGGCAGGTCCTACTGCCCCTGGCTCCTGTCATCTTTGACAGGAACCAAGGACAGGTAAATATTAATTTTCTATGTTTTTAGGGGCCTGACGGGCCAGATAGAATGGGCTAGTGAGCCAGATTTGGCCGGGGGCCATATTTTGCCCACCCCTGCTATAAGTGCTATAAACGTTCAATATAGGCATATGTTTTCAATATCAGGATTGCTTACCCCTTCATAAAAGTGAAAGAGGATAATTCTGTCTAGCTCATTCTAGTTTTAACCCTCTGAGGGCTCTGTTATATGATATTTTTGGGTGGCTCCTGGAGCTCTTAACACTTGAACTCTGTGCACATTAACATCTTAAGCATTTGCTATGGGGCTCAAAAGCATTTGCTATGGTGTTTTATGCACTTGTGGTGGGGCTTAAAGTTACATCACTCTAGGGAAGGATTATCTCTTGTCTGTTACCAGGTTCATGTTACACTAAGGTGTAGCCACTCTAGACCACCACCCATGCCCCGCTGGCCTGGATTGGGCTCACTGCCCACCCCCACCCAGCACTCCAGGTTCCTGTTCACTGCCTCCCTGCTTACCTATGGCCAGAAAGGCAGCAGTGATGGCCAGCTGGTCAGGTTAACCATTCCCTGACTTCTCCCTTGGGACACAAAGTGAAGGCAGCCACAAGTAAGTAATGCCCCAGGAGTGGGGGGAGGCAAGTGGGAACCATGAGGAGGGGGGAGCCTTGAAGTCAGGGTGGGAAATGGGGATGTCCTGGAAGGGAATTGGGGAAGCCTGGAATGAGAGGGGGAAGGACTCTTACCTTTCAGTTTTCCAGGCCTCTGCTGGCCTGAAGTGTGATTGCTCCAAACTTGAGCAAGCACTGATACTCATCAACATTTGTACAGCTTACACAAGGCCCTAATCTTCCAACAATGTTTTTAACTGCCCTTCTTGTTTTGACGTAGACACTAACAGGTCAAATAATCCTAAACAGAGTTATGCATGTGAGCAATATTTTTCATAGTTAGGTCCATTAAAGTTGTGTGTAAAATATACACACTATTGCATTACGTTCCATAGACCCTTTGCTTTTTATAGAAAACCCATCAAACATCCCATCAGAGATTTTGCCCTGAAAAACAATCACAGCATTCTAAGCATAAACTAACCCTTCTTCCTCATATCACGTGCACACAGAGAGACAGACAGATACAGCATGTGCTTCCAACATAAATCATTTTCAGTAGTGAATAATATTAAGGAAAAAAACCCTACAAGGTCATTAAATGTGACTTTTGTTTGAAATTTGTGTTTTTTTGGGGTGAGAACAAGCATTTGAAGAACCTGGCTGAGGTTTAGGTAGCACAGCTTACCAGAGTTGACACCACCAAGGGAAAGCATTGACCGCTTGCTGGAAGGAGGTGTGCACACCCAGAGGCACGCAAGTCAAGAAAGGGTTGGTGAATTTGTGGTGGGGGGCAGAGGTAGTGCTGTCCAGGCTGGAGTGACCCAGGGGTAAAAATTCCCTGTTCAAGGCTGAAAGGGTGTTAAAACATCTCAACACTAACAGTGGAGAGTTTCTGGGCTTTCCCAGTCCCAGAGCTGTACTAAGAATATGTGTAAGTGTTCATTAGGCTGGGTCAGGTTGCCCCTTGATAGGTCAGGTTAACCCCATGCTGATCTAAAGTTACTTTTTATCTGCTGAAAAAGAAATTGAGATCAGGTATGTTATTTTTAGGAGTACCTAAGCCTTGGAAAGGCTTACCTAGGCACTTAGACTGCCTTAACTTTGCGTAGGGTGATTTAATTGTAACACTTATACATACCCTCACATTGTATTACACAAAGCACAGAAATCTGGCAGGCACTATGTTCTTACCTACAACAAAAACCCTAAATATTCATAAAATCAGAAAATTAGAGTTGGAAGGGACCTCAGGAGGTTATCTAGTCCAATCAACCCCCTGCTGAAAGTAAGACCATTCCCAACTATATCATCCCAGCCAAAGCTTTGTGTAGCCAGATCTTAAAAACTGCCCAGGATGGAGATTCCACAACCTCTCTGCATAGCCTGATACAGTAATATACTACCTTCCTAGTAAGAAAGTTCTTCCATACCTCTAACCTAAACTTCCCTTGCTGCAACTTGGGATCATTTCTCCTTCTTCTGTCATATGTTACCATAGATTTAATATTTTATAGATATTAGGGCTGGAAGGGACCTTGCACAATCATCGGGTCCAGCTCAATGCCTAAAGGGCAGGAAGTCAGCTGAGGTCAGATCACCCCATCAAGATAAGCATTCAAGCATTTCTTAAAGGTATCCACTGTATGTGCTTGTACCACTTCTGGAAGGATCCTGTCCCAGTATAGATCCATCCTTTTTGGAACCACTCTTCAGATAGCTGAAGGCTGCTATTAAATCTTCACTCAGTCTTCTCTTCTCCAGATTAAATAAGCCCAGTTTCCTCAGCCTCTCCTCATAAGTTATATTCCCCAGACCCCTAACCATTCTGTTGCCTTCTGCTGGACTCCCTCTGATTTGTCCACATTCTTTTTGTAGTGGCTGGGGAAGGGGGGTGGGGCAAAAGTGGACACAGTACTCCAGATGTGGTCTCACCAGTGTTGAATAGAAAGGAATAATTGCTTCCCTCAATATGATGGCAGCACTTCTACTAATGCATCCCAGTATGCCCCTATCCTTCTTTGCAACAAGAGCATGCTCTTGGCTCATATTCAGTTTGTTGTCCACTATAACCCCTAGCTCCTTTTATGCAGTGCTTCTATTTAGCCTGTTCTAGTGCCTGAGACTGTTCCTTCCTGAGTGCAGTACTTTGTATTTCTACTTATTGAAGCACATGACATTTTCTTCTAGTCTGATTCTCCAATTTGTCTAGATCTGTCTGAATCCTAGTCCTATCCTCCAACATATGTGCCACCCCCCTGCAAGCATGCTGAAGGTGCACTCCATCCCATCTTCCAGGTCATTGATGAAGATACTGAACAAAACTGGCTGAAGGACTCCTAGGGTACTCCACTTGATACCGGCTGACAATTATAGAATCATCAATTACTACCATTTCAGCCCAATGTTTTTTCTACACTTTACAGTCCATTCATCCAGTCCATACTTCCTTAGCTTGCTTGCAAGAATTTTGTGGGATACTATGAAAAAGTATTTTTAAATCAGGGTATAACATGTCCACTGCTTTTCTCACATCCACAGAACCAGTCATCTGATCATAGAAAGCAATCAGCTTGTTCAGACATAACCTGCCCTTGGTCAATTCATGCTGACTGTTCTTAATCATCCTTTTCTCCTCCAAGTGCTTAGAAATGGATTTTTTGAGAACCTGCTTCATGATTTTTTTCAGAGACTGAGATGAGGTTGACCAGTCTGTAGCTCCGCAGATCCTCCTTCTTCCCTTTCTTAAATATGGGCACTACATTTGCCATTTTTCAATTATCTGGGACCTGCCCTGATAACCACAAGTTTTCAAAGATAATGGCCAGCAGCTCTGCAATCACACTGGCCAACTCAGTACCCTTGGATGCAGTCCTTTCAGCCCCATGGATCTGTACCTATCCATCTTTTCTAAGGAGTCCCTAATCTGTTCTTTCACCACTGTTGGTTGTTCATCTCTGCTGCCAGGTGCTGTAGTTTGGGAACTGACCTTGCCTGTGAAGATTGAAGAGAAAAAAGGAAGAGTACTTCAGTCTTTTTCACATCATCTGTCATTAAGTTGCCTCCTCCATTTAGGAAGGGACCCACACATTCCCTGATCTCTATCTTGTTGCTGACATACTTGTAGAAACCCTTCTTGTTACATGTCACATCTCTTGCTAGCTGTAACTCCAATTGTGCTTTGGCCTTCCTGATTTCATTTATGCATGCCTGAACAATACTTTTATACCCCTTCCTTGTCTATTGTCCAAGTTTCCACTTCCTGTAAGCTTAATTTTTGTCTTAGCTCAGTGAAGTTCCCTAAGCCAAGTTGATCTTCTGTCATACTTGCTAGTCTTCCTTCATATCAGAATGGTTTGTTCATGCACCCTTAGCAAGGTTTCTTTAAAGTATCACCAGATTCCCTGTACTCCCAGGAGATCCTGCCCATCAGTTTCCTGAGTGGGTCAAAGTCTGCTTTTATGAAGCCCAGGGTTTTTGCTTTGCTGCTTTCCTTCTTTCCTTTCCTCAGGATCCTGAACTCAATAATATTATGTTGCTGCTGTCCAAGTTTCCATCCATTTCTACGTTCTCCAACAATTCTTGCAGCAGCTCAGGAGGACCATGGCCCCTAGTGGCCCCTCCTCAACACTTACCCCAGGAAGGTATCCCTGTAATCTCCAAAAACTTTCTGTATTGCCTGTCCTCTCTTGTATTGCCCTCTCAATAGATACCAGGGTGATTGAAGTCCCTTACGAGAACCAGGGCTTGTGATCAGGAAACTTGTGCTTGCTGTTTGAAGAAAGCCTCATTCACCTCATCCTCCTGGTCTGGTGGTCTATAGCAGACATCCGTCACAGCATTAGATTTGTTGCCCTCTCTTCTGACTATAACCCAGACACTTTCAACAGTCCCATCTCCAGTTTCTTACTGGAGCTCTGAGCAATCGTACAGCTCTTTAACATAAAATGAAGTTCCTCCCCATCTTTTCTCTCTCAATAAGCTTGTGCTATCAATCCACATAGAGGTGAATTTCATCATTAATTTATTTCACTTCAATCTAAAACCTGTAATGATATAGTCAATTTAACTCTCCAGATGCAGATTAGGTAATGTGGTAACAAGGAAAAAACAAAATGAAACAAAAAAAAATTGGATGGCTCAGAAAATCTGCCTTGTGAAACTTGGAAGCTGAACAGCTTTGAGATCTTATGCCACTTTTAACCCACTACAATGCTTGTAATTTGCACATGCATGCAATGAAATATCGTAGGGGCAAACTACCTTAATTCATTTCATTATTACAGCACTCTTCAAATGTCAGATTCTGTCTCAACTATGATGTTTTTATTTTTTCAGGAACTAAAGGACTTTCATTCCAAAACAAGGTTCTTGTTAGAGCAAAGATCCCCTGTGAAGTCACCAGACAAGATGTGGTAGCATTTTATTAGAAGAAAGCCTACGTCAAAGAGCCTGAAAAAAAGAGTTCATCATTAAATGAAAAGGTCCCTTCCTGAGCTGCTGCTTCACTCTCAGAAAAAGCCTGATCAGACAAACTTTGTTTGCTCGAGCATAAAACTTTACTCAAGCTTTGCAGAGATCTAGATGAAAGCAAACAGCATGAGAAGCAAAGTTTATGATTTTTCATTATGGTTGGATACACTATTAATAAATATTTCTCCACAGTAAATCCACAGCAACATCATATCTATCAATACCAGCACTAGAATATTAATGCTATCAATAGTAAAACAGTGATCATAATCTTACAACTGCACATAAAGAGCTTATGGTCTTTTATTTGATAATGAGTTACACAGATAGCCTGTGATTCTCTCTAATTTTTTTTCTTCAAGAGAGTCAGAGTAAGAATTAGCATAACCCTGATCAGAAATTCTAGGGGTTTTTTGCTATATTCGTGATGGGTGGGTAGCATGCAAATTTATCTCTCAAGTCATGATAGGGAAGGGCTATGGCAAGAGACAGATTCAATACATTTTAGATACATATTAGATACATTTTGCAAAGTTCAATTATATTTTCTATGCTAACCTGTTACAGGAGGGATTTCAGAATAGATCATAACATCCAGGTTCTTTTTCTAAATCGACTCAAAAATTAAAGTTGATGGGTTAAAAAATCCATGTTTTTATCAAAATCTGAAGATTTGATTTTAACCTGTTTGGTCCCCTTTTAAACATCCACAGCAGAGGAACAAAACTTTCAAAGCATTTCAGACATTTCATAAGATGCAATTAATATTGGTTAAGTATTTGGAATTTCTCCAATGGAAAGCTCAAGTGACAACCAGAGATGAACCAAATTAAGACCTCAACAACAAAACTACAGAATATGGAGATTTTTTTAGCAGGATGTGAATTTTACTTCCAAGTCTCCATGCTATGACAGGCTGCATATAAAGGCCCCCTTCTCTTGTGTTTTGGGCTTTTTGGCTGCTATGCATGTCCTTTCCAGCTCAAGCTCACCTAGTTTCAAATTATGATAAATATGTGGAGGAAATGTTTTGGCAGTTGAGAGTCCTTGGCCTCCCTTCTTTCCTCCCCTACCCCTCCTCCCTTAAAATTGTTTTTCCTTTTTTTTCTCTTACGGTCTTAATGAAAGAAACACACACAATTGCCTAAATAACTAAGGGTACTTCTAAAAAATATCAAACAAATAAAAGATGCGTCACAGCATAACAGAATGGACAGACTATGAACATATTTTAAAGTGTTGTTTAATGAACACCTGTCATATCATTGTGCACTTCGCTGAAATTTGCTGGATTTTCAAGACTCAGTAAAATCTACATTCCTGCATTTATTATTAAAAGGATCTATTTTTCTGTAAGTGCATGGGGGGAAAAAAGGAAACTAATGACCAACAGGAAAAGGAAACTAAACTGTGGGGCTGATGATAACCAACTAACAGATTTTTCCTAATTTAAGCCCATGTGTTTATTTTAGAACAACACATTGTGCAAAGTGTTAGCTCAGATTTAAGCACCTCCCTAAGTAATACCAGGAGGACACTTCCTCCATTTAGAATTCTCTCAGAACCCCCTCCTTGGGTTTGATCCCTAAGTGCTTGCTTTCAAAAGCAGAAAATGATCACACTCTTTTTCTTTTTGAATGGTGGTTCTGATAGCCATTTTAAATCTTATCCTTCGTGTTTAGACCACTCACTCATAATAAAGGAAACCTGGTTTGGGTTCCCTCTGGTAAAGAGGATTTGACCCACATCTGCTAACTTCTTCGAGATGGGGCAAGCTTGGCCCACGTTGGATGCAGATGGAGGGGCAGAATACTCTTGACCCCTCCTCTTGAAGCTACTTTGCCTAAAAAACTTAGGCTATGTACATGCATTCAAATAATTATGAAGAACTTCCCCCAGTTGGTTCTCCTGATAGAAAAACTTACTTAGAGATGCATATATATACATTTGGATGCTGAGGCCCTGAAGAGTGGACAGCTTGCAGAGCTGGCACTGTGCCGAGTTGTGGGGGGGCAGCGGGGGCTTTGCATACATCTCAGCATACTCTGCAGGTTCCCTTAGTCTGCCTGGCAACAGATGGTAGAAATACATAGGACAGCCCTGATTGTGTGACCCACACTGCCCGTGGTCAGTTTGTGTCTCCCTGCAGTAAAATGTGGAGATTTTGAAGGGGACATGTTCTGCTCCCTTCTGGAGCAGCAGTGTCCAGCCAAAGATACATGTCCCTCCCCACTTTGCCTTGCTGGGGGAGGAGAAGGCAGGAATGCTGGAAGACTATGTCCTCTTCTGAGACAATGTACAGGCATTCACTCACACAGGAGAAACTCTCCTGGGAGTGATTTAACCCTTATTGTTCCCAGGTTATATTTCTCCTGGAGCAGCCATTTTTTGCTTTGGGAGAAGAAGCCTAACACCAATACACTCATGGTTTCTCTTGGAAGACAACAGTGACTGAGTGACTGAGTCTGAGGGATTAGAGACCTCCACAATTACTGAGTACAAGGGTTTAAAGAGCTCCCCTCCCCTTTTACTGTCCTTAAAAGGAAGCAGTATGTACCTCTGCATTTTGATAAAAAAACAGACTGAGCTCCCAAGAAAGATAGGTGAGGCATGCTTATTGTTTGATTCCCAAGAGACATAGATGCAAGATAGGTGCTGTGCTGCTTAGGTCTTTCAAGGCTGAAGCATTTTGCAATATGCATAGCACCAGAATGATAGATACTTGGAAAACTTCAAGTTTGAAAACTGAGATGCCTTGGGGATTTAGGTAAAAACTGACTGGGGTTTGCAAAACCAACATTGAACTTACAAGTCTGTATTCCTCTTATGTCCAACCTCAGGTGTCTATATCACTTTTTGGCTTTATGCTTGCACCTTTTTCATGCATGCTGTAGTAGGAAACAAGTTGTTCAGTCTATTTGGATTCTGCCTACATTTTGAAGTCATACTCCACGTACAGCCACAAGAAAAGGAAGTGGATTTTGGGCACAGTGGTTAAGTTTTGTTGGGACTGTTCACCTATATGGACCAAAACTTATTTTCAAAAAGCCATTTTCTATTGACTTTGAGATGTTTGCCATTTTCTAACACTGAAAAGTTGGTCAGAAAGGTCAGACCAGAAGCAATTCACTTGCTTTTCTTCTTAATTTTAACACATTTTGAGTGCCACGTTACTGCTAGTAAAGGAGTTTATAACTTTCAGAAAAGATACTTAGAGTGCATTTGTACCTGAATGACCTGCACTGGTATTAAATTGTGAAGAAGTAGTTGTTCTATCTTTTCAAAATGGAGATATTGCCTCAAAGAGTGTATTTGATTTGGAAACTACACTGTTTTAAGGATGTGATCTTTCCAATCAATTTTGTGGTCATAATAACCTATGCTTAAAATAAGATTCACATGCCATTAAAATTAATAGCCATGGCTAAGGATATACAGTAATCTTTCTCTCCTTTTCTATTAAACTTAAACAAGACAGGATAAAAATATGATTTCAACATTCCATCAATAATAATTAAATAATGAAAAAGTAAGGAACACATCACCTGAAAATAGATTTTTTTTAATTTGAGAAAGTTTATAATCTAGTTCCCTAATAGCACTAACCTGTAGTCATTTTGACCAAATGCATTTTTAATTATATGATCAACCACTCTAGGTATTCCTGGATTTGTCCTTGTCAATTCCTATCTTCATTTTCCAATGTCTTTGGCGCTTCTTAACTGTCATTTGTTTATCCTTGCTTTTCTTTAATAAATACAAATAATTATTTTTTTATTGCTCACAATCACTTTATATAATATATACATGACAGAAAGTAGCTTTTTTTCAGATTCAAAAGTAAATCTCTTGCTCACTTAGCTCTCTCATGCTTTTTTTTCATTCTGGTCCAGTTCAGTATTTCTAGGTTCCAGGTGGGACTGGAAGTGCCAATGTTAAAACACTTCAAGACCGCACACCTGCAGGACTATTTCTGGTCCTGGTGGAAGCAGCAGATTACAATATTAGTCCCTCTCAAAGATTTCCAGTCCAAATATTACACAATTAACAAAAGTTAGGGTATTTATACATACTTAACCTTTTGATCCCATTCTTTCATCAGAAAAAGAATCCATTATGTTATCCATTGTCTCTGAGAACCAGGATCTACTACATTCACACAAAAACCACAATATCCTCACAGAATGTGCATCATGCAAATCTGAAAGCACGTTCTATAGAGCTTTGTAAATTCTGAAACTGTTGCAGTCTTTTTTGCAATGGTTGGATGAGTATTGGGATTTAATCTAATCCATTTAGGTCTTATTCAGGGCAATGTAGGCATGTGACTACCTTTTAAGAACTTCACAAAGAATAACTGTCCAGTATGGGGCAGTCTTTACATCAAGGATATCACATATCCCAACTAGCAATGAAGAATAAAATTGGTAACAGTCTCTCAAAGATGGTCTACTTAGAGCTCCTAAAGAAAACAGGTGAACCTGAAACTTCACATATCTGAGCTGTGTTAGACTAACAGTGAAAATGAATTTCAAAGTAAAGAAATCCTTTTGGGTTATAAACATAAGTTGTCTCTGGAGTGGAATCAACTGCTGAGATGTGTCCTAGCACATACAATCCATTTCACTGGTATCTACAGGCATCACCCAGGGCTGTTGTCCTGCATGGTCACACATCTGCCACTCCCAGGGCTTCCACAAGTTTCTCCCACTTGCAGATGTGGCTCAGGTGGGATATGGCCCTTGAGGCCATTGCCCCACATGATTGTGACCCTGAAGCTCTGGCAGGACCAGAGCCCCAGGTGATGTCTGTATATGCAAATGAAGCAGATCAGCTGTTCCAAGACACATCCACTTCAAAGATGACATCTATTTAAAGCCTAAGAGGCCTTCTTTACTTTGAAATTAGTTTTCACCATTAGTCCAACATTGTTCAGATATCAGATCTCAAAACCTTCAGGTTCACCTGTTTTCTTTAGGAGCCCATTGTAAGAGCTGAGCAGGGCAGTACCGCATCAAGCAGTATATCTGAGGGGGTGGGGGGTAAGTGGGACAAGCAGAATGGTGCTTCCCATCACTCAGCAAGCCTTCACCAGAGTATGCACAGCCCTGCTCCCAATATAGTATGTATGCATATAGGGAGGAGCAAAAGGAGCACCAGGATCTGCTTATAAGCCCAGCCACAGGAGAGCTGGCATTGATGATGCAGAGTGGCAGCAGCAACTGGGGAAGTAAGACTTTCCTTCTTTTCACCCACGCTGCTACACTTCCTACACACCCCTCCCTCTATCTACGGTCGTCAGAATACCCTTGTCACCCCCACCTCTGGCACTTGGTGAGCTCTCTATTCCACCACTATTACCGATTGGCTTCTTAACTGCTAGCTAAAGTATGTATGATGCAATTCATCCACCAAAGGGATATCCAGTGAAGAACAATGACATTGCTATTGGCCATGAGCGCAGAGTGATGGGAAGGCTACTTGTCTTCAACTCATCTGCACTACACAGTAGAAAAGGAAGGACAAAGTTAACTTAGGTGAAACCTCCTTGGATCCATGTTATATACCTGCCATTTATGTGCAGTTGTAAAGTTAATTATCCCTCTAATCCAGGGGCAGGCAAAAAATGGCCTGCAGGCTGGATCTGGCCTACCAGACCTTTTTATCTGGCCCATAGAGACCGTAAATTTTTTTAATACATTTTTATTTGCTCCTGGCTGCCTGTCAAATATGACAGGAGCCAGGGGCAGTAGGACCCAGGTGAGCCAGCAACAGGACTGAGCAGCCCAGCCTTGCCCCATCCCCAGCCATTTCCCTGCCTTCCTGTCCCCACACTGCTCCAGCACCACATGGCTCCTGGCTGTAATGCTGGACCGGGGAGCATGGTACCCTGGAGCCAGGAGTGGGAGAGTGTGTGTATTCGTAGAGTGAGTCCCACATGCACACCCCACCATATACATGCACCCCCCAACACTGCTACATATGCAGACCCCCACACCCACACCACTTCACACACCCCAGCCAACCTCCCCCACACAAACCCCACAGCCCCCATACCCACCCACACCCCACATATCCACACATACTCTCATATACTCCCTTACCCCACACCCACACCCCCATTTGTATTCACCCCCCCACAGACACACCAATGCTGGCCCCCCACACCCACATCCCCCACAAGCCTATACCTACCCGGGCACTTTTCTCCCACTACAACATGCAAGAGTAAGACTTCATTTTAAACTATTATATACAATCACTTCTATGTACATTACACCAACACATGTAAATCAGGGCAAAAATATTTTTTTAAATCACATTAATGAATGTAGTAGATATTTGCTTTTTAGAATATAATTTGGTATTTTCCTGGTTTTGAGATGGCAAAACCACTTGCTGAAACTAGTACTTTCAGGGGAAGGGGAGGGACTTCAGGTGTTAAAGGTGAGGGGCTAGGGGGTGGGACTTCCAGTTACAAGATGGTGACTAGGGGGTAGGGCATCTGTCAAGGGGAGGGACTACCAATGAGGTCCTTGACAGCTTGCCCAAACTTGCCCTCCACCCGAAATAATTGCCCGCCCCTGCTGTAATCTGTCTTTCATTACATTGAAAAACTAAATATAAATTCTGGAGAGCTGCTATTGTTGTTCATTATTTTGTTTATTGTTGCATATTTTCAGAAATGCGACTTAATAGCATACATTGCAGCCTTTGGTTTGGAATTTAATCATATTATGAATATTACTGTTATTTCTAGAACCCTTAATATGTATTGAAATTCCATTTCTTAGATCAAAATATTTTCACAAGTAAAAAATATACATCTAATTACAACCACTGAAATTCATTAATACAGTAGATGTTAATTAAGACTAGAGGATGTAGTCAGTGATTCAAGAAAGAAAGACAAAATGGATATACTGTGCTAAGAATGAAATATTAATTCCAGAATTTGGACCCAAAAAGTGGAAAAGATAAACTAAACATCTTCATCCACATATACACAGATATTCAAGATAATCTATATCTCAAAATATAAATATTAAACAGCTAGTGATAAATCAATAGAGATACTGGTATATATTTTCATTACCATCTTTGTAACTCTGAACTTATTTATAGCCATTGCCTCTGAAGAGAAACCCACATAAGCTCACAATATCAAACATCTTATTTATATAAATTCTGTAAAGTGTAAATGTAGTTAAAAATCACTACACAATTTTATGGTAGAAGTATACAAAGTCCACCACATCTAACCTAAGCCTCTTTCTTCCTGACCTACTCAATTGCATCAATAAATCTATAATTTTGTTTTAGTTTTCAGAAGTAATATGTCAATTTGTACTGTTACTGTGAGTATAAGTAAATAGCTAATGCCTCTTGGGTTTCTTCTGGACATGTCTTCTAGCTCCCTTTATATCACAACTGTATTTTGAGAAGTTAATTGTCACTTAGTATATAGCACATTACACATTTATTTCATTCTCCCCTGTGGTTTCATAGGACTTGTTTTTATTTCCTTTTATTTGACTGAAATCCACACAGAAAGTAGTTTTTATTTCCCAGTTGGCCTACTGCAGATCAAAAAATGGATATTGATCACAACAAATCTTGATACTTGTAAAAAATATAATGGATAATATCTAAAAAAATGTTGCTCAGTTACAAAATGAAAACCATTTCCAAGAACATTTTTATTTACAGCAGAATTGCAAACTCTTATTTTAAATTTAGAAAGAGTAAATAGTTTATACTCTGCTTTCCAAAAGAAAACAGCAAAGTGAACAGTAAAGCTGGATAAGTAACAGGCTTTTCAGTTTGGTCGCTGAGCTAAAAAAATGCTTAAGTGAAACTAAACTGGAAATTTTTAGGATTTTTGGTCATATGAAAAGAATAAAAATGTTTATTTTGGGTCAACATAAACCATTTAATTCAACCACCAATTAAACATTTAATTTTCACTCACTTAACCACCTAGATCATTTTTATATCAAAACACTATTTTGCAGTGAGGTTGAATAATTTCATTTTGAAAACATTAAAAAAGTTTAATTTTAGAAACACTTTAATATTTCATGCTGACATTTTCTAAATGGACTGTTTTAGTGTTTTGGCAATTTCCTTCCCTACTTTTTGGGCTGAAACCACTATCTCTTTTTTTTAACCCAAATTTACATATAGTTTTGGGTTTCCCTAAAAAAAAAGTTCCCGCTCTCTTGCCAAGTTTAGTATTGGCTAATAAAATAAGTTATCCAGTTTGTAATAAATAAACTTTATGTTAAAAGTGATTTCTTTGGATTTCTGAATACTTCTGGGGACAGGTTCAGGCTCTTCAACTTGCATTAATGGTGTGTTTGTGGGAGGACAGTACTCCCTAGTATCAGGCTCAGGATGCCACCGGCTTCCTTCCACAGAATTCCATATTTTCTGGCATAAAAGAGTCATTCTGGGAGCCACAGAAATTCAGGCTGCCACTGCTAAATTTCTGGATCCCTTGGAATTTTCCTGCAAGATGGCTCTGCCCTGCATACCAGATTGGGCTGGCACATGGCACCCAACCAGAGAGTTGGATTGGACCTGGCCTCAGACTTGGCATACTGGGTTAAGCCCCACACCCAATCTTAGACTCAGTACACTGGATTGGGTTGGTGTGCCCATTGGCCCCATCCAGTATGTGGGGCTGGCAGCAGGCTTGGCTCCTAGCTGCTGCTACTCAGTTACTTGCTCACAGTGTAGGATAAGAACTTATTTTCTTCATGGTGTCTTTCATATGTGTCATATTCAGGAGTGTAGTATACATGAGAAAATGTGGTAATCAATACTGTGCATAGCCATGGGTTTAACCCCATACTATATTAAGGGATGAAGTAATATACTGAACTAAATATGAATGTTGGGGCTTCTGTTTTCTATCTTTGTTCATTTCAGTTAAGCTTTCTGCTTAAATGTTCCCATCTGAGAAATGGGGATAATTCTTACTTATCAAACAGTGCCCCAAATGGTTGATTAGCTAATTATTTATAGGGTGCTATATAAGTTGAGAGAGAGAGAGAGAAATAAAGGCCTTGAAGAAACCATAGACTCCAGAATGGAAGAAGAGTGAAGGGAGAAAGAGACTGTAAGAGGAAAATAGAATTAAGGATAAGAAGCAAAGGAAAAATTGAAGGACAAAATGGCAACATAACCCAAAAGAGAGCAAGCAATTAGCAAGGTGAGAAATGAGATGTTGCTTTTCCAAAAAGAGAGAGATGAGGAAAAGTAGAACAAAATGCCCAGGGAAACACAGAGAGATAGCGAGAAAATAAGGCATATCTCATAGAGAGATGACAGTGACTCAAGGAAGAGAAAATAAGAAAAAAGTTGCAAAGAATGAAGGAGTAAATAAACAGATGGAAGCCACAGAGAGAGCTTTTAGATTAATGCATTTTATTTATGTAACTTTATTTATTATGCCTAGAGACTTAGCAAATTCATGATTGCATGGTTTTTGCAAAAACAATGAATTTGGGCAAGCTCCATGAAAAAAGGAACTTTATGAAAAAATGTAGGGCTGCCTGAAAAAAAAATCTTACTGGCAAGCAGAGAAAATGTGGGGAAGCCCTGATGTCTTGGAGCATGGTGGGGAGGTAGGGCAGAGAAGGGGAGGTAGGGCAGAGAAGGGGAGAAGGGAGGGCAGAGGGAGGAAGGGAGGGTGGAGGGAGAAGGGAGGGAGGGATGCTGCACAAGCAGCTTCACTGGGGTCTTGGGTTGGTGTGGCAGGCAGCCAGGAGGCTGCACCAGGGTCTGCAGAGCCTTGTCCTAGCTTGTTACAAAGACTAGACTCTAGTCCAGTGTCCTGGCTGCCTGCCACAACTGGCCTGAGGCCCCAGTGAAGCTGCTTATACAGCATCCCTGCTTGGGGATGACCTGAAACCATGGCTTAATTACCCTGATTAAGCCCAGAGAAACCATTAATCCACACTTAATAAAGTTGGCTACACAGGGAGAAGACAGAGCTTTTTCTGTCTCCACTCTGTAACAGCCTGATGGGGCTGGGCCAATGCTTACTCAGAGCAGACAAGTACTGGCTGAAGCTACCAGACCACACAGCAAGGGGGGCTGGGATGTCAGCAGAATGCAACCTACCTTGACTCATGATGGGATGTGTGTACAGACTTTCAATAAAGCACTCTAACCTAAAGCACTTTAGCCTGCTACCACATCCATCCAAGGTTAACTTAGAGCAGGCTTCACCATTTTTAAAGCGCTCTATGTGCTGTGAACATCTGTTCAGTTATGACTGTAAAGCATTTTCTGTATCCTTAATGTATGATAAGTGTAATGTCTGTACCTAGCCTTAGTTTTAGATGACAGCTGAACTATGCAACAAAAGCAATTGTGTTCCACCTCTTACAGAGTAAGGCAGCTTTGTGGGCAGCCTTCAGAAATGGAAAGATGTGGTAAATCCTCTCCAAAAAAATTTCAAGTTACTTGAAACCATTTCTGATGCTGTGACCCAAATAGAAGATAGAAAAAAATATTCCACAGGCCCATCTAAAATTTAAGGTTGATTGACTGAAGAAAAATGTGACCTTAATATCAGTTTCTCTATTGATTTAAAAAAAGGGGTTGTTTTATTTACCAATGTTATGTGGTGTTCTGAGAATTAGCTAATGATTTTGATGGAGACAGGTGTTCCATTACTATAAAATGCCCACTTAATAAATGAAACATGCATTAAATGTGATTGCCACTTGTCATAATCTGAGAGAGAGCCATTAGACAACAAACTTGTTAACTGCTAATGACCTAACTGATTATTTCTCAATAAATGCCATCATCTCTCCCCACACTCCCTACACAGTAGGTTAATAAAAGAACAGAAATTACCTGATCAGGAGCTAATGATCAGTCCACCGGCCTTTGGCAAGAGCTAAAACCTGGTACCTTAGGAGGTACACTGCATCATGCTGTAGTCACTGAAAAGTGCCCTTAACTAAGTGCAAAGCTTCACTGGAGAGAAAAGCAGCTCACCAGAAAAAGCCGTACTAAAACAGGAGAAGTTTCTGACCATGTTAAGAAGCAGACTTTTGTTAGCAGTAATAATTCTTTTTTTTCACTCTCCCATTATTGTTCTACATAAATACCCAGATTGTTGGATAATTATATGGGTTGTACTAGTAAATGTACAAGTTCCATGCTAAATCTCTCGAAACATTTTGGCTCAGTGATTTCCTGTGGCTGTCAACTTCATAGATTTTCTCTGCATAAAGCAGTATCTTTTTATCAGTTTTATATCTGCTTTAAGTCAGCCTTACTGAGTGTCCCCTTGTTCTCTTATTATGAACCAGGATTGAGAGAAGCACTAGTTCAGTGTTTAACAGACTATCTATTAGTATACATTCATCATGTCTCTTTTCTAAGGTCCTGATTCTGGAATGCTTTTCTAGGATGTAATAATGCTTTACTTCATGAGCGGTCTGTTATCTGCAGTTATTATTATTGGTGGAGTGGTGACACTCAGCACAAGGGTGGCAGAATCTGACTGTAAATAATTCAAGTTTCTCTTGTTTCTTTCTTTACACATATAGCCTCCAAAACTAAAGGATTTCCATTATTTGTATATTTTTCAAGAACAATTACGTCCTTCAGGGGGAAAATACAAGGACAAGTTACACTTTTTCAAGTATGTCTCTGTAACTGTTGAGAAGCTAAGGGGGGGTTTTTTGGGGTGGGGGTTGCATAGGTGGTAAAATGATGATGTCAGGTGCAAGACAAAAATCCTGTTAGCCTTTGACTGCTGCTGAAAATTCAGCAGACATCTTAATTGAACTGTCTACAATTACTAGATCTCTTTTTTTTTCCAGAGCAGTGTCAGCTAAATTGGAACACAGAATTGTGCATGTAAAATTCAAATTAGTTCTCCTGATGTTTCATTACTTTGCATTCACCTATTTTAAGCTCCATCTGCCATTTAGGTCATGTACACACATTTCTAGGACCAGATCTATGATCACATGCTTTAAGCTGTGTGATTATAGATCAGGTTCTGCTTGTGCAGACATTCGCTGTGAGTGGTGCCAGGAACTAGATCTAAGTAAGCTGGGATGGGGGAAAGACAGGTCTGCAGAGGAAATTGTCCTCTAGGGTGGGGAAGTCCAAGGGTCTAAAATAGCCCAGTCAGGGAAAAGAGAGGGTAGGAAAAGTGCTGATTCAGAGAGATTCAGAAAGATTCAATGATTTGGACATAGACACAGCTTTAAATGTTTTTGCTACATATCTCAAGGTACCAGGTGGCTCATGAATGCTGAGATGATGGGGCAGATGGAGCATCCCACAGGAGCACGGGGGGTCTCCACCATGCTTGGTGACTGGTGTCTCCTGGTTCAGAGGAGGCCCCCCACCCACTCAATGGTGGACCCAGAAGTGGACCGGGAGTACTTCTGGTCCACATCTGGGTTTGCTACCGAGCCCGTGGGGGGGCCCCACCATGCTCCTGTGGAACGCTCCATGCACCCCACCACTGCAGCATTCACGAGCCACAACTGCTACTTCAAGGTACATAGAAAAAACATTTAAAGCTGTGTCTATGGCTAAATCACGAACTGTCCGAATCAGCATTGAATCTTCAGATTCGGATTCAGCCAAAATAAATCAGAACAGTGATCCGAATCAACAAGTCGAATCACTATCCCCGATTCAGGCCGAATCCAAATCAAATACAGCCTGCTTTACACACCTCTAATATCAGTGCATTCATTATTCATGCTTATTCTTGCACATCTAGCTGGTTATACCCTGGATATGCAGGATGCTTTTCAAATATAAAGTAAGGTAAAGATTCTACCCCAAAGATCATCTACTTTAAGAGACATAGAACAAGCAACAAATACAGAAAGATAGATAGATATCACAATTTCCCTTTCCTTAATCTACAACAAAGCATCTTGCAATGTTTTGTTTGAAGCACATATGAGAGAAACCCATATTGTCCACTTCCACAATAACCCACTAACTGGATTTTCCCCTGGGTATGTTGTAGGAGTAGTATGAAAGGCATTTATTCTCCCAACCAAACTACAAAACAACTTCAGAGCTCCAGTGTAGCCATTTCTTCAAGCTAAGGCAGATGTAAAAGCAACAGCCCAAAATATACTACTTTAGTTTTCCCTATTTTGGGGGAGAGCTACTTGCACTTAGCTCACAATACCAATCAGACAGAAATCCATTTATAGTAACTATACTTTTATTTTTTTTTTCTAGCTTAGTGCACTCTTTGCTGCTGCTGTCACCTTTACTTCTATGGAAAATCTTAAGTATTTATTCATTTTAGTCTGATTCTTTCTTGGTTTTAGGAAGAAACAAACTTAAAGAGATTCCTAGGTACTTAGAAGAAATTGTGACTTAAACTGCCATGATATAGGTGTGTGTGTGCATGTGAGCACATGTAAAATGGCACTTTAAGTCACAATCTCCTCAGGATACAACCCTTCAGGGGGGAGGAGACAGACAGACAGAGACTGATTGAAAGACCAACCACATTTTTAGACCTTCACTATAAAATGTTAAACACCGAGTTTAATGTATACCTGGCCCCACAAGGGGCTGGGGTTAAAAGCATTCAACAGTCACACTTCTATCATAAGCAGAGATAAAAACTAGACAGATCGATAAACAGAATTTAAGAATGACATGTTCTTAATATAATGCAGAATGTGTACCCTTCTTGTTTGAGGGTATAATATTCTGCCTTATTCTGCTGTGCTTCTGAGCAATACAGAATAGAGCTGCTGCGGCTGTTGGACATCATTTTAGCCCCTGTCTGATTGGCAGATCACAGAAAAGAAACATATCCCATGAGCCTCTATGTGAGGTCATTACCAACTGATTGAGTATTCACTTTCATGCCTTAAATCTCTGAAACCCAGGTGTGTTGTAGATTAGCACAACTTACAAGCAGTGTGTGGAGATTTATTATGATAATTGTTGCTTTTATTTTTTATTTCCCTGAACTCAAAGATAATTAATGCCAGTATGTGTCCTGGTGTCTGACTCCCTTAATTGGCCCTATGGTGCCTTGGGTGTTTGAAAATCCACTCACTTAAAGGCTTTTTTTTTTTCTTTTGACTTGTTTTCCTGGAGCTGTTCATTAGTGCCTAAAATATTTGATTACATTTAATTGTGATGTCTTCAATTCTGTGCACCTGCTGCAATTTACATAGGGGGAAAAATAAGGCTTGCAAAAGCTAAAAAAGTGAGATGGGGAATTAAATGTAAAAAGAATTCCCCAGCAAAGGGTAATTGGGGTTAAATATGGAAAAAAATTAAACATATTATGCAGTTTAGATTTTTCTAACTACTATGGTAGCACCAAAAGGATTTATAGCATAATAGCTTCAGTTCCAATCTTCCTAAAATATTTCCACGTTATCTTCAAAGGCTTTCATCTCCAGTTGGACATCTGCAGTTAGTTTAAACCTAATCTCTAGTATTAGAAAGTCCTCATCTTGTTGTTTGGCAGTATTGAACCCCAATCACACTTGAAGATGTTTTGTTCTGGTATAAATCTTTCGGCTCTTGCCAGCTTTCTTCCTTGTTTCAGTAAGCAATTCACTTTTCATCACCAGATTTCTGTTTGAAATCTTGAAGTGGTCAAAATGTTCCTTGCCACATCCTGAGGTTAATTTTCAAAACAATTACAGCGTATGTACAAGTCAGCCCAACTGGAATTTGCAGCTTTACAGAAAGATATTGGTCTGAGTATTCCAATTCCAGCTGACCTCAACAGGGTGGGGGTGAGGAAGGAAGTAAAACAGAAAATCTCATGCATTTTCAACAGAAGAAATAAATCAGTTCTTCTTGTCTTTCCTATTGAA
Organism: Crocodylus porosus; assembly: GCF_001723895.1. NCBI lineage: Eukaryota > Metazoa > Chordata > Crocodylia > Crocodylidae > Crocodylus > Crocodylus porosus. Next base: position 13,501,437 of record NW_017728914.1, read on the forward strand.
CTCTACTCTTTCTTTTCATTTATCTCCAAGGAGCAGTGTAAACCTCTAAAACTGCCTCTAAAACATGTTTTCAGAAGAAAAGTAATTAGAGTAGTTTTAACAGTCCTATAATGTCAGCATCGCCTAATAAATCTGGCCTCAGCACTGCAAAAGAGAAGTGGTAGAGGAGTACAGAAGTATTATCTATTGAAGGATACAGTAATTTACAGCCTAAAACTTGTTAATTTGACCTATTAAGTGCTTGTTGCAAGGAAGTTTCAGTCTAGTGCACAACAGCATCCTCTATACATCGTGGAAGAAACAACACTCTCTTCTATTCTTCTGTGTTGTAAAAATATTGTCAACATTTCACAGTAACAATTACTCACCCATACAAATTAAAGATCAGGAATCAATTTACCCTACATGTCTATTTTGCGGTACAGCAGATACTGAATATATATATTATTCATTCACTACATTGTAAGAGAAAATGAATTTAAAATTTATAAAAAGCAAAAGAACACATGTTGTAATAAAGGAAGGGATAAGATATTCAAAACACTATGACAATTAGTTGTTTACATTAATATTTGTCATGTTACTTGACTTACTAGAGCAAAACATAATATCATACCTTGTAGAAGGTAAGTTAAGGTGGTACAAAAATTACAGACTTTCTAATAGTGAATAACCTGCAGTGGCATAAGTTAAAACAAGACATCTCCCTTATGCCAGTCTCCAGGAACAAACTGTATCTTCATTTCTGATACATATCATTCAATATACACTGTACCAAACCCTGCATCCCCAGGAACTGGTACAGAGAAAAATCAAGGGAGGATTCCACTTTTATAAGCGAGATGCTGGGGAATGGGTGACTCATGCCACCTTGGTCAGGGGAGGCATGTGCCCCCCCAGCAACCATTCAGTGATTGTGGGGGTTCCCCCATGGCCAATCTCACAGGGGCTCCCCCCTAGCAAATAGCACTCCCAGAAGTTCTCCTGGTGCTCCTGCTCCCCAGCTGTTGCTAGAAAGGGGGGCACCTGCGCTCTCACCTGCCCTCCCTGCCCATCACCTAAGTGAGCAGTGAGGCTTGTCAGGGGTGCACCGGGGGTGACTGTGCACCCCCGTGCACACCCTATATATCACCACTGTGCTGGGGATTAGGGTCACAAGCCAGTGGGCTAGGAAGATTGGGAAAAAGCACAGGTAAATATGCATTAAAGTACATTATAGTACCCCCTCTTTTAATGGGATGCACTCTTGCATCCAACCAAACTTACACCATATAATCACTAAGCCACCTGTGGAGGTCTCCGCTCTCTCTGTGGTCTATCTGAGAATTCAGGAATAGGGGCCTCCACTAGCTCTGGCAGATTTTCTGTACTCTCAAGTGTGCCCAACCCTGGTCTCCCCCCAATATGCATCCATCTTCGCTATTCTCATCTCTGTCAAACCATGTGTTCCACCCTACAGGCCTGGATTTAGAAGCATCCCCCAGGCAGCACCCTATTGGGCATATTTAGGACTGTGCTGGTATAAGTTGCTCTTCACCTGATGGTGCTGAGGGAATTGGCAGAGGTCATAGCGGGGCCCCTGGCACGGCTCACACTCGGGGGGCTCTGGCCAGGTAACAGAGGATTGGAAAAGGGCCAATGTGGTCCCCATTTACAAGAAAGGGAGCAAGAAGGACCATGGCAACTATAGGCTAGTCAATCTCACCTCAGTCCTTGGGAAGACCTTTGAGAAAAATATTAAGGAGCACATCTCTGAGGGCTCAGCAAGGGAAGTAATGCTTAGGGCAACCAACATGGGTTCATTGAGGGCAGATCCTGCCTGACTAACTTGGTTTCCTTTTATGATCGGGTTGTTGCCTCCCTTTGTGACAAGGTCACAAAGTCCCTGAATGAGGGCATTGAGGTGGATGTCATCTTCCTGGACTTTAAGAAGGCCTTTGACATTGTTTCTCACCACATTATCTCAAAAAAACTAAGTGACTGCAGCATCGATGCCTACATAGTCAGATGGGTGGCAAATTGGCTAGACGGTTGCACCCAGAGGGTGGTGGTGGAAAGGCCATTTTCGACCTGGAGGGATGTAAGCAGTGAAGTCCCTCAGGGCTCAGCCCTGGCACCTGTACTATTGAACATCTTTATCAGCAATATGGATGTGGTTATGGAAAGCATGCTGTCCAAATTCGCTGATGGCATTAAGATGTGGGGCAAGGTAGGCACACTGGAGGGGAGGGGCAGAATCCAGCTAGATCTAGACAGGTTACAGAGGTGGGCAGATGAAAATAAGATGTAATTCAGTGCAGACTAGTTCAGGGTACTACATCTAGGGAGAAGGTACTAGCAACACACCTATAGGCTGGGGAACACCCTACTTGTCAACACAGAGGCAGAAAAGGATCTTGCAGTCATTGTTGACTCCAGGACGAACATGAGCCACCAATGCGAGGAAGCAGTCAGTAAGGCTAACTGCACCTTGTCGTGCATCTATACATGCATCACAAGCAAGTCCAGGGAGGTGATCCTTCCCCTCTATTTGGTGTCAGTCAGGCCACAGTTGGAGTACTGCGTCCAGTTCTGGGTGCCACACTTCAAGAGGGATGTGGCTAGCATAGAGAAGGTCCAGAGAAAGGCCATTCACATGGTCAAGGGGCAGTGGATCAGGCCCTACAAAGAGAGGCTAAAGTGACTGACTCTATTCAGGCTCCACAAGAGAAGGCTGAGAGGGGATCTGGTAGCCATTTACAAACTCACCAGGAAGGCCAGCAGAAATTGGGTGAGACTCTGTTCCCCTGGGCACCACCAGGGGTTACTAGGAATAATGGCCACAACTTGTTAGAAAGAAAGTTCAGGCTGGACATCAGGAGGCATTACTTCATGGTTAGGGCTGCCATGCTCTGGAATGGAATCCCAAGGGAGGTGGTTCTCTCTCCTACCTGAAGGTCTTCAGTAGGAGGCTGGTCTTTATATTTGGCTGGTGTGTTATGACCACAGCACTCGTTCCTGCACAGGACAGGAGATCAGACCTGATGACCTGTTTAGGTCCCTTCCGACCCGAAGCACTATGATACTATAATACTAAGTTCAGTTATGAAACCCCTGGCCTTGTCTTGGTTGCTGATGAGCAGGCCTCCCTAGCTCTCTTGTCAGGTCAGGTCTCTGTCATCTGAATACATTTACGATTTCATTTAGTTATAGTGTACTACTGATATCTGTCCACTGGGCCTGTTACCTAGGTCATAAAACACCTCAAATAACTTTATGATGATGATATAAGGACCACTGAATGTTTTACATAGTTTTTGGCAACTGCTTCCATCTCATGGTCTGGTTCCACACACACGCTAATTCCCCCAGTTCATAAACTTGTCCAGTGACCCAAAGGTCATGGTACTGTAGCAAAACCACCAGTTTTTTCTTTTTTAATACATATACATATACATATGATAGATATGCATTCCTTCCTCCAACTATTTCTGACTTTTCCTCTCCCTCTCTATTCCCTATAGGTAAGTATAAGTGAGCTCAGACATAGGATAAGCTTTAACATTTTTATTTTGGTAGCAAGTTTTTGGTTTTGGATATCTACTGTTTTATATTGTATAATTATTAGGTTTGTATAGATTTTTACTGTTGTATGTTGTACAATTATCATTTTCGTATTGATTTTTTATTGTTTCATATGGATATTGTATGATTTAGGCCTGTGTTTGTAAGTGAACCAAAGTTATGTCAAGTTTCCATTTTATATGTCAAGCCTCCATCTTGTGTCCTCTGCCTAGGCATCCCCCGTGTTGCAACTGTATGATTCATTGTACCCTCCCCCATAAATTGGTTCCTGGATGAATGAAAGTGATTGGGAATGACTGAAATACAACAGTAGCAGGCCTCTAATGAATGGCCTGTAGTGACTAGGCCATCACCTTGCATTGATTCATCCAGGAACCACAGACCTCACCCAGGAACAGAGACAAGAACCCAGCATTTGAAAGACAAAAGACACTGTAGAACCAGCAACTCTACCATTGTACCCCACCATTACAGACACCCAGAACTGCACATCCCTGCATGAAGCACATATGTTCAGTACGCCAGAGGCTGACCCTTGCCTGGGCATGCCTCCTGTCACTAGGGTCACACAAGGTTTGCCCCTATTAAAGGGGAAGTGAAGACAGACCCAATGAGAATGTCATTTCCATCTGGACCAGACCAGCTGCACATCACCTATTTACCCCAGAGGTCCTGCTGGCAACCCCCTCTGGACAACACCAAGCTGAAGGAGACCCTGCCTGGCCATCAAGGATCAACTTCCAGCGGGGGATAGGTAGATATTACCTGCATACCTCCTCCTACAATTTCATAGTTTCATAGTTGGTAGGGTCAGAAGGGACCTGAGCAGATCATCAAGTCTGACCCCCTGCCATGGCAGGAAACAGTACTGGGGTCAAACAACCCCAGCAAGGTGTTCGTCTAGCCTCCTTTTAAAGACCCCCAAGGTAGGAGCCAGCACCACTTCGCTTAGAAGTTGGTTCCAGATCCTAGCCACCCTGACAGTGAAGTAGCGCATCCTGATGTCTAGTCTGAATCTACTCTCTGCCAGCTTGTAACCATTGTTTCTAGTCACTCCTGGTAGTTCTCGGGGGAACAGGGACTCCCCCAATGCCTGCTGGCCCCCTCTGACTAGTTTGTAACAGGCCAGTAGATCC
>NW_017728914.1:13506236-13516437 GCF_001723895.1 Crocodylus porosus
CGCTCCTACTGCCTTTTCCCTGTGATGTTTTGCTGCCTTTCTATGCTTTCCCACTGCCCTTCTGCCTTTCAGTCTCTCCTGCCACTTTTCCTGTAATTTGTTGCTGTCTGTCTCTCTGTGTTCAGGCTTCCCCTGCACCTTCTGTAGTCCCTCCCTCTCCGCAGCTTCCCAGCTCCTCGTGGCTGTCCTGCAGTTTTCTCCAGCAGCTGGAGCCTTTCTCCAGCTCCCAGCACCTACTGCTGCTCCCTGCAGCTTTTCTAGCTGCCCCAGAGACATCCTTGGTCTCCCCACACCCAGAGCCCCTCTTTAACACCCACATTTTCCCTCTCCCCACCTACCTTTTCAGCTCCCCTGTAGCTATAACTCCCTGTTCTGCAGGCTTTGGGCATTGTCTTTTAATCAATTAAGATCAATTAACCTAAAGTTACCCCCGAGCTTCAGTTCACCCTTCTAGTCTACTGGTTCTAATCCAGGTCCCAGCAACTTTCACTCCCTACACTTTTAATTTCTTACCTTAACCTTTCCCAGGTATCCCAAGTACACCAAGCACATACATACATACCCACACATCACAACACCCAACTTAGGAACTCACCTGTGTGTATGTGTAGGTGGGTGGTACGTGTGTGAATTGTGAACACACACATATATACATATATAGATATAATTGTGTGTGTGTGTGTGTGTGTGTGTATGGTATATGAATTAGTAATCCACATATGTGTATTGGATATGCAGGTGTTGGTAACTGATTCTGTCTAAATTTGGTGTGTGTAGAATGTATGGGCTTAAACTGGTGGTAGGTGTGCATGAACCTAAACTGGTTATTTTGAACATGTGTGTATCTGAGTTGCTAGTGTGTGTGTGTATGCCTAGTGGGGGTGTATGCACCTAGTGAGTGTATGTGTGCTTAATTGATTTTTTTTATGTGTGCATGTGCAATTGTACACCATGCACTCCTGCCTAACAGTGCAATATTGAGAACCTGAGCACTGGCCTGACCTCTCAGGACAACAGTACTATTTTTTACCTTTCTGTGGCTGCAAACTGATGTGTCTTAATAGCTTAGCTAACTGAACTTAGGTATCCTGACACCCTTGTAACATACTCAGGTGGGCTGCTAAATCCTTCTGATACTTTTACTCCAGAGATAACAATGACAGATAGGCAGATCCCCCATTCAAACAATATAATATATGGTGTATACTGCATAGATAACTGGACACTGCTCCTGTAGTTCCTCATAACAAAGAAGTACCTCATCCCCATCATCCGACTGTCTTCAAAAAGGAATGTGAACCACAGTACAGTTGAATTGTTCCACCAGCCCATCACATGACAGGTGGTATAGTGTTATGAGGTTTTGTTAATTTCCAACAGGTCACAGATGTAGTGAAGCAGAAGATTCAGAATTTCTCCCCCGTCTCCCAAGGATATCCAGGAGTCAAAAAACCTGCATTAAAAAAAAGGTGGAGCAACACACGTGGCAGCATACACAGCTCAAAACAAGAGGCTGGCCAGCCAAAACCAAGCTCCAGCTTCTGGCCAGGCTCCAAGCAGTAGAATCACTGGTGCTGCAGCCCTGGGAGACCCTCCTGGATCCCAGGTAAGGCTGCTAGGTCAACCCATTGCTGGCCCCAGCCACCCCTCCCCCACTCAGAGTTACCTGTCGTGCACCAGGGGCAAGTTGCACAGGCGTGCCTGAGGGACAACTAGCAGTGGCACAAGGTATGCCACTGCTAGTTGTCCCCAGGGAACCAAGTGTCCATGCTCGTGTGGATGTGGCCTAAGTGTGCAAACCATAAAAACAAAAACAAAAATATAATCCTGCTTTTCTCTCAACACCCTCTACTTCCCGGCAAGAGAAAAATGACAGGTATGGAAGAAGATATTCATTGTAAGCTAATGCACAGCATTCCACTAGATATGTTAAAATAAGTACATAAATACAAAAGTATGCTTTTCAGGGCTAAATGCTGTGATGCCAACTAAAGCACGAGGGCAGGCTAGAAGTTAGGATATAACATAGAGTTAGCAGACTCATTGGCAAAATACCCTCCTTCATCCATGGTTCAATATTCCCCATCAAAAATTGGCAATATTTAATGCCTATCCTGAATCTTTAACAGCAGCTGATTATAGAGTATCAGGATCTTTTTGATACTGTCAGATGATAGATATGTGCTTACTAATTAGTAATTATTAGCATGATCCTGCAGAGCTCAGGACCAGATTTCATTTTAAATCCAAATATTTCAGAATGTCAGTGGTATACAGATTGTGGTCTTATTAAAATTTTTATTGAGAGACACCTAAACAGCAGGATTTGGATTAGGATTGAAGCTTCCTCAAAAAGCAAAGAGGATGAAATGTATTTTTCTGATGATGTAGTATCATCTCTGTTTTTTTGTGACAGTTTGATAGTTATGAACACAATTCCATTAGCTGTGAATTTACCAAGGAGAACTCCAGCAAGGTGAAGCTGTGGGAGAGAAGGAATAGCCATGAAACTTAGTGTTTTCAAAATTGTATATTTGTTGTAGTCTTCTTTTAATTGTCTGGGAAGTATCCTTGTGGCTTAAAGTGGAAACAGTTCATTTTTGGCACTCAGATGTCATAGTGAGGACATAAGATAAAAATGAAAAGAGAAGGAATTATCCCTTTTGAACTGATGTTCTTTCACAAACAGCTGCAAGTAATACATTCCTTCCAAATAGGCAAGATAAAAAAAGGGAACCAAAACACATATTTTCTGTGCCACCATCAACCAGGTGGGAGCCAAACACTGAACCTTTAAATACACACTGCGGTCCTGGAAGGTAATTACATTTATTGCCAAATTAATATATTCATCACAGGATAAACTATAATATGCCACACATGAGAGCAATTTATCATGTGATAAAATATCAAACCAGACGCATTTATTGTGGAGCAGCTTTGTGGCTGGGATGTATTATGCTTTAATTTGAATGTGTGGCATATATGTTAGTTTAAAGGATGTAAGAAGCAGCCACTCCCAAGCACTGGGCTAACCCTCTCTGACATTTTGAATATGCCAGATGGGGAGCCTGAGATCAGGCAGCCAGTACCTAATCTTAGGCTTCCCATGGCTGGCCAAGCCCCATGGCTCTGCTGCTTTAATCCACCTGACAATGACTGGGCTATTTCCTGCCACCCAACCTCCCCGTTGTGCCACCAACTACCCGCCACTTCAGACTAGGCACTCCAAAGCTTTGGGTCATGTATGCAGCCAAGCTGTATGCATGCCCTTTGAACATGCCAGCATACAGGGAGCCTGAGATGAGGGAGACAGTCTGATCCAAGGCTCCCTGTACACTGAGACTTTGAAAGAGCATGTGTGCAACCCAGCTGCATGTGTACTCTTTCATTTGGATATGTGGAGAGTTCAAACCAGCTCCCTGACCCTGGATCCCTTGTGTGGTACCAAGATGTCACACTTCCTGTGGTGCACTTTCATCTTGCCATTATATGAGGAACCCAGGATTGGGGACTGAGTCTCTGATCCCAGGCTCCCCGCACATTTGCGGAGCAAAGGGCATTGTGGGAAGGGTAGCCTCAGGGACCAGTCCCCAGTGCTGCATTTCCCACATAGTCCTCTGGAGGAACAAAATCCTGGGTCCCTATGATGGAGATTCTAGAATGGCAGAATGTATCATTATTTAGATCCAGAATGAAATGTATTAGATTCCATTGTGCAATTAAATTAATGTCTGCCAGGGGCCAAAGGTTAGGTGGTGAGATTCCTCTGATTCATGCAAGTCCCGGTAGTGGATCAGACTTTTTTTTAACAACAGCAAAAAAGTAGGCACCACAAATATTATGCATCAGCCTAACTTATTAGTGATTCTTTTGCAGTAAAATTAGACACAAAGCATTGGGGTGCCTAGTCTGAGGTGTGGAGTAGTTGTGGGGTGGGGGCAAAGGAAATAACCCAGTAACTAACTGTCAGAGGGATTAATACAGCACAACCCTGGGGCTATGGCTAGTGGCTGGGCTTTCCCAGCCATAGGGCTGTGCTATGAATCTGTGCAAGTGTTCATTAGGTTTGGTTAACCCTTGCTAGATCAGGTTAACCCATTGCCAATCTAAAGCTAGTTACCTCTGGAATTCTCTAGAACCTCATTTTGGAAGCGAATTAACTTTAGATCAGACACTGTTGTTAGGGCAGCCACTTGCATGTTAGGGCATTTAGATCACCCTAACCTTGGTTAGAACGATTTAAATGCAATGCTTGTATGTACCCTTAGTATAAGTACACAGGGAGTCAATGCTTCAATGCAGAATTGTATTAGTACATCTTGTAGTATCCAGTAGATATGTCTGTTAAAACTAGAGTATCAATAGGTACCCGTCAATGCCCATCAACATGGTTCCTACATTCAAATAAGTACAAAAGAATTCCATGCATCTATCTCTGTCTTCCTTTCTCTACTTTCTACCATTGTCTGAATGGAGATCATATGTTTATTAATCGTAAAACATTACTTGCTTATTGAAAATAGGCTAAGTCAGAGAAATTGAGCTTATATTCTTTTCTGAAGCCACTGAGATTTGGTGTTTTTCTTATTCTCTTCCAGAAGAGAGAAATGCAGGACTGGGCCAGGTGCTGAGACAGTTCTTTCTCAAGTAAATGAGTCTCATTTCTGAAGTCGAGAATTTGATTTGATTGATGAGCAGGTTGGTGAAATTGCCTTAGAACTCTTAGGATTTCACAACGGCATGACAGAGAGAGAGTGAGCGAGAGAGAGAGAGAGAGAGAGAGACGGAGAGCGAGAGAGAGAGCGAGTGCTCACCCTGCAGTGAGTTCTGGGTTGCCAAACCCCAGAACATATTTGGATCCTGGAGTACAGTCATAAGAATTCATACAGAGTTCATTCTAATTTCATGGCTCAACTGAATACTGAACAAATTCAAAGTCTATCACAAAGTTCAGTAAATTTAATCCTAACTTCTAATTTTGACATCGATAGTTCCACTTCCAGTTCAATTTCTTTAAGCTACTTGCAAAGACCGTAATTTTGTTGTAGGCACCATTTTCATATTCTGAAAATTAGTGAATAATTTAAAAAACCAATTAAACACTTAAACTTCTTTGATTACCCCCCCCCCCAAAAAATAATTAAAATTGTGAACAGGATCTTGAAGTTTTGGGGATATAAAGTGAAACTGGTCTATTTTATACTCTAACATGATACTCCTCCTAGTGTGGAAACCACTATTTTTCACACTAACAAGAATCCTGTAACAAATTTCATTGAAAAATATTCTTTGAAGAATATTCTTAAAATAACATATCAAGGTGAATGGAAATTCAGTAATCATTATAATGTGATTTATGAATATTTAAACAATTGCATGCTGCAATGTTTCTTGACTCCTCCCATTGCAAACAAAAAGTTTATGGAACAAGAAAAAATGCTTATCCAAATATAATCCAGCAGTGGACAGACCAGGGGAAATGTCAGATTTGCTTACTGAATTCTGTTCTTTATGTGTAAAGCTACTACATATTTCTGTTGTTTATCCCAAGAATTAAAAGTAATTAAAAAGGAAGGTAGAAGAGAGGTGGGGTAGTGAATATCAAGGGCACTTTATACACTGATGATGAATGCTCCAGCATACTCATATAAACAGGTTTCTCTAGAGATTGTTTGAATGAAAATAATGTAATTGCACAAATAGGGTAAGCTGGTTTTGTGTCTGCAGCAGAAAGAAAAGGAGAGAGACAGGCAGCAGTCGGGCTTCTTGTAGTTGGTGGCGTGTGGTGAATAATTGATCATCCCTTCCTCCCGTCTGATGAGTTCACTAATTCTCTCAGTGCCGCACTTCTACAAGTGTCACGATCACTATTAAACCAGCAGAGGAACCCAACAAGCCCTTGAGAATTCCTACTGTCTGAGATGCCTTTTAAAGCAGCAAATGAAAAATTAAATGCGAAAAGCAAGAAAATGACTCTGAAGTCTTCTTCACCTTTACCGTGTGCTGTAACGTTATGCTCGGCAGGCACCCTTCTACATCCAAATGCTAGATTTAAGACGCCTGCAATTCACACCAACAAAAAAGGGAAACCTAATAGATGCACTGAGTATGATGAGAAACAAACATTTCATTCCTATTCCTATTGAAGTCACAGCAAATTAGTACCACAATTTGCAGCTTTTAAAAAGATTGGTGAGTAAATTAGTGCTCCAGACAGCAAGGGACAAATAGCACTGCCAAGAGCTGTGCTTGATATGGGCACATGCTGCAAAAGCTTCCTCACTGAAGCAGAACTCCCAGTGTGTCTTTTACACCCTAGTGCATCACCTCAGATTTTCCAGCGTGACTTCTCTGCAACTTCAAATGTTGAGGTATATTTTTGATTTGTAGAAATAGGAAGAAAAGATTAAACATACCGTAAGTCATTCTGTGTCCAGAAGTAAACAATCTTGTATCTTTTGACTCATCCATACTTAAGCACAAGATTCCCAATGCTATGTATTCATATACATCTGGAAATAGATTGTTTGGACTCCCAAATGGGAAGTCTATCCTTATAGAGTGTGTGTGTGTGTACATAGGTTTCATATTTTAATTTATAATTATTACATCTAAACGATGTATTATAAGTTACAATAATTTCTGTGTGCACATACACACCCATCAGGCAAGGAGAAACTTGGAGAGGCAAGGAGAAGGAAGAGAGGCTGCTAACTTGTATAGTTACCCCCAAACCACAAACAACCAAACTCTGCCTGTGGATGCATGTACGAACCTTTTCATGGAACTCACATACATGTACTGTATGGAAATTTAAGATAAAGCTGAAATTTAAGATAAAGCAGGGGTTCTCAGTTTTTTCCTGCCTGAGGATTGGCCTGGATCCCCAGTCCTGTCTGCAGGACCCCAGATGCAGTGGGGCTTGGTGGTAGGGAGCCCCAGGGCCCCACACACCTGAGCAGCAGCAGTTCAGAGCCTCACCTACCTGTCTGCCCACAGCACCGCCTGCAAGATGTGGGAGGGGTGTGGGAGGGCACGGCCTGCCCCTGCCTCTGCCCCTCCCCTGGGACTTTCCTCAGCCCTGGGGGTGTGAGGTGGCTCCTCCCCATGCTGAGCTGGGCCAGGAGGACTCCCCCAAACTTGCTCACAGCCCCCCAGGGTTGGGGAAAGAACCTGGTTGAGAACTGCTGAGACCAAGAACACCCCCAGTTTAATCTGAAGACTACTACTTATGCCTAAATATCAAACACTAAAAATCAAATAAGAAGTACTTATCCATGATAGTCAAGTGAGGCAGAAGGCAGGGCAGGGTGGCACCTTAGAGTAAACCATTCAGAAAACAAAGACCTAAATTAGTCTGACTTATTTTACAGTAGTAACTGGTAATCTCATATGGGACTGAGACTCCACTGTGCTAGGTGTTATATACGGTGGGTGCAGCTACATGTGAAATTAAGGTGAAACAATAAACTCCAGAGCTGTCTGAGTTGCAGCAAACTGCTCCTGGGTACAGCATCTACCTGTCCGCCTGGGAAAGAGGCAATTTGAGCCAGGGCGGAGCAGGTCCAGGCTGCCAGGGGGAACAGGGTGTCAGCTCTGGGCCCTGGGTAGTGTCATTGGGCAGCAGAGGGGCTGGGTGGGGCATGAGGGTGCTGAACCTGTGGAGCTGTGTCATTAGGTTGCAGGCAGGAGTCTGGTCCCTGCCTGGTCACCAATTGCGTGTGCATTTCAGTGCAGTTAATTACTCAGTGCAGTTCCTAACAGTACTACCTTACAGCAGAGTTAATTAGTTTCCTGGCACACATGTAGACAGTGATACTTTACTGCAGAGCTATTGGTACATGCTGCAATAAAGCTCATGTGTAGCTGCACCCAGTAAAAGCTAATCCCTGCCTTGAAGACTATAATCTAAGTAGACTTTTACAATGGGAAACTAAGGTGCAAAGAGCTTAAGTTTTACCTGCATCCAGTCTGAAAGCCTTTCGGACAGTCAAAACTTGAACTACATTTTCCAAATAGGCCCAGTTTAAAAGAATATAATTTCTCTCTCAGGAAGAGGAAGATGATTTTTTTTTTCACATGGACAACAGAAGTCTTTCTAGCCCTTGAGGTTGGTAGTAGTTTTTTTTTTTTCTTAAATGATAAAACCCTGGAGTCTGGGAACTGCTACTTTAACTGAGGCATATCACTCTCAGGAAGGGACAGTGCAATATCCCATCAAGGAGTTAAGGGATAAATAATACCTAAGGGGATGAGGGAATGTCAAGCAAGGAATCTTCTTTTTTTTTCCCCATGTAGGAAGGAAGATTATTGAACTGAAAAAGTGGTCTCATTAAAACTACAAATGTCTAGGACAAAATGCCACAAGCTGTTGACCCATATTGGCATAAAGCCCTTAAGATCCTCTTTTTTCCACTTGTTGTGTGACTGTTTTCCCATAGACTGTGCCTTTCGTAGAAAAGGTTAGGCTACCCATTTAAAAGCAGCAACTGCTAGAGCAGCTCTTTGTTGGAGTAAATAATTCTTCTAGGAGTTGTATTTTTGATAAGTATTTCTGTAACAGTAGTCTGAAGGTTTAACTATGTGTAGTGTTTCAGTTTAATAGTTAGATGGTGATAGCATGCTATAAGAAATGCATTTAAAACAACCCTACACTGCCTTACAGCTCTCAGATACTGAAGGGCACACTCTTTTAAAGTAGCAATTATGCATTGCTAAAAAGGTAATCATTGAAGAACAATTGTATCAATTGTCAAATTATGTTTTCCCTCGTCTTCTGGGCTCAGTGGATTTTTTTTTCTGGCTGTATCTCTCTTGCTGAATGCAATGTGTTTGCGAAAGGCAAAGGAAATACAGCAGAACAAAACTGAATATAGCATGCAATAGCACTGAATACATAACACAACCAACTGCCTAGCTCAGCATGTTGGCTACAGCTTCCTTTTATTAAATCCAATTTCCAATGATGTGAGGCCAATAAAAAAGAGAATATTACCAAGCATTATAGAATTACTGCACGAGTGTATAAGACAAAGGTGTTTTGTTTTTTTATCTGGCCAAACACCGCTTTCCTTCATCACATTTTGTAAGCGTCACTTGTGACATGCTATCATTTAAGGTGCTACTGTGTAGAGCAATCCCTAAAGAAAGCTTGCGGTATGTTTAGCATACATGTCTGCAGAACAAAGTTCTATCCACTAGTCAGAACAAATGTGTAGGTCCAGGCCTTAATATCTTTTGCACTAACTACTTAATTGCCAATAGAACTGAGGCCTGAGAAATGCCACTAAAATCCATAGGAGCTGGTGGCATTCTGTACATCCAGAATTCAGGCCTTTCAAGTTTCCAAGTGCTACTATAACTTTCTCATCTGCAACGAGTAAAGTATTAAAATAATATTACACAGGCTGTCTACACTAGATGCTGACTATGCAGTTGTTATGACTCAGTGGTTTATTACTTGCATATCCACATAGTAAATGGCTGCACAGTAACTGGTATTACTATGCGGTAGCATCCTTACACACCTTCCTGGTGATGTTGACTGCACAGTAGCTTGTTACTACTATGCAGTAGTGTTACATCACAGTTCATGATCCTCAATGCTGCTGCACAGTAAGTGTCTCATGTAGATGCACCCACGGTGTCCTCCGGATGACATTGATCATGTACTGGTACTTCCATGTTACAAAAAGGATGTTTTTTATCCAAGTCATTAACCTCTTTCCTTCCATCTCCCTAGCCCTTGAATCTTCTCTCTCATTTTTTAAATTTTACTCTAATATTCTGTGCTATTTAGAAAGGACAATTAATTGACTCTACCTATGGCATTTCTGTTTTGCTGTGAAATTGGGTTTGGTTCTGCAGACATCAGTAAGGCAGCATTTTAACACCAGAGTTTCTCAATCCAACCTAAAGGAGCCCTGCTGAAATTAGTCTACTTCTTGGTCAGTAGGAAAAACAGAAAAGATATGGGTTGTGGGTAGCTAGCAGAGGAAACTGCAAAGGAGTTGATGCTTGAAATTGATGCTTGAAAACCACCTATCATATACCTCTCCTTTCACATTAATCCAAAAAGATAATGTGGCTAAAGTAGGTGGAGACATTGAAAGGACTGTAAACTCAGAAAGACAGCTTTGCTAAAATGGACATTTGAGTGATCAATAGCTAGCCCAATAACAGTAAAAAGGAAAAAAAA
>NW_017728914.1:13516807-13529456 GCF_001723895.1 Crocodylus porosus
ACCTGATCTCATTAATTATTTTGGAGCATATAAAACTCAATTTACTAGTTACCTAAAACAAATTCACCCAGTTGTACTTAGGAAGCATCTTACCATTTTCTCTAAGTTAAAGAAAAAAACACAGCGTTTTGATTATAAGTAGTACATAGTGGAGTAGGAGCATCCAAATTATAAGAGAAACAAGGACAAAATACTGATAATAATGTTTAAAAATTACTCAGAGAATTTAAAGCAGAAAAGGATTAAAATGGAAACATATTCCAAAAAACATGCTGGGATATGCATTCATCTGCTGATCTATCACAAACTGGAATTTAGCCAGATTAAGATGGGAATCATAATCCTAAAGTGATCTTGCAATAAACGTTATTATAGCTGTGATCATCAGTTGGAGGAAATGTGATTATAGGACTTGCTGGTAATATCCAGTTGTCATTGGTTAGAAAAATTAAGCATTTGCTGAAAGAGCCCTATGACTGAAGTTGGTATCGCATACAACAAAAAGTGGTATGGAGTGTCTCATGGCACAAAGTAGGAACTGTATGCATGACTATTGCATTATTTTGTGAAGGTGGATCATAGCGAGTTTAAAACTGTAAGTAGTCATTGAAGAAGCAGAAGACACTATCATAAGCACAAATGAAGAGTGCTCTCAGTGCACAGCACATATACAGGTCCAGTGGACTGATTGGACTGAATAAAATATTAATGCCATACAAAGAGGTAGAGAGCACTAACACATGCACAGACGAATAGGCAGCAGTCAGCAGGCACAGGCTATTGGCAGCAATAGAGTGAACTGGAATTCTCTCTCCCCCTACTTTTTTGTCCCCTCTTCCACTCTTTTATGAGCCACAGGACAGTCAAAACAGAGGCCCAGTACTGGGTTGGCAGCTAAAATCACATTTGGGAATGAATGACTCTAAAACAGATTAGTCACATAATTTGTAGATAACTAAACCTAAATCCAGCCTACCATTAGTCTGAACACTCTTATGAGACTTGGACATCTCTCTCTAGTCCCTTTTTGGCACAGGCATTACCATACACTCAGGAACAGTATTCTGGCCAATTGATAGTTGGCAGAAGTCAGCTAGTTGAATACAGCCAATATATATTCTATCCTGCAAATTAATTGCTTGAATCACTTATCCCTAGCAAGAGGTATAGCAAAGGTACTTATCCTAATGCTCTCTGGATCTTAATAAAGATCTAAGGTCAGTCTAAGGATTATAAGAACATCTTAAATTGACTAAAACTGTTTGCACTTTTATAATACATTGCATAATAATAGAAAAGTAGACTCACAGATAGATATTAACTAGAGCTAACTCTGGATTGTCAAGTTCCTCCAAAACCTCCATATAACAGAACTCTCTGTTGCATTATTTACAAAGCTGTTTACAATTTAAGAGCTGTGAAGGGAATATATAGTGTTGCTAGGCTCGTAGGAAATGATTTTCCTAGCCTGTGAGAATTTTTGAAAAATCAAAAATATTTTTTATCTCGGTAAGAATGAAAATGAAAAACTATAATTTCCATTTTTAAATTTTAAAAAATGTTTTACTCAAATCCAATGTTTTATTAATTTAAAATGTTTTTATATTTTTTATACTAGAAATTTATTTTAATAATAAATGTTTTTGCAACCTGAGAAACATTTTTTCATGACAAAGAGGAAATTTGAAATATCCTTTTTTTTTCTGAAAAGAGAAACTGCAAATAGTTTGTTTAAATAAAATGAAAACAAAACAAAAAATGGATCATTCCAAACCTTTCAATTGTCAATGGTTGTTTACTATAGAAAACCACTTAATATAGCCAAAAAATACAATGGATGTTGTGCAGGAAAAGAACCATAGCACTGAGATATTATATCCCTTCCTGAAGGGCACTTAAGATATCGCATAAGTATGATATAGAAAAGTCCATACTTTTTATGAACATTATTAGCAAGCCAAGCCCAACATATTTAACTTGAAATAAGCAAACCTTTACATCCAAATTCAAGGGCACACTGGAGAATGGAAGGGTAAATAACCAAAACTACTCAGAGCAAGAGAAATATCTCTTGGACCTGGGGAAAACAGTTTATGTAAAATTAAACATTGTATTATATTTACACTTTTGGGCACCAATACTTGTCCAAATACAAAATAACTCAGTGAGTGATGAAAGTTATAAAACTGCAAACGTAACCAAAATTCTAGCTCTCTTCATGCTGATGTTATTGCCCATCAAAACAGATACAGCAAACAGTAATAGAACAAGATTACAGTGCAATGTATATTTTCCTGTCAAGTCTACTCAACTGAAGTAGGCAAAGACAATAAAAAAATCTGCAACTATTTATTCAAGTGTTTTAAACAGATTTTGTTAAATTCATGCTTTCTACATTCTCACATAAATGCACATTTTAGTGAATGAGCAAGAATGGTGATTTTCAACCTTTTTTCAACAGAGGACCCCTAAAAATGTTTGAATGGAGGTGTGGACCTCTTTGGAGTTTTTGAGTGGAGGTATGGACCCCTTCAAATTGTAAGTGTAGCCATTCATATACTTTTGATTGACCATAGTCATCTTTCACAGACCCCTTAGACAATCTGTGGACCTCCCAGGGTATGCAGACAAGAGGCTGAAAAGCACTGAGCTAGGAAATACTAGCAGTAGATCTGAGGCTTAAATCACAAGAAATGGTAATGTGCCTAAATATGTGCGACTTCCACTGTATTAGAGAAACAAGTATTGATGGCTAGAAAATGATGATATTCAGAGATTTGCTCTTAGGAATTGGTTTCTAGGTAGAGTAGATATTGCATTAGAACAATGGTACAGGGAAAGGCAAGGGTTAATTGGTTTCTAAAAGTCTGTTTGTGACAAAGTTTCACATTTTCAGTCTTTATGTGGAAAGCTAGCAGACAAACAGGTTGGGGAAATTGAAAAAATGTACCACAGTGCTCTGTAACAAAGATAAGGGAACCTGCAGCATTGACATTAGGTCACAGTGATTAGCTGCAAAGCCCCTGAGATTTCTGAGTTTGGTGAAATGACCAAATTAGGAAGCTGGGCATGCCCAAATTAAGACACTGGTAAATGACCAAATTAAGAATTATGCACGTGATACGTTTCAGAAACAAATAGATACGCTTATAAAATAGAATGTTGTCATAATGTCAACCACAAACCAATCAATGGTACCCAGAAATGAAGAGTCATCAGGAGAAAAAGAATATGAAAGGAGGGATTTAAGAGCAGCACAGGTCACACCACCCGCCTGTCTCATCCACCCCATCGGGGGGGGGGGGCATTATCCTTTGATCTTTAGGCTGCTGATGTCTGACATTCAAGCAAAGAAATCACAAGGTGGCATTCACATAGTGCTTTCTTGTGAACCCCCAGGGACTGGATAATAATTTTGTAATCATCTAGCTTTCTTTGCTTGCATTACTCTTATTTCACTGTGTATCACCAATATTTTGTAGTCAGTCTAATCGTTTGGGTCTGCGTGGAACAAGATATTGGGACTGGGTCATAATTGCCATGCCAACAACTTTCAAGAAAGAGATTTCATAGTATTCCTTCAAGAAAAGTTCCTTTGGATAAACAGATCAAATTCCCTCCCCCTAACCTAATACAGGGGAATGGAATAAAACTTTACCAGTTGTGACTGTTAGACAAAAAACTGTCATTTACAGAATATTATTATAAACAAGTTGATATGCCATTACTTGGACCGCACATTATTCTATAAAGAAAACATGCAATTTGATAGATTTAATGAACAACTAAAACCTGTCAACTCAGAGATAGAACAGTGGAAGAAGTGTAGAAATGAGCTAACATATGCAGGATATCTTTCACAGTGCCTCTTTGGATTTCTCAATATTCTGAATCCAAAAGTGATAAACCATAATTTAAATGGCACAAATTTTAAATTATATAGATTAAATTAGCAATCTGCATATGATTTGTTTGTTGATCATTTAGTGGTTTAATATGAATCCTTTAAAAATAATTATTATATGACTATAGAATCATAGAAGCTGGACTGGAAAGAATCAAGAGTCCAAGCCCCTCCACAAGGAAGGGCCATCCCGATTTCAGGGATTGGATGCAGAGTTTCTGATGTAGTAGAATTAATGCCTAGAAAGAAGTAAAAATCTTTTGTAATTAACAGTGTTGAATGAATGTTTTTGACCACTGGGAAGAAACCTAACTAATAATTGAGCCAATTAAGTTCCTACTAGCTATTTTATGATAAACCTCTATGGAAATAGTTGTGCATTTTTCAGGCAGCACTTTTCTATGCTTGAGGTAAACCTACTAATTACTCATTAGCAGGACAAGGATACATTATTTTTGTAGGTAAGTTTTAAATGACAATTTATTCTGACTGACTAAATAAAAAGACTGGGATACAGTTGAAGGATGAAGTCATTATGGCCAAGGGTGTTTTTGCTAATAAAAATCAGGTTAGCTCCACTCAGCTAAGATTTTCTTGTTTGAGTTCAGATTTACTAAATAACTTTCTACAACAAACCACAGTATATCATGGGGATCTGTAATGTTATATGGTTTTTCTGGTGAAAATAACTTCAACCAAAAATTTTGGAATCTACTACATTGCATTGATTTAAAGGTAACAAGAGATCTTTAAAATGTTGCAAATTACATGTAATTTATATTTCTACCATACCCAAGAATATATAGGTATTATCATAGTTAAAAAGATACTATGCCTGCTTCATTAAAACAGCTGCTGCACTAGTAACCTCAGATTGTATTTTAATTCCGACAGTTAAAAAAAAACCAGATCTTTCTTTTCTAAACCTTCTAGAAAACTTTCTTAAAGTGCTGATTACATTTTAATAGCATGCAGGTATTATGAAATGTGTCCCACTGACTTTCATGGAAGCCAGTAGGACTTGGCCTTGAAGGTTATTTTAGCAGTTTTGAAAATGTTATGCCTGAAACAATCTTGAGTACAGGAAAGTTTAGCACTAATTCTTTAAAATAAAGACTGCTTTTGTTTTTCCCCTTACGTGTTTTCTGCAGAAATCCACTCCAAACAGATCAATGCAATACAACTACATGGAGCTAGATCTATCATCAGGATTTCCAAGACAACACTGAAACCTTGGTTATCAAGCAACCAATAAACAGATGGTCTTGTCATTCCCTATTTTTGAAAGGATGATTCCAGTGATAACATCTGCTAATAAGCCTTTCTAACTATCCTTTAAGAAGTCAGCAAGCCATGGTGTTAGAAATGAAAGATCAAATTGAGTCAGACATACTCTTCTCAAGGTGCACTGTAGCTTTCATAAAGGTAATAGCAAAATGGATTGGATGCTCACTCTGCATCAGTTTATCTGAAGGGCCTTATAATGTGTCAAGGAGGCAGCACATATAATATATGGATTACCAAAGGAATGGAAAAAAAGTGAGGAGGATCGCAATACCAGAACTTTACTTAGATTTCAGTATATTGCGCACATTTCAAAATGCATTATTATCTTGGATGCCCAGGTGGCTATGTTTTTTTTTACTGACACTTTGTATTGTTGGCATCTCTCAAAGCATTAAGAACGATGCCAGTGAATCTGGCCCTTTGAATTCCCAGCAAAATATTTTAGGTTGATAAGGAGGACTGAAATGATCTTTCTCCTCATACTGTAGGTGTTTTGTGTAAGTGGGTATATAGAGCCTATATGGTGAACTTACTGCCCCCAAGTAGTGATGCCATCAACCATGCTATGCAGCTTTGGGTAAGCTCCCCCCTAAACAGGAAGCAATATAACACTTCAGGGGAGGGGAGGGGCATCTACACATGTGCTTTATTCAGAGAAGACTAATTAGCTCTGCAGTAAAGTGTCATCATCTATACGAGTGTTGGTATTAAGGTGCAGAAAATTAATTAACTCTTCCATTAGATAGTATTGTCAGAGTTATTAACTGCAGTGAAAGGCACACAGTCAGCCCAGCCAGCAGGGAGCCAGACTCCCACTTGTCACCTAGCTATACTGCTCCGCACTTTGGGCATTCCCCTCTCTCAGACAGCCCCTCTGCCACCTGACACCACTACCTGAAACCCAGGGCTGACCCCCTGATCCTGATGCCTACCCGCATCTGCTCCACGCTGACTTAGAGTGTTGCTGTCCTAGGCACACATGTAGAACTGGGTTTGCAAACTGGGCCAAAGTTTATTCTATCACCTTAATTACACATGTAAATGCACCCTTGGGTGATGTCATAATAGACTATGACAGCACCAATTAGCCACCGCAAGCTAATTTCCTTCTACTACACTATTGATAATGTAAGGGACAAACACGCTTGGCACAGTGCAGCATACTTAAGGCACCATGGGTACATCTACATGAGACTTTTTGAGCACAGTAGAATAATTCTATTGCACATTAGTGCGGCAGGCAAAACCAGGCACTAATGTGCAGTAGAATTAGTCTACTACACATTAGCATCACCAAAAAAGCATGCACATGCACTAATGCACAGTAGCACCAATTATGGCGCATTAAGGTAGTTAAACTTAATGCACAATAATTATGGCACACTAATGAACATGTAGATGTGCCTCATCACTGGGATCAGGCACCTTGCCAAAGAAATGGTGCCTGACATACAACCAGTGACATCTCTAAATACTATACTATGTAAGACAGGGGTGGCCAACCTGCTGCATGTGGGCCACAACTGGCACAAGCCTCTGCATGTAGCACATAGCATAACGACAACAAGCAGCAGAGTAGGCAGGGGGAAAGGAGATTGGAGTGGGACTAGGGGAGGCTTAATTTGTGGAATGTCTGCCAAACAGATTGGCTCCTGCTGATATTAAGTAACTGAGAAAAGGGGGGGGGAAGTATTAGAAGACTTTGTGCTATCATCACTTTAAAGCTAGCATCCCACCATAATCATCGTAAGTCTCAGTTTGCTATTTCGAGTCATTCACAGAAGTATATACACATTTACACATACAGATAATGTCTTCCAAAGATCTTCAGAAGCACCTTAAGCATCTTGTTTCTACTCGTTTCAATCAGGGAAGGCATCTGGGCACTTCTGAATATCCGTAGACTGTTTTGGTACCTAAATATTTTTAAAATCTGGCCTTAATGCCTAATATCATCTCTATATATTACTTCTGATTAAACACTATAATTAAAGAAAATAGAGGACCCTTTACTTTTGCATTATGATGCAAGACTTAATTATTTCAGTGCTTATAAGTGTAATTATATTACTAACATCACACTTCCTATCTGAATTGCTTGCAACCCTGAACCTGCACTCTCATTACTGTGGTTCTGCGTGGTCACAGAGAGCCATGTGTAGAAGTATCAGTTTTAAAGACTCTTAATATTCTACAGACTTTTGTCAACTCCGGAACATGGGCATCCATTTTCTGTGGAAAGTATTTTGGCTTGGGACACATTTGCAGATCCTATATCACCAGGCAGAACAATACCTCAGAACAACCAGCAAATTTTCACTGTTGTTACATTGCCTGGAATGGAAGGTTCTCAGCATGAGAACTGATGCTGGACAAGGGCAGAGTTTATTCCTAAAAAATGGGCTGTTAAAATTGAGATGTGCTTTTGTCTTTTTTATGTTACTTTCCATCTATTGTCACTAAAACAGTGGTTCTCAAATATTAAGTATTCATCCATTGGTGAATTAAGACAGACCATCCATTCAGTAATTCATAATCTATTACTTAAAGGGGAAAAAAAATCAAACTGGAATCTTGTCTTGTCCCTCAAACCAAGGAGGAGCCAAAACATTGGGGAGAAGGATCAGCACTGAGCTCATCCTCTAGGGATAGGACAATCTTTTCCATGTTCGTATAACTCCTTAAACAGGTACTGTTTCCAGAACTAAGCAGTGTTAAAGCAGGCTGAGAGAAGAGCAAAAATGACTGGAAGAGAAACAGGCAGACAAGGTTCTTTGGGTAAATTTGATATCTTTTTTATGCCAAAATTTTCCTTGTAAGCTTTCAGGCTAAGTCTGAAGTTGTTCCATGTGCTTCCTGGATAGAACAGAATAGAAAGAAAAGAATCCCAAGGCCAGTATACAAGACTGCCAGTCAGTGAAAATGCAAACTGAGGCAGTCAATGGGTAAGAAACAGGGGGGAGGCAGGGATTGTAGACCTAGTGATAAGAGGTAAGCTGGTAAATAGTAGAGAGGTTACCGGGGGTATCGGATGTTAGGCAGGTTGTAATATGCCATAAACCCAATGTCTATATTTAGTCCATGATTTTTTGCATCCAGTAGGTTGATGAAGTGAAGTTTGTAGGTTTGTCTACAAAAAATGTTTTGTAAATTCCCTTTGAGGATTAGAACTGAGAGACTGGAGAGAGTGTGGCTACCTTGTGAGAAATGTGCACTGGCAAGTAATTGGGTCTTCTTGTCTTTGATAGATTTTGCCCTCTGCTGGAATCTCTCCAATTTGTCCACATCCTTTCTGCAGTGGGGAGTGAAAACTGATCATAGTACTCCAGGTGTAGCCTCCCCCGTACTGAATACAGGGGGAATAATGAATTAATTTGACCTGCTGGCAGCACTCCTACTAGTGCAGGCCAGTATGCCATTAGCCTTCTTGGGCATACTGTTGGTTCATATTCAGCCTATTGTCCACTCTAACCCCAAAGGATTTTTCTGCAGAATTGCTGCCCAACCTGTCAGCCCCAAGTCTGTACTGATGCATGAGACTGTTCTGTCCTAAGTGCAGGACTTTGCACTTGTCCTTATTGAAACCCATGAGATTCATTTTGGTCCAATTCTCCAATTCGTCAAGGTCTCTCCAAATCATAGTCCTCCCCTCCCCCTAGCTTGGTGTCATCTTCAAACTTGCTTGAAGGTGCACTCCATGCCATCTTTTAGGTCTCTGAAGAAGATATTGAACAAAGCCCGCCCCAGGACTGATCGCTGGAGCACTCCACTTGATACCAGCAGCCAACTACACATCAAGCCATTGCTTACTACCTTCTACGCCCAATGATCAATGATCCAGCCAGTTTTCTATCCATTTTTACAGGCCAGTCATCCAGCCCATATTTCTTTAGCTTGTCTGTGAGAATGTTGTGGTAAACCTTATCAAAAGCCTGGCTAAAATCAAGGCATGCCACACCCACTGGTTTCCCTGCATCCACAGAACCAGTCATCTTATAAAAGGGACTCAGGTTGGTCAGGTATGGCTTGCCCTTGGTGAATCCATGCTGACTGTTTCAAATCACCTTCTTCTCCTCCAAGTACTTAGAAATAGATTCCTTGTGGATCTGCTCCACAGTTTTTCCAGGGGCTAAAGGTAAAGCTGACCAGTCTGTAGTTTCCTGGATCTTCTTTTTTCCCTTTCTTAAATATGGACACTATATTTGCCCTTTTCCAATCATCTGGCACCTCTCCAATCACCATGAGTTTTCAAAGATGATGCCCAGCAGCTCTGCAATCATTTCAGCCAACTACCTCAGCACTCTTGGGTGCATCCCATCCAGCCCCATAGACTTATATATGTCCAGCTTTTCTAAATGGTCCCTAACTTGTTCTTTCACCACTGCTGGCTGCTCCCCAAACTGTGCAGCCAGCTGCAGTAGTCTGGGAGCTGACCTTGTCTGTGAAGGCTGAGGTGAAAAAGGTATTGAGCACTTCAGCCTCTTCTGCATTCTCTGTCACTGGGTTGCCTTCCCCATTCAGTAAGGGACCCTCACTTTCCCTGATCTTCCACTTTTTACTAACATACTTGTAGAAACTCTTTCTTGTTATCCTTCACATCCCTTGTTAGCTGCAACTCCAGTTGCACTTTGGCCTTCCTGACTTCATCCCTGCATGCCTGAGTAATGCTCTTATACTTCTCCCTAGTTTTTTTTGTCCAGGTTTCTACTTCCTGGAAAGTGGAAATGCAAGGAATGTTTATAGAAAGGGAATTCTCAAGATGAAAATGCAAATATTTGCTTGAAATATTATGGCGATGGGTGATATAAAGAGAATAGATATAGTAGACAATCAGCAGTCACACACATTCAATCAAAGCCCAAAATTATACCATAGGTTACATATCCTCTCTAAGCTCTACCTGAATTTCAAATATTAAATGTACAGAACAAACTGCTTTTTAATAATCTGCAGGATTGTTCATAAAAAATAGGTAACTCTTACAGGTAACAATCCAGAAATATGAACTAACTACATCACTAATGATCAATTGGTCACTCTAGAATATTTGCTTATGAAAAGGGGACAACATGAGCCAAGCTCCACTGCTTTTAATAAAACTAGACAGGTGACTTCAGTAGAGCTGGTGATTTATACCAGCTCAGGGAATATTCTATATCCTTAATGTGATTAAAATATTCATTGAGATTGAATCTTGTCAGAATAAGAGAACTAAGTATAAGAGAACAGGAATACTCTTATCACTTTATGACAACACATGCTCATTTGGCTGTGTCTGTAAATGTTACTTACTTTGTGAATACCATAACCAACTGCTTGCATCACTTAATTATTCTCAGCATCTCTGTATTTTATTTTATTGGATTATACACTGCAGTTGTTACATAGGGAGAAGTATCACTGCCTTATTCAGTGTTCCATAAGGATTAGAAGCCAGTCCACCCTGATGAATGCATTACTTCCTGTACTGATTATGCTGTGTGAACTGTGGTAGTTAAAAGGGCAACACAGGCATTTTGGCTGAATCATGTTAAATACAAAGGATGTTTTGCAAATTAATATTCTCTCAATTTATGTGCAGCTACTGGGACAACCCCCCCTCCCCCCCACAAACTGCTGAGTTTATTTGAAAGATCATAAAAAATGAAATGGTAATAGTTAAACTTGTAATCTATTATTCTCTTTACATGAAATAGTGAGGTCTGGCATGTTCATAGAGATGAAAATTATAAACAACAGCAAACAATGTCAAAAGAATTCTATTTCAAATAAGAATTCCTCATTTGATTTCACCATAACTATTCATCATGTATTCATTTGTTCTGAATGCTTTGAGAGAAAATAATATAAAATTAAGTAAAATATTATGGTTAATTGATGCACTATATAAAAACTTTTTAAATAAATCACAGAATAGACTAATCTGTAATTCCTTTGAAATACTTTTCCTGGATGTTAATGTATTCCTGAGTATATGTAAATAGTCAGATATCATGAACTATTTATGCTATGCTAATAATTTACAAAGGAAATACCATCCTGATTATATTGCCACAAAATGCAATTTGATTATTTAATAATCTCTATAACAGCTAGGTGCTTCAATTATAGTGATTAAGATACAAAACAAAACTAAAACAGTTAATTAAAGTCTAAACAAAATAAATCATTTTTGTATCTTGCCCTAAAGGTGGTTCACTTCAGTTCTGATGGATTGTTGAGGGAATTTTAAAATCCAGAACCCTCCATCACTGAGAAGTTGAGCAACTTCGTATGTGGAGCTTTCCTCTGGGCTTTCTGGGTTACCTCCAGTAGTATGCATTTTTTAATAACACAGGAATGCTGCTGGCCTACCAGAATATGCCTGAAGGCACTGCAGATCACTATGGGCAGAAAAAAAATAATGGCAGCACAAAGTGAAGGCAAGCAGGCATCCATACCTCCTGTCATACAACAGATGCTCAAATTTGTGGCCAAGACAGAAGGTAGTATTGCATTGGGCCACTTGATTGTGGCCCATGTCTGTTTGCTTATGGTGGAATTGCTCAGGTAGTATTGCTGGGCTCTCCAGCCCTCCAGGCTTCCCTGGGCAGGAGCTCCATGGGCTTGTGGAGCAGAATCAGCATGCTTTCCTGGCAGCAGCATGGGCTATAGTCATGGAAGGGGGACCTCCCTCATGGAAGTTCCCTTGACTTCTTGCTTGCAGGCATGCAGGGAAATCCTCTGCAGAGGGATTTCCCCATGCACCTGCAAACACAGTGGAGGGACCTCTGTGTAATCTCCCCACTCTGCACTTTCAGGACCTCACAAGGAACTTCACTAAAAAGGTATTTCCCCCCACACACCTGCAAACATCAAAGGAGGGGACCCAAGTTCCCCCCTCCCTGCTTGGAAATCCCTGCAGAAGGATCCCTACATCTACCCGCAAGTGGGGGAGGAACCCATTTGAAGATACTCCTGCAGGAGATTCCCCCACTCTCCAATGGGGAGTTTTCTACAAGCAGGGGTTCCCTCCCACTTGCAAACACACCCCAAGTAGGGACTGAACAACTGGGAATGTCTATAGAAGTCCCTGGAGTTGTGCCGTAACATATCATCACATAGCAATCATGCTTCACTGAAGATGTTCATTTTCAGCGTGTACCTACCTGAGAAATCAGGACCATGTTGATGACTTAGGTATTCATTAGCAAAAGTTTTTGAAGACATAACATCTGGCCACCTGTTTACTTCTCCCTTCCAACAACAAGTATTGCTTCCATCTTACTTAAAATGAATTCCAGCCACAGTCTCTCAGGTAGCAACCAAGTAAGGCATTTGTATAATTTTAGTTTAATAGAACTGGTTTATAGAACCAAATATTTTCAAACATGTTGATTACAAAACTGCATAAGTATATCTTCCTTAATGGGATAAAATAAACATAAACATTAAATATTGCGTGAAATAAAAATATTT
>NW_017728914.1:13529736-13537620 GCF_001723895.1 Crocodylus porosus
GTTGTGTAAGTATGTTGCAATTATGACTCACATTTAAGTCTGTAACCTCTCCCTCCCATGTAAATTGGGTTTCCTTGAATGCCTGAAGCAAAAAAGTGAATGGATCAGTGAAACACAATGAGCAGAATCCCCTACTAAATCACCCTACTATCAAAACCAATACCTGGACCAATGAGCCAGCCATTGGAACCACCCTCCACATTCAAGAAACAAAAGATGAGTTAACCCACCATTGTGCCAAGGCTGCACTTGCTCAGTATGAACATCTGGAACCCTCTGGAACAGGACTGACCTTGCCTGGACAGGCCCTCCCTATAAGAGATCAGAGGTAGTCTGCCCCATAAAGGGGGTAGTGAAAACTGACTCCTTGGGATGCCCTCTCCATCTGGACCAGCCCCACACTACACCACCTATCCACCCAGAGGCCCACTGGTGACCCCGTGGTGACCCCGCTCTGGACAACACCTTGCTGGAGAAGACCCTGGCTGGCCATTGAGAATCAACTCACAGTCTAGGATAGGTAGCTATCACCACTACACCCTATTCAACCAAGGACTTGGACTCTGTTTCTCTTCCCTACCTAGACTCCAACCCTTCCACTGAGTCTCTTTCTCCTTCTACCATTGTATGAGTGTGTGTGGGAGTGCTTGTGTGAGTGTGTGTGGGAACCAAGCTGTATAGTACAGTGTTCATTTCTTTGGACCCTTGCGTAGGCTTTTGCTTTACTACAGTTCTGGCCATGCTCCAATCTCTGCCCCTCCCCCCTCTAACTTCTGTCTCATTTCTCCCTCTTTTGCTTTTGGTTCACTGCCACCTCCAACATCTGTCCCATGCTCCTGCGGCTCCAGCCATTTGGGGCTCCTCTCTGCCTGCAAAGCCCAGTTTCTTTGCTATTGCCTTGTCCCCACTGCCTTTTCCCCTGATCTCTGCCACTTGCTCTTTAGTTACCAAGCACCCCAAGCATAGGTACCACAGGCACCAACACACGCACACTGTCACCTGATTCAGTGTTTAACCTGTGTGCATATGTGTATGTAAATATGTATTGTGCATGATTTCATGTCATTATCATTAGAACATGTATGTGCTTGAAATGGTGATAGGTATGCATGTGCCTGCCTAGGCCAGGGGCGGGCAATTATTTTGAGCGGAGGGCCACTTACTGAGTTTTGTCAAGCCATCAGGGGCCACGTGATCGGTAGCCAGGGGCAGATAAATATTAATTTTCTAAATTTTTTAGTGGCCCTGTGGGTTGGATAGAATGGTTTGATGGGCCGCATCTGGCCCCCGGGTCGCATTTTGTCCACCCCTGGCCTATGCTGGTAATCTTGGATGTGTAGGTGCCTGCCTGAGTTGGTAGTGTGTGTGTATGCACCCAATTGATTTGTGTGTTTATATACATGCAATTGTGTCACATGCTCCTGTCTGCAGCACAATTTTGAGATCCTGAGAGTTGGCTTGACCTTACAGGGCAACATTTTGGGACAGCACATTCAAAGCTCTTTGGTAAAGATGAGCTGGAAAGTGGTCCCTGGTAAAAAGACTGCCTTGCAATGAAAGGAAGGGTGAAATGATTTCCCCTACTTCCACTGGGTCCCTGGTAAAAAGACTGCCTTGCAATGAAAGGAAGGGTGAAATGATTTCCCCTACTTCCACTGGGAGCCACCCTGTTTCTATGAGACAACTAATTTTGAAGATTTCTAAAGTACTTCTGAGAGTTAGGGAAGGGCAAAGCAATTTGGCCTAAAATACACTACATCACAACAAATACCAGAGACTTAAAAATGTTTCTTGAGACAGATATGCTTGAAGGCATCCATTTCTAGATGTCTTATGAAGCCTGGATACTGTACTGTTCTAAAAATCATACGCTTTACCTTTTTAGGCAACTGCATGCATCATTTTTATAATTTTTCTTTGGCCTTGGGAAAGAAGTGTTGCTAGACAGGTAAATAGAAGAAGAGTATTCCCAAGGAATAATACTTGCATGAACCCTAAAGACCTCAAGTTGTGTTACAAATCTAAGAGATTCAAGACTGGACATCTTGATCTGATCTATCAATTGGCAGCAATATAGTTTAAATTTTAGCCGTATATTTTAGGTTGTCTAAGACTCAGGGTGATGGTTTAAAAATGATCAAATGACTTTCTTTCTACCTTACTGTTCTTCTTCAAAGGGAAAAAGAAAGAAAGAAACAGAGTTGAGGATCATTAGAGTATATTTTCGTACTTGAGCATGCTTTTGCCATAATGGTAGCAATTTGTACATAATCTCCAATTCACTAACTAAGCTGTCCTCCACCAAATCATGTAAAAGGAATAATGGATTGCACTCCTCATTCTAAGTGTTTCAATTTATTTATCTGTTAAGTTTTTAATGCTTCTGATGTACTGAGGACAAGGTTATTTTCAAATTGCTCTTTTGCCTCCAAACAAAAGTAGTAGGTATAAACAAATACAAAGACAACTACTATTTTTATAAGCACCTTTCAGGAAAACTGTGCTTTATAATGCACTACTCATTAAAGTAGTGCACGGGTGATGCCCTGTCACCTTATGCAATCTAAGGGCAAATATCCAATGCCCATAATCTTGACTATCATTTGATAAATCTAAAACCATATGCTCTTTCCCTCCATTTCTATTTAAGACAATATAACAATCAATTAGAACTATGACAGGACAAATGGAGAGATGCACAACTCTATCACAACTCCTGCAAAGGGCTCTATTTCTGGGCAGCTCCTCCCAACACTTTCCCTCTTATAGAAAATAGAATATCAAAGTTCAAGAAACTACAATCCATTCTATTTTTTGCCTCAAAAAGCAGCTATTAAATTATAATTGCCTAAAACCCACTTTGAATAAAATCGCTGAATAAGATTTAGGACTGCTTAACTCATGAGTGACGTAAACTGATCCCAGCAAGAAATAGGATCATTTGATCTCAGCAGTATCGCTGCTCAGAGCAGGGGTTGGACTCAATCTTTCGAGGTCCCTTCCAGCCTTTAATTTCTATCATTCTATTCCTACTGACTTCAATGGATCTGAAATTAGATACAAGGGCCTGATCCTATGCCAGAGTAGTAAATGACATAGGGCTGTGAATATGAATTACAAACTGAAAGCTATTAAATACATACCCATATTTTTCATGAGCATCATACAATAAAGTGGCATGTGAGGATACAATTGGAACAAAAATTCTTCTGGCCATGAAACAATGTGCTTGGAACACTGACCAACAGAATGGACTTGTTTTGTGCAAGTACCTACCGCAATGAGATCTTGTAAAAGCACAAAATTTAAGCAGTCTCGCTGTGTGCTTCTGCAATACGGAGTTGATAGGAAGCTGGCTGCCAACCTGTATTTTCACCTGTACAAATGTAAATGAGAACAACCTAATGCAAAATGCTGTGTAAGAATTTCATGCGAACTCTGCTTTCAACTGGCTGTGTTTGATTGTGTAAGAATGAATCCATGGGCATAAAATCTTCTTCAGGGTAAAATTCATGAATAACTTAAATGAGCATTGTGAAATAATTATCCATAGTCAATTTGTTAAGCCAGTCAAAATAATAAAAAGGGAAAAATAAGCATAATATAAGATATATCCTTACACAGTTTTTGCTTAGTATTTGCTAACTATTCATTTAAACTCTAAGCTTTCAACAACAGCAGATATGTACATTAGCCATTACTCTTTCAAATTAGATCACAAGTGTCAAACCCATCAGGCTCCACCAGCCAGATGAGTAGTGTTGGGCTGGTCCTCAAATTTGATCAGGCCTGCAGACTGACCCCACATGCTGGATCTAATGTGTGCCCTGGAGCAGATCCAACTTGCTGGCAGAGTGTGCCCTGGACAGGACCTGAACGCTGCCGGCAGTGCACACCAGATCATCCCCACGCTCAATGTGCAGTGCAAAGGACCAGTTCAGCACACACCACAGGTGATGTGTGGGTACAATCCGAGACCCAGGGGCAGCACTGGAGGCCAGATGATAGAGCTCTACAAGCCAGACCCAGCCTGTGGGCTACACCTTTGTCATCCCTGAATTAGACCAGTCATCAGATTGAGAATTAAAACAAATATAAAGTATGCAAAAATTGTATCTGAAAGATTGGGGCGGGGTAATCAGTTACTAAGATATGTTTTAAGGTAGCTACAAATATAGAGTCATCATAGATTGAACCTTGATGCCATGTTATAAGGAAAAATCAGTTCTGCATACCATTCTCAGAAACTGGTAAACACACTGGGAACATGCATCTTTTAAATGGAACAATTCAGAGTCCCAGGAAAATACTTACAAGCCCCTGGGTGGTGGGGAGGAAGAGAAGGAGCTTTTAAAACAACATACCTTTTGTTAAAGACTTTAACTCTAATAACTACATAATTTGGTCTACCAGATTTTCCACTCAGACTATGACACTGAAGAAACATCTGTCCCACTCACATGGGATGGCAAAGTATTTGTACATCATTGGTAAGGCCATCAAAGTTAGGTCCATGTGTCAATAGGTACAACAGTTAGGCTGCTTGTGACAGCTAGGGAGGAGGGGGAGAAGCACTAGCCTGTACCAAAGTAAGCTTCATCCACACAAGCATAGATGTTTGTTTCTCCAGGGACAAGAAGCAGCAGCACAAGATGCTATTTGTCCCCAGGGAATGTCTGTGCCACATGCCCTCTAGCATGTGCCAGATTACCCTAAGTGGAGTAGGGGAGGCTGGGGTCAGCAACTGCTCTGTCCCTAGCAGCCTTACCTGGGATGTTGGGGGCCTTGGGGAGTTGAAGCCATGTTGTTTATGCAGCTGGGAGCCTAGTTGACAGCTGGAGCATGGCTCTGGCAGGCCAGGCTCCAGTTTTGGGTGGTGTGTGCTGCTGCCATGTACACCAACCCATTTTTTTAAGACATGTTTTTTTTTAACCCCAGGATCTCCCAGGGTCAAAAAAACCCCCATGCTGCAAGCTAGCGGTGTGGGGAATGCCTGCATGTGCAGCGTATGGCACTGCAGATGGGTCTGCAGCACCACATACTGTATGTCCGTGCTCATCTGGACACGGCTGTAGTATCTTTCTGTAAGTTAAAAAGTGAAGTGGCCAAATGGTGCCCTACAAATAAAGTATACACTGTAGCAGGAGTAAAAATAAATTGTTACCAATAAAAGGAGCATACTAGTCTATTCTTCAGCAGTGGCCCAAAATAAGTAGCAACAGCTTGGTAAACTGTAGGTTTTTTGGACCACTATGTATATCATATTTTAATTTCATGAGTCACAAGAAGTAATTCTGTCACAGTCTGGTAGAGTATTAAGCAGTATTCTGGCAACACAGTGGACTTGAAAGATCAATGACTGCTTATTTGTGAGAAATGGAAAATCTATTAGAATAAAGTATACTGATGAATGATATGTAGGAGGATAGGCACCATAAGCAATTATTCAAGCCACTATCAAGACCAGGAACAGTATGCATTGCCAGATCTAATAAATACATTTCCCGAAATGGCTGTGCTTCCCACCAGCTTTCAAGCAGCAGATCAGAAAGATGAAATCAGAATTTTATGTGAAGTACAGCCCAAATTCCCTCACTCCCACCTAGGTAAAATTCCCTCATGCCACACAAACCTTGTAAGTGATTCAGAGAGTATCCAGCTATTTGGACTTTATAACTTCTACAAATACAGTACAGTGTATTTGTAACTTGTAATAATGCAATATGTTCACATTTAACCTCTACGTGTCAAAATCATACAGTAGGCCTGTTCATTTTTTTTTTCCAAGAAAAGGCATGCCTCTTAGCTCATTAATTTATTTGTCCAAAAAAGCACCAGTGCTTAAGCATTTGCAAAATTCAGTTGCAGGTAATTGCTTTATGCCACAAAGGCTAGAAACAAACATCATCTGTGGAGTATACTCTGCCATGATATGTTGTGGCACAGGTGATCACACTCCACATACATTTACAGACATTGTAGACTGCTGCACCCCAAATTGGGAAGCATTTGCAAGCAGGGAAAAACCCCACTTGCAGACATATCCCTGGGGTTGGGGAGTGGGGAATATCCCGCAGGGGACTGCCCTCCTGTACATCTACAAGTGCAGAAGGGGAAACTCCCATAGGAGCTCCCCTCCCACCCTGCTGCAGATGCTTGTGTGGGGACACAGATATGCATACTGAGGGAATCCCTCTCCAGGGGTTTTCCCCCGCATGTGTTTGCAAGGGCAGAGGGGGGAAACTCCCACTGGGGGCCTGCCTCTGCATTTGCAACCATGTGCTGCTTCCAGAACTGTTTCTGCCTTGTGGTATGGTAATTTATTTTAGCATTTGCTGTTATCATATAAACGAAACAACTTCTTTAAAGTTCATTTCTATCAGGTAAAATTAGATACTCTGCAACCCACTAGAACAGTACATTTGTTCTTACTTTTATCATCAAAATATACACTGTTCCTTGGACAGGGACGTTTCCTGAATCCTGTTCGATACTTTAAGTGTAATTTACTGAGAAAACAAACATATTTCTGGTGTTAAAAAGAGCTAATACTACTTATAATGAAATTTAACAGATGAAAGCTCCCAGTGAATTTTGTTTATAAAGTGCTGTTCTAGATTTAATAGTGAATTCCTGCAGAAATCATTTTTAGAAAGACAGAAATATGACAGGACAGCAGTGCAATAGAGTGTACCTAATTCATTCCAATTCATGGAGTAATGCATTTCAATTCACACAGTGATGCATTCAAGTTTCCAACATAAGAATCCAATCTAGTTGATGTTTAGTAGAGTTGAAACAAAACCACAGCAGTAAAAAAAAAAATGACATTGTCTATTTTGCTAAATAGAGAAGTATTTTTAAAATGGTTCTTCAGTGTTTTCTAAACTGTGTTCACCTTTATTTATCAAAATATATATTATGACAGTAAAGCTAAACTAGTTACAAGAAATGTCAATATTCAGTGGTAGCTTTCTCCTTTTGTTTGACAACTGCACTTTAGCTTGTTATGTGCTCACACCTTTGAAAACCTATTTCTCTTGACATCTGTGGACTTGTCACTGACTTTTACCAGATTTTGATGCTTACCTGTTTGCTATTTCCTATACCATTCATAGATTCCCTGCCCTCTATCAATGCTAACCTCGTGAAGGAGCACCTTGAGAGGCTGGACACTTTCAAATCAGCCAGCCCTGACAATCTACACGCCAGGGTACACAGGGAGCTATCTAGAATCTTAGCTCAGCCTGTGGCATGGATCTTTGAGAACTCCTGGCGATCTGGTGATGTGCCCGAAGATTGGAAGAAGGCCAGCGCGATGCCTATCTTCAAGAAAGGGAGGAAAGTGGATCTGGCAAACTACAGGCCCATCAGCCTGGCCTCTATCCCAGGGAAGGTTTTAGAAACGTTTATTAAAGAGGTCATCCTTCATGGATTGGCTGACACCAACATCCTGAGGGACAGCCTGCATGGGTTTGTTGCGGGCAGGTCTTGATTGACCAATCTCATTTCCTTTTATGACCAGGTAACTTATCACCTGGACAAGGGAGACGAGATTGATGTCATATATCTTGACTTCAAAAAAGCCTTCAATCTGGTATCACATGATCACCACTTGGCAAAACATTAATGATGTGGACATTGGAGTCAGAAGCGGATTGGCCAAGTTCGCTGATGATACCAAACTCTGGTGTAAAGCATCCACACCCGAGGACAGGAGGCTGATCCTTGACAGATTCAGGAAATGGGCAGATGAGAACCTGATGGTGTTTAACACTGAAAAATGCAAGTTTCTCCACTTTGGAAGGAAAAATCTGCAGCATCCTTATAGGCTCGGCAGTGCTACGCTGACTAGCACTATGGATGAAAAGATCTTGGGGTCAT
>NW_017728914.1:13538024-13539825 GCF_001723895.1 Crocodylus porosus
GGGATGATGAGGTTGAATGGTTATAAACTCCAGCAAGACCTTTTCAGGCTAGACATAAGGCAGAGCTTCTTTACTGTCCGAGCCCCCAAGGTCTAGAATAGCCTGCCATCGGCGGTCGATCAAGCACCCACATTGAACACGTTCAAGAGAAATTTGGATGCTTATCTTGCTGGGATCCTATGACCCCAGCTGGCTTCCTGCCCCTGGGGCAGGGTGCTAGACTCGGTGATCTTCTGAGGTCCCTTCCAGCCCTAATATCTATGAAATCTATGAAAACCACTTAATTAGCATTCATTTCTGAGGAAAATATTAACTTCCTTTGCTTTGAACTGTAGCATGCTCATACCCTGAACCAAATTTTGACTTAATTTACACCATATGTTACCTCACCTGAATCACCTTATGCTGTGAGCAATGCAAATGTTGATCAGTCTTAATGCAAGTTCAAGTTTGGAGCAGTCGCACTTCAGGCCCGAAAGGGCCTGGAGGACCTAAAGGCAAGAATGCCCATTTCTCATTTTAGGCTTGCCCCCTGTGGTTCCCCCAGTTCCCCCCCTACCCTTCAGGGTTTCCCCCTACCCCACTTACTTCTGGCTGCCTGTTCTGTTTCTCCTGCAACAACAGGCAGGGAAGGGTTAACCTCTCCGCACAGTCTCTGCCCCCCTATTGCCAGGCTCCTGCTCTTCTCCAGGCTGAGCCCACCCAGAAAGCAGCAGCAGCCCAAGCAGGCAGGTTATCTCTTCCATGCCTGCTCCCCCAGGACAGACAGTGTGCACAGCCATAAGCAAGGAGTGAGCAAAGATATGAGGTGTGTGGGGGGTAGGAGGGTAGTGGGCTCAATCTGGGCCAGTGGAGGTCGGTGGGCCTAGAGTTACATCTTAGTGTAACAAGAGTTAGGTAACACAGGTCACAGATAATCCTGCCCTGGAGTGGTGTAACTTTGAGCTGCCTAACTACTGCTTAAAACTAGTTTCAGGTGTTAAAGTACTAATAATCCAGGTATTATAAGCTCCAGGACCCACCCAATATTACCCTGTAACAAGGACCTTAAATGTCTTCCTGAAAGTGATTAAAGTAGAAATAAAATTACTATTGCGTCTTAGAGTGAAATCAGGATATTAATACCATGATCATTATCATCATTATCACCATAATCATTATTATTATTATTATTATATTAAAAAGCTACTGTGAAAACCCACCTTTTTAAATCCACTGAGTCTGATAAACTCCACCCTAGTATTCCACATTACGCAATCTTAGAGCAGCTATCTATAACTTTGAGACTTACAAACAAACATTCCACCTAACTTTTAAAAAAATACAAAAAAAATAAAGGAAATGAGGGCTTAAAGTATTTCAGACAAGTCAACCTAACTTCAGTTCCTGGAAAGATACTGGATCAATGAATCAAACCATCTATTTGTAAGCACCAAGAAGAGGACATAGTGATATATAACACAAAGGTGGATTTGTCAAGAACAGTCAGGTCATACCAATCTAACTTCCTTCTGTGACAGGGTAATAGGCCTTGCGGATAAGGAACAAACAGTAGGCATGATATATCAAGGCTGTTGAGATGGTTTCTCATAACAAACTAGGGAAATACAATCTGAAGTAAACGATCCGCTGGCTGGGAAATTGGCTCCATAGTCGGACCCAGAGGGTTGTGATTGATGGCAGTCACTCATCATGGTGCCCTGTGACCAGTGGGATCCCTCAAAGCTCTGTCCTGGGACCCATACTGTTCAACATCTTCATTAACGATGTGGACATTGGAGTCAGGAGTGGACTGGCCAAG
>NW_017728914.1:13540590-13542704 GCF_001723895.1 Crocodylus porosus
GGGGCTGGACTCGATGATCTCCCGAGGTCCCTTCCAGCCCTAATGTCTATGAAATCTATGAAAATCTATGAAATAATTTAAATGGTATGCAAAAGATTGGTAAACTATTCTCAAAGTGTTATCAATGGATCACCCTCAAAGTGAAAAGAATTATCAAATGAGGCTTCACATAAGTGATTGTTCTGGTATTATTCAATATTCTCATTAATGACTTGGATAACAGCAGAGAAAAAGTGTTTATTTAATCTGAAGCCAATACCAATCCTGGAGAGTTTGCAAATACTTTGGAGGGCAGGATTAGAATTTAAAATGATCTTAACAAGCTGGTCTGAAGAAAGCACTCTGCAGTTCAACAAGAAGTACAAAGTTCAAACTGGACAAATTAATAGGTGTGTGACTCAGGCTAGGGATAGACATTAAACACAAACTGGTTTAAATGATTGGCAGCTGGTTTAAACCTGCAACAGAACAGTTCAGTTCACATAAACCGCTTTCAAAATGTCCGAAACCAGTATGAGATAGACCCGGATAATATTAAACTTAATTGATTTAGGTTAAACTGGTCTGTTGATCTTCTGTTCCATATCCCCTTCCAATTCAAGTTGAGTCACAGTCCTCCAGCATACCAGCATGCTTTGCACCTCCCCCTGCAAACACCCACTCCCAGGGTGGGCAGGCTAACCCTGGCCCACACTGTCTGCTCCCACCAAGCTGGGATGTTCCCACCCTTGGGCCATCAGAGAGTTGAAGTAGCAAAGCCTCTGTTCTTCAGCCCTGGTGCTGCCTGCACCTGTCAATCTGATGGGGCAGGGGTGGGGGTGTGGTGGGGTAACAGAGCCCTGCTCCTGAGCCCCAGCCCCAATCCCTGGTGTGTGAAGGTTTCTCCCTTGTGAATCACTAATATGCAGGTGGGAGAAGAAGGGATCAGTTCCCTAGCCCAGATCCCCATGCCTCAGTGAGGGTTCCCCCAGCCCGGGCAGGATTCCCCGAGCCCTGCCACTAATGCAGAGAGGGAATCCTCCCTTCTTACCCCTCCACATGGTCTGGTGCAAGCTTAGCCTTGCCCCCACAGGTTTGGGGAGGGGGCAACGGTCTCTCTAGCCCATGTTGGGGGATCCTTGTGCCTTAGCCAGGGTCCCCTGAGTCCTGCTGCCAGTGCAGAGGTGGAATTCCCACCTCCCATCCCTTCACGCAGTCCAGACATGGCACAGCCCCACCCCCACAGGTGCATAGCCCCATGGCTAAGACAGCACTAGACCATGCTGAGAAGTAGGTGGGAATTCCCCCACTGCACCAGGAACAGGCCATGGGCTACCTGTCAGGGTCAAGCAAACCCTGGCTGAGGTGCGGGGAGTCCCCCAACCCCTCCACCCCATGGTCTGATATCGGGTACTGGCTTGGCCCTGGGCTGAAAGGACTGTTCGCCTCCTGCACCTATGGGAATGGGCTAAGCTAGTGCTAGACCATACTAAGGGGTCCCCCTGGCTCCTGACTGCCTTTCTGGATTAAAAAGTGAACACCAGTTCACATCATTATTGGTTCAATCTACTCAGCTCAGAGAAACCTTCAAAGATTGAACTGATTCAGCCTCAGGCTTTTTGACTGTCTGTACTTAGCCACAATATGAAGTTATTCTTCCTCTTCATTAAGCACTGGGAAGGCCACACTTTTGTGTCCAAAGAAGCATGGGCACTATGCTTCAAGAGAAAATAAAAGGACCAGAGGAGAGCAACATAAACTTAGGAGAGTCTGGAAAATGTGACTTATGAGGAAAGATGCAACAGATTTAGTTCCTTCGCTTTAGAGAAAAGAGACAAAGGAGAAACAGCTGATAAATATGTTAAAAATATCAAAATTATTTCTATGGGAAGCTTATAATCTGGGGATAGGGCAGAAAATAGTGGTCCTAAACTGTAAGGGAGATTTAAATGAAACATTAGGAAAAGACGCAGGAGGTACATGGTCCCACTAGGGGGAATGCCTTACTGGATCTGGTATTGGCAACGGGGGATGACATAGTAGGGGACCTACAGATCGGTAGCCATCTGGGGGACAGTGATCACCTAAAAGTACAATTCAGCATAAGGCGTCGAGTGGGTAAGGTAACCAGTAGG
>NW_017728914.1:13542715-13639410 GCF_001723895.1 Crocodylus porosus
TAGTAACTGGAAACACTGTAATTTAACTTTATATTGGACCACCTAGTCTGAAGTACAATAAATTATGGCTCCAAAGCAAGGCTAGAAAAGAAAACAGCCTTTCATTGGTCGAGTTCCCCACCCGAATTCCTTATTCATGTGTGGAAAATATATATGCAACACAGATATTTATTATTTGACAACTATCATGGGATTGTGAATAAAATGCTACATCATAATGTACAAATGGTAATTTCCTGACCACTCAGATCATAAATATGAAGACTTAGAGTGAGACAGTGACTCTGTCCACAGCGAAGTCCATGGTGAAGAACAGGGCCTAGCAATTTTTTAGGCTTTATCACATACATATATTTATGTACACATGTAAGTGACTGAAAAGTAGTTTTATTTGTTTATTTGATGAACAAATGCCTAAGGAAAAATAGGATCACACAATGGTTTGGGAATTAATCTGTTCTAGCTAAGAGGCAAAAACACAACCATATAAATGACTTTAACTCAAAGATGAAAAAGGATTTACAATTTAAAATATTTCTGGATATGTCTATTGTAAAGTAAATTGCATGCGTTATGATGCCAGGGATAAGTTTCTAGGTTAATTTTTTTTTTTTTCTAACTAATGTTTCTAGGTTTCTATGGGCATGTCTACACGAGATGCTAAATGCTCAGTAGACTAATTCTACTGTGCATTAGCACATCACGGCGAAAGCCATGTTATTTCACTAATGCTCAGTAGAATTAGTCTACTGTAGATTAGTGTCATTAAAAAGGCATGTGCTGAGGCTGCTGTGCAGCAGCGAGTAATTGAGCATTTAGTTAGTACCTGTTATTACAGGTACTAAACTTAATGTGCTGTAACTACAGTGCATTAATGCATGTGTAGATGAGTCCCATATATTGCATTTTTATGGCAATGTCAGATTAAATACCAGGACTAAAGGAAAGCAATTCTATTATAAGGAAATAGGTTACCCCACCAAGTATTTTTTTCCCCTAAGTATTATAAATTTCCCCCATACTGCATGATAGAAGTCAATTTCTATATAAAATAAGATAAATGATAAAGACATTTAACTACAGTATCAGAATTTATTCATGAAATGCAATATGCGTTCAGGACACAATTTCATTCTAAAGTAAATCCAATACTGCCCTAGTAACATACCATTTACATGCCAATCCATCCAGAGTGTGTTGCAATTAGAACACTGAACTTGCCTGATCTTAAACTATCGTATCTTGGGTCATGGGAGTGACTGAAACACTGAAATTCACCTTGAATATTACTACATTACTAGCCCTTCTTATGACCCGACATTTTAGCAGTACAATCTAAATGCTATCAGTAAGTATTAGTGAAAGTGTATCCTTGATCTGCGCTTATTTTAGTTCACAACAGGTCCCATTTGTTTTTATTGAGGTTAATGGATCTGTATTCACAGATCCATTAACCTCAGAATTTTTAAATGTTAAATCAGCAGCTTTAAATAAATGTTAACATGAGGCAGCAATTACTGATACCGTAATACCAACTAGAGGGCAAAGTTTGGAGCATTGCCTAGCAAGAATATGCTAAGCATCCTGAACTCCTTTATTAGTAAGATTTAAGAAAAAAAATGAAATGAATATTATCTAAAGCTATTACCAATAAAAATGATTAATTTACTTTTATTTTTTTAAATAAAAGAAGCATGTAATATTTAACTGAAGGTCTCCTATACATCTGCTGAATTATGTCCTTGTTATGGTTATGAATAATTACATTAAATTTAAGAACTGCATCTGAAAGTAAATGATTTATTCATACCCTGTGGATATTATCACCTTTTAGATTAACATGATATAGTCAATACCTATATAAAGAGGTTTGTTATTCTCAAGATTATAGTTTCATATAGATTATATAAATAGACATTTGGAATAGAGTGCTTCTAGGACTGATTTTTTAATGGCCATAGTAGTAGTGGGAAGTGTCCTTCCCACTCTAAAGGAAATTTGTGGGAATTTTGCCATTAACTTCTCTGGAAACAGCATTTTGCAGCAAAATCAGCATTAGCTATACCCTATTTGAGCATCCAAGGCTTTGGGCATCAAATTTCCATAATTCCAACCTACCTAGGATCAAGGAGTTTGCTACAGAAAATACACTTGTGTAATCTGACAAAAGTATTCTAATTCCATAGGATTGCATGTTTTAAATGAAAGCATCTGGTTTTCAGTTACTGTAGATCTTAATTTTTAATTTTGTTTCCCTTCTGTGTTGACTTGATAATCAGTTTAAAGTGATTAATTGCCCTTCCCAAATCCACATATTGAGTTAGTACTTTGGCTCAGATTAGATTAGAGTTGTGAAATCATTGAATTGCAGTTTTAATTATCATGGTCCATGGGGCAGATCTATATAATTAGGGTCATATACCATCTTTAGTCCTACTGCAGATCTCCCATTATGGACAAACAACTTTGCAGAAGGGTTGAGAGTAGAGTTGAAGCACTTTAAGGACCACTGTTTTTTTTCTCTCCTCTTTATTTAGAATTTGAAAATGCAACTGCAGTACAATAATTACAAATATAAATTAGGCACTGCCTAACTTTTAAAGCACTGGTGCCACCTACCGTGTCGTGGTCTGGAAAAAGAAAATATAGTGCCATGATCTTTCATTATACCTTTATGGAGAATTGTAGGGCAGCTTCTCATAACAATGAAGGAACATGAAGTTTAGGCAGCTGATTCCCTGGTGGAGTCTCTGATTAAGTTCCCTGGTGGAGTCTCCGATTA
Source organism: Crocodylus porosus (assembly GCF_001723895.1). Classification (NCBI taxonomy): domain Eukaryota; kingdom Metazoa; phylum Chordata; order Crocodylia; family Crocodylidae; genus Crocodylus; species Crocodylus porosus. The sequence continues at coordinate 13,545,498 of NW_017728914.1, forward strand.
AGTCTTATAATTCTGAATTATACTTTATTCTTTGCATCATTGAAGCAAGTAGAAAAGATGGTGGATTCTTAATACTCTGATGTAAAAGAATATATATCTGGAATGTGGAGCACATAACTCACGACATCAGTATTACAATGAGACTTAAAAATCCCTCTCATACTCTGCTAGAGGAGGGTGATTACTAATTTTATTTTTTGATGATTTTTAAGTTTAAATAATTAGATATCCAGTAACTATACTATTTTGGCAGGGTGGAAAAGTGTGTGGAGGGGTGTCCTCATTTAGTAGAGGGCATAAACACTATGGGCACGTTATACTTGCTTTGTGCTGCCTTCCCAGGACTTCCTTACTGTTTAAGTTTAGAGCATATAGACCAGGAGCAGGTGCTTAATTTTTTCCAGGAGCCTGAATTGTGGCATAGGGCAAGTATTGATTTATTCCATAGTAGTGCCTCTCAACCAGGGTGCTGTGGCACCCTAAATCCTTTGAAGGGTGCTGTGATGGATAACTTAAGCAGAAAAGCACAGGCTCAGGTTTGTCCCTGTTCTGAAATTTTGTGCTGTTTAATTCCCAAAAAGTATAGATAGATGCCTTAAGTCCAGTGAGGATATGCTAGAATCCCAGAAGGTTGAGAGCAATTGCTCTATAGTTTCAAATAATTCATGACTTGGAAAAATCTGTCAGCCTGTACTGAAATTAGTCTGTACTGCCATACCAGTATAAAAGCTTGGAGGACCAGTATGTTTTCTAAGAAAATAAGAAGTGGGGGGAATCTCTTTGTACATCTCCTGCCTTCACTAATGCAACCACACTCCAGAAATATCTAGCAGTACCCAGAAGCAAGACTTACAGTGAGATATGCCTGTACAAGGAAGAAAGACAAAAAACTGCGTGCAGCATGTGTGAAGGAATGTCTACAGTGATCAAATTTAATAACAGTTCTTGGCCTGTGACTGAATCAACTTGACACCGTTTCCCTCCCTCCCACCCCCACGAAGCACAGAGCAGGTATTTTGGCTCTCTCAAGCAAATAGCTTTGTGCAGTTTAGCTCAGCGAAACAATCAGAGGAATTGTAAGTGAATTCCTTATCCTGCTTCCTTAGCTAAATATATCAGTTTCAGGCTACCTTTTTTTTTTAATTTCCTCTGGTGAAGCTTTGTACCAATAATAAACAAATTAACCAAACCACAGTAACCAAAATGGACAGGCAACAAACCAAAACCTACTTTCTTTCTTTAGAAATGGAGACGAGATCTTTCTGGATCTACTTTTCCCCAGAGCAACCTGTTCAGTCCTCTCCTCTTTGCACTTTGCTCCTGAAACTCTTAACCCTCCTTGTAGCTTTACCCTCATTTCCCAGTTATCAGTTTCAGCTGGCTCCCTACCTTCCAGCCAGCCAGAATATTAGCTACTGACCACCTGCAGCTCAATTTAAAGTCTGATATTTAAGCAGCTCCTTACAGGAGTCTTATTTTATTTTATGATATAGACCCCAGGTCATATTATTACATTTATAGCTTTACGAAAGCTATCCTTTCAAAAGTATTTCGTACTATCTTTCGAAGAGCTCCCACTGTGCTAACTTCTGATTTCATTGTTTTGCTTTGTGTACAGGCCAGTGGCCAGCTGTGTGCATCTGACAAGCTGTTTCTAAATGTGTTGCAAATTCTAAAATGTTTGACAACATCTGGGTTAAATATACGTTTCTTTGAACCAAGCAGCCTTTCAAAAATTGCAGCTCTACTGGAAGAAATGTCTGAAGTCCATAAGTAAAATATTTACCTTTAAGTCTTGACAGATCACCTCACAATTTTAACAAGGATTCACAACACAGTAGATTAAAGATTCTGTTATGCTAGAGATGAAATGGGACAGAAAAGTTGCATTCAGTAGATAACTAATATTTTTTTTAACGTTCATCACTTTTTAGCACAGTGGCAACAAGTGCTGTAGCTGCATGCTTCAAATTCAAGAAACAAGCATACAGTTGGGGAGGCTTGTACATTTGGGGATGTGTTGCATCTTCCTACAGACAGTCTGTGGATGTTTCCTATACAGAAACACAAGAGTGCATTGTGCGAAGCATGTTATAAAACGTCCACTTTGTATCTCATGTAGAGTGAGGCACAAAGGTAGTCTCATTATTCTCCTGAAGACATGGATTGATTCCTGCTATTTACCTCTGGATATGCAGAGAGGTAAAAGCATTTTAAAAGTGTAGCGCTTTACAGCCCATTGACCAAAATGTTCATCTGTCCACTTTATTCTGTCCTAAGTGAAAGCCAAACTGCTGTAACATTAAGCTGTATCACTCAGGTTTAATGTTACAGTGATGTAGATTGACTATACTAATATAGGAATGGAAGCACAGTGACACCAGCACAGCTGATGTGCACTCCTAGATAATAAATCTCTCTGCCCCTCTCAATACACACTGTTTTTAGTGTGAGGTCTGCTCGTAGCCATTCATGCTAACTCTACAGAGAGAAGAAGAATAGAAGAAACCAGCTCCTCACAGGTTTGAAAGATGCCCTGCCACCTGGGGTTGGAGAGAAGCCCCTCTAATTTCATTATTTTCAAAGGGGTGTAGCACCAGATGCAGCCATCTGCTAGCCAAGCTGCCTAATAGTTTCATAGTTAAACAAGATTCCTGTTTAACACAATTTCTATCTATTTCTGTCTTATTAATGTCTGATGGTAGGCTGCTGGGATCTCTTTCCCTGTTATTTTTAATCAAATAGTGGCCCAGTATAACACTTGCTGAAAGATGTCATCGAGAATATTACATTTATGCATTTTTCTATACTATTACTGTTTTGCACTTTACATGTTTTTCATCTTCTGAGTTAACATGAAACTCCTATCATTCTATATTAAAAAATACAGCCAGTAATAATAAAAAACAAAGTCATAAAGTTAAAACCATTTAATCCTAATAAAGCCTCATTAAATCAGGGCAGTATTTATAAGACAGGAATTTATTCCCATATGCAAATCTACAACTCAAGTCAATGCTCACGAATTAATTAGTGACTTGACTAAGTGCAGGTGGTTGAGTGGCACTTCTCATGATCTGTTCCCTTAAGATGCAATGCAGTATGGTCACATGACTCCTTGCTACTAATCTCTAACCCCACAAGACCATTTGTTTACTATACTGAAAAAGGGAAAAGCTACAAAACAAATATGCAAACTGCAGAGGAATGCTTCTAAGATGAAATGTTTCTCATATCAAAGCTGAAAGTGCAGAAGAAATGTTTACTAAGTAGCACTTAGCTAGAAACTTAAGAGACCTCCTTGCCTGCATTACATTAGACATTTAGTTAATAACTCTAATGAAAACGCACAGATATCTGTGATAAAAAAGTCAAGGGAATAAAAAAAAATATTAAGGGATCTATAAAGCTTACAACATAACAGTATTTTCTCTGCTTAATTTGCGCATGCAAATTTAATAGAAATGAGGAGGAGTTTCCCCTGCGGGGATCCTTCAGCTATGGGAGTGCTGGGGGTGCACTCATGGGTGGGGGCCCTTTAACTGATGGGCTAAACTGAGGGGGGTCCCAGCTGCGGGACTTTGCTTCTTGTTGGTGCAGGAGGAGCCCAGGATCAGGCTACACATGTACTGGAAATAAAGCGCGATGAGATCTAATACACAGTCCCACAATCTCACCTTCTGCCATGCAGGTGTGGCATGGCAGGAGGTACAATTGTGTGAATTGAGCATTGGATCCCATCACACCTCTATCCACACATGGAAAGGCAGCCTATGCATAACAGTGATATCCTGGATGTGATCTGACATCTGTGATCCTCACAGAGGGGCTTGCTTTTTAAAAATTATTTTAAAATAATCATATAAAACAACACTCCAAATTCCCCTCTTCCCCACATCATTATTTGTTTGTCCTTATACACTTGTTATTATGTTATTCTTTTTGGGGGAGCTTACATATCTTAGTGACCCCGAGAGCTCTGCTGGCTGGAATTTCAACTCCTAGAGAGCTAGCTCATCCAAGCAAGACAGGTCAAAGGGAAGAGATCAGATATCATGCACTCCACTTATCCTTCATAGTGGGAGTTGAGAAGTAGGCCAACTGCTTATCCAAGCAAAGAAAGTTAAGTTATAGAAATATGGCAGTTGAGGCATTCTGGAAAACAGCATGACAGACAGAGGGGGTAAAGCACTAGGTAGCATCTGATGGGTTGAGAAAAATTCAAATGCATTAATTATTTTGTATATAGAAGCCAGGGCCTATTACACTAAAAGTGACCCTTGCCATTCACAGAGGATGTGTTCTTGTATCCCCCTCAAATGGCAAAATCAGTGAATAAAGCATTGCATTCATGAATGCAGTCTGCATTCATGAACGCCACGCCCCCGGAAGCTGGGGGGTGGGCACTGCTCCAGCAGCAATGGTGGGAGCGCGATGGCAGCAGTGGGAGCCCAGTGGTGGCAGTGGGAGCCTGGTGGCAGCAAGCACAAGGAGCTCCTGTAAGTGTATAAAGTGTATTTAAAATGAGGGTTCAGCATTCGTGAATATTGAAACGGCAAATGCCATACCCACAAATAGCGAGGGTTTCCTGTATTACTCTTACTAGGGATTCAGGATGGATATCAAACTCAGATATTTGTATTTGCATGTGTTATTGCTGGAACACATCTCAGCATAAACCATTCCTTTTTAACATCTCCTTCTGCTTTTGGATAATGGGTCTGGCTTTTGTCCCCACTCATCACTACTTTGTCACCGTCTAAAGCAGGGGTGGGCAATAATTTCAGGTGGGGGGGGGGATTCTTAATGAATTTTGATGAGCTGTTGAAGGCTGCAAGGGTAGCCCAACCCATTGACAGGTGCCCTGCACCTTGGGTACCAGCTTAGGACTAGAAGTCCTAGACCTAAGCCCTGGACTTTGCCACCAGAAGTCCTTCTCCTTGCCCCTGGAAGTATTCCTTTTGGGATGGGGCTTTGCCATCTTAGAACCAGAAAAAAAACCCAAATCATATACTAAAAACCAAACATCTACTATAGTATATTCTAATTTAATTTTTTTTAAAAAATTTGTCCAAAGGTCTGATGTGTGTGTGTGTGATGATGTCCAGCAGCAGCAGGGAACAGGCCCTCAAGAATCCACAGCAGGCAGAGCACCATGGCTGGAGTACCAGGATCCATGGGAAACCATGTGCCATCACGCCAGACCAGCTCTATGCCACCACATGGGACTCCCAGAAATGCAGCTAGGAGGTGCGGGAGCTGCATAGAATTGTGTCAGGCCAAGCTGGGTAGACTCTGTGCCTCCACATGTGGCTCCCAGATGGAGTGCTAGGAATCCTGCATGAAGGTATAAAGCTTTCCCAGCCTGATGGTGCATGGCTCTCCATGGGCTTCCAGCACTCCAGCCGGGGGGCTCTGCCTGCCGTGGACCATGAGTGCCCTGAGAGCCTGCCTCCTACTGCTCCTTCTTCTGTCAGTGGTGGGGGCTCTGTGCCATAAGGTGAACATGTAGGGGGGGCCCTACGTGCAAACCCCACAATACCCATGTACACACCCACACACCCCACCACACAACCCTACAGCCCCCACTTGTGGCAGCAGCAGAAGGTGGTAGATCATGGTCTATGGCATGCAGAGTACCCTGGCTGGAGTGCTGGAAGCCCATGGGGAGCCACACATCAACAGGCCAGGCCACCTCCCATACCTCCATGTGGGAGTCCTGGCACTCTAGCTGGGACCCACACATGGAGGAACAGAGCCACCCAACTCATCCCAGCATGATTGAATGCGACTCCCATTGCTCCTGGCTGCCTTAACATGGGGCTCCTGGTACTCCAGTGGGGAGCTGGATGTGAATTCACAGAGCCAGCCCAGCTTGGCCTTATGGTGCTTGGCTCCTGGCTACAGTGCTGGGAGCCCCATGTGGTGACATGGTGCCAGCCCAGTGGCACACTGCTCCTTGCAGCTCCCAGTCAGAGTCCCAGGAGCTGCACATGTGGCATGAAGCAGGGCAATCACCCATGGCTGTACTACTTTCCCCCAACTTTTTCCCAATGGGAGTCCCTGGGGCCCTTACCTTAAGTTCCACTCTTGCAGGGATGGAGGATGGGGAACAGACATAGGGTCACCAGGTACAAGCTTCTGCCTTACAGTAGCTTCCTGTCTCCAACATTCCTTACCTTGGGGCAGGGGCAAGGCAGGTCAGGCCAGGCTGCGGTGGGGGTTGATTGCTTAGCAACCAGATCCTGAGCTGCTGCTGCAATTGATGCCTCCTGCAGCTGGTGTCTCTGAAAGCCTGTGCCTCCTGCTGGCTTTCACAGGGGCAGCTGTGGGCCAGTAATAATTGTCTTTTGGAGGGGTCCCGTGGGCCAGATAGAATGAATCCAGCCCACAGGCCATATTTTTCCTCCTCCTAGTCTAAAGACACATTCCAGAGAAACTGTTTTAGAATCAGTAATTACTCATTTTCAGTTAACTTTTGTATTTAGGTAATGATTTTCTAAAGTAACAAATAAAAAGTGTCACCCAAACTTGCATATTCATTTAGGCTAGGGGCAGAAATTACACATAAACTATTATGTGTAATTGGAAACTGTTTGAATTCTACAACACAACAGAAGCTCAGTGCACATAAAAGGTGCTTATACATGTGCTCTGATGCATTCTAATCAGATGCTCCAGTGTGCTGCAGCAATTCGTGTATTTAGTGTCCCTCATTTCAAAATGGAGGCAGGGGTGCTTTAACTAAAGCTCAGCAAATGCCACCATTTTGAAACATGGGACATTGAATATGTTTGATGCTGTGGGAATTTTAATTACAGCAGCTCCTGAGAGCTACTAATTAAAAACCACCCCATCCCCACCCTTGAGCATGCATATAGGCACCCAAACCACTTTCAAAATGGCTGAAATCAGTTTAAGATATGGGTGGATGTAGCATCAGACTTAACTGATTTCGTTTAAATCAGTTTATTTAACTTCTGTCCCAGATCCCCTCCAGATTCAAGTTAACTCACAGTCCCCCAGCATCCTAGAATCCTTTGCACCTCCCCCACAAATGGTTTCCCTCACAGGGTGGGCAGGTTAGCTTTGGCCCGAGCTGTCTACTCCAGATAAGCAGGGAGGCATGCCCTAGCACCCCCTGGTTTCTAACCTGGGTCACTGCAGGCATGTGGCTGCATTTCTGGAATAAAAAATGAATGTTTATTTACTTGCTTACCAGTTCAATCTATACAGCTTAGACTAACCTGCAAAGATTAAATAGATTCAGCCTCAGGCTTTTTGACTGTCTGTACTAGCTTTACAGTACAGGCCATCTAAAGTCTTCTTGGTATTCCCTATCCATCTACACATCCCACACATATGGTTCACCCATCTATAAACCAGATAAAATTGGTGAAAATTTGGGAAAAAAAGTGAATGTGGAATTTTTCTAGGAACATGAAACATACATAGCAGCAAACCTATCAAATATGGTGCCAAATTAGCTAGCCTTTTTTATTCACAGGTGAGAAAATAATGATACAGTTAAGTACAGAAGAAAGTTTGTGTGCTGCCGCCTCACACTTCTCCCAAGACCCCTTCCTCCTTATTCCCAGAAAATTAAACAATGCACGGATAGCTGTAATGCTAGTTCTGTGAATATGAACAAGCTGTAAATCAATGTAGTGCACAACACCTGCTGTTTGACATTATATGTTATTAATGTGACAGTGGAAAGGGTGTGTTTCTTCATTCTTCTACCAGCTCGTCCCCAACATAGCTAAAGCAGAGCAAAAAACACACCATTTGTTCATGAAGACATGTTAAGAAACCTTAAGTTTCATGGGTTGCAAGCAGCAGTAGATCTTAGGTGTTCCTTTCACTTTGTATAAACTGCCTCTCCAACAAGGTAATTGTTAGGAAGCACATTCCCTCCTCACTGTGCATGCACAAGCATGCTGTCTCTCTTTCTTTCTTTCTCTCTCTTAGATACACATGCACACAGCATTTGGGTGCATCTACACATTGCCATATGGCAACATTGCTATGGCACCATGCTTTAGTATTTCCTTTGGAAGTACTAAATGCAGTATAAGTGGTTACTGTGTCATGCACATAGCACAATAGATATCACTGCTACATTGCCATAGTGGCGCATTATAACGGGGGAGCACGCCACTACAGTGACAAAGCTGGTGATGTTGTGTAGACCTGCACGATCACTAGGTTGTCATAGAATGTGGTATGGCAATATAGTGCATTGCTTCCTTGCCGTAGGATGACGTGTAGACATGCCTTTTAAGGAATAAAAAGAAAAGATGCCTACTCCTCGCAAAACACCAAAGGTCTGTGAATAAAGTTTTTACAGAGCAAAATGTCTTCCTATTCCATATTGGCCTTGTTTAATTTTTAAAAAAAAATGAGTTGGGAAAGAATATTTCCTTGCACAATTCCTCTTCCCTCCCTTACCATTCTCAAGAAAGTCCTGTAAAAAAAAAAACAACAAACCCTGTCTGTTGCCACACCAGTATCATTCAACATAATCTGTTCTTACTCATCTAGGGAGACAAAGGCATCTCCAAATATGCCTTGAGGAGCCAAGTGTAATTTCTGGAGCTTCCAGCTCCTGTCATATTAAAGAGGTAACCAAATCAGGCCACACATCCATTCTCATCTACCAATAATGAAAGAAGTCTGAACCAGTGGGCACCAGTACTGTACCTTGGAGGATCCTATCATCATCTTCTTTCCCTCAGTATACCACATAAAGGTGCTGTCTTTGCCTTCAGCATCCACTTCCATGTGGCTGCCTGACAGTGATGCTGTCTTGAATAACCATAGCCAGCAATTTCAGACCCTCATCTATCAGTTTCTCTTTCAAATGGGCTATGATTTCTGCTTTACTGTTCCATGCTGTAGAGAAGGAATCCAGGGAATTGCTGAATAAGGGGTCTAAAACAAGTTGTCTTTTAGTAGTAGCCCTGTTACTCGTGGCATTCAAGAGGGTGATTTTCCAGAAAAGCAGAGAGTATGACTGGCCCAACAGATACCCTAGGGATATATGGGGAAGAGAAGCCTGAGGGGAGATGTGGCAACAGTTTTCAAATACCTGAAAGTTGGTTATGTGGAAGATGATGGTAGACTGTTCTTTGTAGCCATAGAGAACAGGACAAAAAACACTAGTCTCAAATTATGGAAAGGAAAATTTAGTTTGGATAACAGGAAGAATTTTCTCATTATGAGAGTGGTAAAGTATTGAAACAGGCTGTGGAGGTTGTGGAACCTCCCCCCTCAAAAGTTTTTTTAAAGACAAATACTTGTCTGGTGTAGTTTAGGTAGTTAATCCTGCTTTGAGCATGGGGTTACAAGTAGTCAGTTTCCAGAAGTCTCTTCCAGTATTACTTTTTTATCATTCGGTGACATTATTCTGTTGCTGCCTTTCTCCTGGTACTCTCTCCAGTAGACGCCGCAAAGGAATCAAGGAATCACTTGGCTGATTCCTCTGTCATATTAGCTGACCAAGTTTGTGCCCATCATAACCCTGTTAGATTCTTCATGAGAGGTCATTAGGTATATACACTTCAGAAACTGGTCTGTGTCTGTGTTTGCATAGAAGCAGAGGTGTAGAAAGATACCAGTGCTTCTTCATGCTCATTCTGCTTCTTCACGGTTGTTCAAACTTTCCATCATGTAAAACACAGTGTTTTACCCAAACATCTACATCTTTCTACATTTTCATCTGGGTAAACGAGTAGGCCAGGAGAAAGAGAGCTCTCCATCCACTGCTATGGAGATTCTGCACTCACATAGGTTGGTCTGTATGAAGCCACAAATCAATCACTCAAACAGAGTAGAGGCCTCATGAAATGACTTCTTAGCATGAAGGATGCTGTAGAGCTGTGAGAAGTCCTTGTGGAGTATTGCTGTCCTTAGGCCCCTCAGCAGAAAGCTCTGTAGCCTCTACCTGTTTAAGACATTGGTGCTCATATGCTGTAAGGAGGTGAGACAACTAAGCATGGGGTGCAGGAACCCCATGCAATAGTATAGACCCATTTTTACTATGTTTATTGTCCCATGTGGTCTTACTGGCTCTGTGAGAGACCACTGCTGTGGCATAAATGCATAGGAAATTTTACATATATTCAGGCTCCTTTTGGGTAGCTCACGAAGATGCTTCTTTTGTTGCCTGGGGCAGTACACTATGGGACATTCAGTGATTTGTATCAAGTCTAGCTTTATTTAGTATCTTAATGATGGAGTAGGAGAGATAAATATCTTTTAATAAAATGGTCAGATGATACCAAATAGAGTGGGTTTCTGATATGCATCAGGATTATAAAATAACGCAAATGATCCTGGAGTGAAAGAGGGAAGAGAGCAGAAACTAACAAAGTACAATTCAACTTGGAAAAGCAGTGCAATACATCCAAGAGAAAATAATAGGAAACTGAGATATTCACCACTATAATAAGAGCCCTTTACAGCTGCCTTTTCTCTAGTCTGTATATATGTACTTAATAATTTCAACCTGAGACCCTCCAGCTAATAAAACCATCTTCCTACATGGCTGTATGACAAGTTTTGTAGGCACGGTGTTTTATTATGACAATTTAATAGGTAATTGGTAGGAAGGATATTCTATACTTTCTTCCTCACAAAGTGGTGAATGTATAACGACAGGGCTCCTCGCTACGCTGCTCATCACTCTGCACTTTTGAGAAGTTCAATTAACCAACCTTTCATCTTATCCTTACACGTATGATACATCTTTACCTTCCTGTGGCTGTCAAGTCAGAGCACTTATCCACTCAGTGATTCTAAAGCTTGGTCATTCACTTGGGAGAATCAAGTACAAACTGTCATAAAGAGTTGGCACAGTGAAAGATAAACCTGAACAACAGCTTCTTGACCTCCCTGTTGGAATTTTTTGTGTATGCACACTAGAACAGGGAACAGGTCCACTAATTTATAAGACTCCCTGCCATATTTGGGCTGAGTGAAGTTAACATACTCTACTCGTTCCTGAAAAGTATGGGTACTACACTTTCTAACATGAATTACATTTAGAAATGGGCATGATCTGCAGAGGAATAAAAGACCACTCTTACTGGTAAGCCAATTAAAACGTCATCTCAGACCTCAAAGGTTAACATGTTTAAGAGTTAAGAAGTAATCTACTTCATTTAGTGGAGATATGAGTGGACAGAAGACAAAGGATTAATAAAATTATTCTAATTTGTGTGTGTTTACAGATGTAGTATTCATGGAGATGGCTTTGAACAGAAATGGTTTTCAGCAGTACAAGTCAAGCATACACAAAGTAATTATCCAACAATACTTTAATCACTACTTTCTTCCTGGACAATTGTCTGTGTGTCTTTGTTCTGCAAAAGCACAGACTATTTTTCATACAGTGCAGTTTATCCAACACTTCAGTAATATGAAAGAGGATGCCCTTTACATTTTTCCCCTCTGCACCACATTCTGCTTAGCCAACAGAGAGAAAGGGAGACAGACAACTTGTTTCAACTTTCTGCTCATCAAACTAAGCATTACTAATTTTTACACTATCTGGTGGGATTTTTGTTTGTTATTTGTTCTTTCCTTCTATTTTGGTCTTGGTCCTCAGAAGCAATCTTCCACTTCTAAAAAGGTAAATTTAAAACTCATAAACTAACATTTACAGATGCAGGGCATATCCTGAAAACATGAATCAAAACTCAAAAACCGCAACACAAATAAAAATCACTCAACCTTTGTTATTTTCTAAATTTCATAATATTTTGCAACCTGACTTGTGAATTTTTTGTACTCATGACTGGCAGCAATGAAAACTGCCTTAGCTGAAGTTAGAGTAAATATTCGGCTAATTACATCAGTTATTTGCAACACCTAAGGGACCACGGTGCCAGTTACAAACCAGAATAGTGCAGGTGCATTGTATTCCACTATTATCATGGACACTTCACAAGATGTCTTGCTTTATACCAGAAGAGAGTTTCCTTTACCAAACAAAACAATTATTGGCCAGAAAGAGGGGCAAAAAATATGTTGAATTAAGGTGGAGGCCAAACTTACACTGAAGCTTGATGTCAGTTGACTAGAATTTCCTTTGATGGATCGGCTTTCTGTTCTCAGCTCACATTACATAGCAGAAGAATCCATTCCCCCTCATATGCAATATAGTGCTGCTGATTTTTGGTTAGGTCTTTTTTTATAATGGCTATAGGGTTTTTTTTTTTTAAATCTCTATTACCATATCAGATATAAACATGCATGGGTTATGAGTATACACATGTATCTCTTTGTCATCACAATATGGTTCGTGATTGGATGATGGTTTCTTTCAAAGAAAATTCAAAATGTTAAAACATATGTACTTGAACAGAAATCAACACATTAGATAAGGCAACATATTGCAACTGAGAACAAAGTTTAATGGAAAGAACATATTAAAGTAACTAAAGCAAGTGAAAGTGAGAAGTGAATATACAACATAAATGACTGATGGGAGAAGATCTCTGGAAAAATGAAGTTTCAGGTCCAAATTAGTAGCCTAAGTTCAGACAGTTGGTGATAATATATTCAGTCAAAATTTATCAATATAATTTCTTTATTAGGTGGCATTTATGCAGTGTAGTTGTTGTTTTGTTAGAGCAGAATGTTAAATGACTTATACCTGAGACCCCAGTGCACTAGCAAGGGAAATTGTGTTAGGTGCACAAGGAGACATGCGACTCCAGACTCATTTTCCAAGTGAAAATTAGATTAATATTTTTTGTCTCAGTTCAAGTAATTTACTGTTCTGTTTGTCTGAAAAAGTCCATAAATTGGGGAAATAGCATATTTCAGGACACAAGGAAATTGTTGCCACTTTCATCTGCTTTACATAAGAGGGAAGTAATAAGTACATTTGCACATTCTTTTAAAAGGTAGTTGCAGCAAGTGTCATGAACATGATATAACACTAGTAGCGTCTCCCTATGCATGACAAAGGGTGTTTGTGCCCAAAACTTTGCAAAGAATTTCTTCAAAGAACTTCCCCAAAGTTTAGTTAATCTAATAAAATATCTCATATCTACACAAAGAACCTTTCCTGCCTATATCCTTATAGCAACACAGCTACAACCAGCAAAGCAAGAACTTGATTATTTATCTGTATAAATTATATAGTGTATTTCTGAATAACATTAAAAAAAACTATTGGCATACAAATCTCTCATTAGTTTCCCTTTTCAGTTTTATGACCTACTTAGTAATCCTTCTCCTGGAAGGGCAATATGTCTATATACTCATGACTGCCAAACTGCTTAAAAAACCTTTGGCTCGGCTACATAAATGCTTCTTAATCTTGATTTAATGATAGTTTTCCTCCCAGTAGCCATATATTTATTTATTTTATATCAATAATTATAATCCCTATTATTTATTTTAAAGTATCACAAACTACGGTACTTTTTCTATACCAGACATTGTAGGCAGTCACAATAAAAATCTCCCTGCCCCAAAGAATGAACAAGCTAAACACCATGTAGAATAAAAGGAGCAAACAGAAATGACATTTTTTACATGATTTGTCCCCCAAAAGGGCTCTACTGCCAGACCTAAGACATGTGCATGGCTGCAGAGCACTTCTTAAATGGGTGATTGCATGAAAAATTAACCCTTGTCTAGGCAAATAACAGAGGAAGGCACTCTTCTTTAGAGTGCCTTATGGAAACCATGTTCCCTCAAGGTTTAATTTTGAATGCAGGAGTGGGGGCTGTCAGCAGAGAGGGAGGGAAGGAAGAAGCAGCAGCTGTTGGGCTGTTATACCCAGCCTGAGCTGGATGACAAAGAGGTGGAACAGAACCCCTTGCCTTGTGGTCCCCACCAGCTACCCTTGCTGTGGTATTGGGGGAGCTGGGTTGGGCCCCTGAGGTGAGGGGTCTGTGTTCTGCCCCCCAACCCCAAGTCTGGCTGGGCCTCTTGAGAGTGGCAGAAGCAGCTTCCAGGCAAGCCTGGCCTGAACTGGAGTTGGGAGGGGGTGGAACAGAGCCCACTCATTTGGGGGCTCAGCCCAGCTTTTCCCCAATACCCCAGCTGGGGTAGCTAGGTGTGGTTGGAGACCTGACACGTAAAGGTAGATTTGACTGAAATCTCATGGAAGGATGGTAACAGGAACATAAGGTAAGGGAGACAAAAATTGGACCCAGATATTCTGAGTCCCAGTACAACGCTTTATTTTATTTCACTGAAGTATCCTTCCTTAGAATCTTTATCTTTCAGCACATTTTAAGCATACTGCATTTCTTGCTGGGAATGCTTCAGTTATCAGAGACTCAGTCATCCTTTTGGGTCATCATTAGAATAAGTAAACACCCAACATCTTTAATATATCTTTGATGGGGTGCAGGAGGTCAAGGGGGGGGGCAGAGGGGGGTATTAATCTTTAAACTCTTGGCTACAATTTTCTCTATTTTACCTCTATGGTTCTCTTTCTCTTTCAGTCATTCGCATATGGCTAGAAGTGAACGGGTAATAACATTGGCCATCCATCATGTTTAACAACAGGAAGACCCCCTTGAGTAGTTTAAAGATTGAGGACATTAAAATGGAAAGAACTAGTGGGAGAGTTAAAAGATTCTGAAGCACTGGAGGGAGGATTGAAAAAGAAATCAGAACAGTACTGACATCTGATGCTGTCCCTATTCCTGAAAGAGATACAAAGGAGAAAAGAGAAAAGAACTATAGTATACATCCTTTTTTATTTTTTAGCAGTCTGAGGAATATGGCTGGAAAGATGGTACAGCAGTACTAAAAGTGTGTCTACATGACATGTTTACTGTGCATTAGACTAATTAACTGCACCGTAAACTTCTCCGCATCCACATATGTGCCCCTATTAGGGTGCAGTAAACTAATTTACTCCAGCAAGATTTAAGCCTTGATGTGGAAGGGCTTTGCCCAGTTTTAATTGTGCATATGGAAGAACATGTATAATAATGTCCTTCATATATTAGGTATCACAAGAAAAAGCTATCCATGATAGCACATTTATGGCTTTGTTTGTGCATGGAGATCATTTACCAACATTTCATTGAATTATTTGGAAATAATAATTACTTGCTTGGTTCTATGAACAATGTCTAAGCTTTTTTCAATTCCAAAACTCACTATCCCAAAACAGTATTGAGAGAACTCTATTGAAGAACATAGTTCCAGTACAGAAATTTATGAGTTTGATCATGATAGGAAGAATGTATCATTTGATTAATTAGGCAATTAACAAAATTCACAGCTGCACTCTGACAACAGATACAGTAGTGAGGCAGTCTCTATACTTTCCAAGAACAAGTTTACAGAACAATCAGTTGGTTGATGTCTATCTTGAAATCAAATAAAAAAGAATGTGAATTCAAATAAACGGAGCCTTTGTTCAAGGATTATGATCAAAGGACAGTCTTCACTTCTCTGCTTTAATCTAACTAATATGTTGCATTTAATAAGGAGTCAGGCCTTACCCTGTTCTCATGAAGATCAATAGCACGACTGTCTTAGATTTCAGGGAGGGCAGGATCAGGACCATTATTTCTCCAGACACCACAAATTAGACTATTGAATTAAAATGGAGAAGCCCGTAGAAAGCAAATGCAGAACAGGAATGTGCATCACAGCTCTCTTGGTAGTGAGGTAACAGTTTTCTTATTAGTGATACAAAATGGCTTAATGAAATAGAACAGCATTAAGCCCAACAGATCAACCATGGGTTAGATTATTATGGTTCAGGCTCTGATTTATACCAGTTGAGATTTGGAGTTCACAGAAATCAATTTGCATAAGTAAAAGAAAAACATAGCATTTTATAAACTTACACATACTGTATCCCCCTTATCTGTCTCATACATAAGGACCCTATAATCCACCTGAAAAAATACATCAATAGCTGTGCCCATGTCAAAAGTTAAGACTGCAAAAGAATCCTGATTATATTCATGGATATGAAAACCTTACAAATGGAAAGAGGGGAAAAATATGAGCTAGGGGCACTGCAAGTAAAAATATTAAGGTTACATTGGGTATTTCCGGACTTGTCAAATTTATGAACTAGATAAATGTGCATGTCTTGCAAGCTAAAGGACATATGCAGATGGTGTATCATATCTAAGTTTACCACACTTAATTTTTATATAAGCCTGATATATGTTAAAATAATTTTCACTTTTCTCCTGGCTGAGTAAGCAGTGCTATCCACTGATAGCTGCTGTCAAATGATACTTTTTAAAGCATTTACACATCTAAGTTGTCCTTGACAGGTGATGCTGGATGTCACATATGAACAGGATATGTTTTTGCAGGAATAATGAGATAGATGATTTTAGTCACTATTTGTGGTCTTGTTCATTCTAGGAACAAATAAGAGGAAGATGGATGGCTCCATTAGTAGAATATTTAAAATATTTGGCTAATGAAACGCCCCCCCCCCCACAATTTCTTTCCTCTCTAATAACTTAGAGCCTGTCCTGTAGTTCCTAGATGTATTTGAATTACTTACACATAGACTAAGGGCCAAAATCAAATAGCATTTCTTGCTTTTAATTTTTTACTACTTTATACTGCTTCAGTGTGTTTATTTTTGTATCATTGTATACTGTGACAGAATGCATAATCTTATTGTATGCCTTTACCAATAACCATATTATATTATTTTATTATTAAATAATTTTATTGTAAATATTACTGTGTTATTTTTGGGAAAGCTGTAAATAATTTTCTACTATCACTACTACTACTGCTACTATTACATATCTAAGTGTCATGTTTTCAGTAAAATCTAGTATAGCAGTAAGGAATACCATATTTAAGAAATATTAAGATTTAAATGATTCTTGGGTGTTTTGGAGATTCCAGGACAAACTTTAAAATCAGTGCATATGTTGTAGAGGTATGTAAAAGTTCAGAAACATTTTAAGTTACCTGGGCTAATTTACAATTTTGTATCTTACCCAAGGGAAATGTTACTGTCAAGGGGTGTGCATATAAAGCTAGATGAAAATTAGTGAAACTCAGTTTCAATTGAGATTTTGCTTTGAGATTTTTCCAGGTTTTTTTTAACTCCAAAGTCAAAATGAAACAAGAATCAGAAAATTCTTGTTTGAATATGCTTGTATTAAAAAAATCCATTTTGATTAACAGTGTTTTGGTTTTTTTTAATTATGATCACCTGTATGAACTATAGTTTTAAATAAAATAAAATATTAAAACACTGACAATATTTTGGAACAAAACCTGATTTGGAATTTTTTAACAACTTTAATTTGAAATGTATTTTTGTATTTAAAAAGGGGCCAAATGAATATATAATAAAAAAGAGATGCTAAAATTGGCTGGACTGGACCAATATTTTCAAAAATAACTGAAAACATTGCTATTTATGGAGTTTAGTCCCATTTCAATATGATTCGTATATCTCAAGGTGGATAGAAAAAAATATTTTTGACAACCTTGACTAACATTAACTAAACAAAAACAACTGCCTCAAAAATAAAAGTGTTTCAGTTACCCCAATTAGTTTGAAGTCATAAATACAACTTTAACTTTCAGGAAGTGAAGTACATTGAACCATTGTAAAGAGTGAGGGAGTAGTGGCTGAAGAGGAATAGAAGCACTAAGTGAGAATACACCAAGTATTCTGCCAAATTGTACCAAATGAAGACAGACGTTTCCCTAAAGAAGCTATGTTCATGCTCTAATAGCATTATTAAATAAAGAGATGAAGAGGAGATTGACAGGGGTGAAATTTGCACAATTGGGTTGAGTAGTGACTGAACAAGGAGCTGGAATATGTAATGCAGACAGCAGTGAACAGAAGCCCACTAGCTAGAGAATGCAGAGACGGTGCATTTATTTATTTCATGCAGCTCTCCTGCCAAGCAGAGCCTTTGCAAGCTCTCAGCTCTACTCAGCAGTTTACATAATCTCCTTACTCATGGCTATACAAGCCTCCTCAGGCAAATTCTGAAAGCTGCTTTTAGATCTTGTACAAACAGTAAACTCTCCCAGCTTTATTACTGGTTTTTCTGGGAGGAATGATCTGACTGGCTTGGCCAAATCCCTGCTGAGTTTTGTGGATATTCGTGAAGGATAAGTACAGCACATACAAGACAAAGCAAATTTGTTCTTCCAGTCAGCATGCTGGAATGCTCAAATGCAGTTAACACAAGGAAGCAGAAAAGATACACTTGGATTATGCCAAGGTCTCTATCCTTGAGCAAAGACTTTACCAGCTAGTTGCAATGTATTATTATTATAATCATTAAGCACCTCCTCTGAAAAACAAAATGGTTATTCCATGTTTAAATTTCACTTTTCTAGTCTTTATTGGATTCTCTCTCTGAACATGTTTGTAGAGGATCGTCATAAATCCGCAAAGCCTCTGGGAAATACAGGATTTAGTGCCTGTTAAAACTGTCTGCAACACCCTGAACCACTGTAAATATATCCACAAGTTTATTTTCATTTTACTATCATTATGCACAAAAGTAGCAGCTTTATCTTGTCAAACATAATTTAATATCTGCCTCCATGTTCTACTTGATAGGTTTAATTTGGTGCCTTATAAGTGGTACCTCAGAAAAATCAATATTCTATAAGAATAGTACAGAGAACAGCAATTCCTGAATGCTGTCCGTCTGCACAAGTAT
The DNA here is from genome assembly GCF_001723895.1 of Crocodylus porosus. Classification (NCBI taxonomy): domain Eukaryota; kingdom Metazoa; phylum Chordata; order Crocodylia; family Crocodylidae; genus Crocodylus; species Crocodylus porosus. The sequence continues at coordinate 13,564,163 of NW_017728914.1, forward strand.
GTATGCCGGTCTGAAGAATGATGATGAAGATCAGGTGGCTAGCCCTCAAAATTCACTCATATCACTACACTTGGCTACACCAAGTATTCCACCAAATTTTGCCTATGAACTGGTCTGCTGTATTGAACTGGGTCTTACAAATCAGAAGCTACAACTCTATAAGCAATATTAGCAAAGGGAACCATTAGCTTGTAAAATGCTGGTACTTGTAAGAGACTTCTATGAGATCTTCTGATAAAATGTGAAATTTAATAGCTGCCATGGTTACCAGTGAAAACCTGACATGCTGGTGAAGTTTTACTTTATTGTGCTATTTGTGGCATACTGTGCACCCTGGTGTTGTTCAGCACAGTAACTGTCAATGCAATAATGAGTGACCATAGAAACCATTACTATAAGTATTCTTAATTCATATACTCTCTTTATCCAATCACAAATGTGTTTAGGAATCCTTCTGTTATGATTACAGGGCCATACATGAGCAATGCATTTTTCAAAACATATAGGCCTGACTTCAAATTTTACAACCAAAATTATTATGTACAACCAAAATATTGGCTAGGAAAAACTAGGTACTATGGCATATTAGGTTAAACAGTGTGCTCTTTGGAGGCTTTGATGAAGTAGACTTCAAAAAAGCAACTATTTTCCCTTAAAACTGTTCAATGGGCAAGTCTCTTAGCATCCAATTCTACATGCTAATGGGGACAAAAAGCAGGGCCATTTCCAAACCATATTTTAATCCCTTTGCCATATAAAGAAACTGAGGTTATGGTGTATATCTTCAGGGTTTGAGAGATCAATTTTTTTTTCCATTCAGGTTTCTTCCTCGTAGCAGAATCAAATCTAACTTCTGACTAGCTGCTGCCTCAATTAATTTGTATTGCAAGGCTGGTCACCCGTTGCATTCTTGGATATAAACAGTTGCTTGTCCTCAGGTAAGCAAAAAAGCAGATTATGATAATAGCCTAAGTGAGGTTAAACTATCTCAAAGTTAGTCAACTTCCAATGGGAAAAAGCAGGACATACTATTTCATGCTTTTTAAAAACCATATTGTATACCATTCTTTTTTATAGCTCAATGCAAGTCCTAAGAAACTACTAACATGAAACCTGTAATCTAGAAACGTGATCCTTTTTCATATTGAATACAGGTAATGTTTTTTCATCAAGATGGGTAGTAAGACAGACCTCCATATCAAATTTTATGTTGTAGAGAGTTAAGAAACAGTTATGCTTATTAATGTGTTGCAAAATATTACAAAAAGCTCTTGTGATTTTCAATTCCTCCAATTTTGTTGCTTTTATTGCTTGTTCTATTATCTCAGTGGTTTACTTTATCTGTTCTTCTGTAGACATACGCAGCCAAATGCCTGGGTATTACATTTATTTGTCCAAGATCACAATTTCACCCCAAAATTTTACTATTTCATGACATTTTCTCCTTAGGAGTGCATGCTCTAAACCATTCACGCTTTAAACCATGTAAAAATAGAGGAATATACAGGCATTCACTGCTCCCAAGAGCCAAGCAGGAAAACTGGTGTAAGTAAATTGGGGTGGGGGAAGAGGCATTCAGGATCAAGGGAGATAGCAGGTACATAAGAGGGTTTAGCTGAATCAAGGGGAGGCTAACAAGTCTTTCGGGGAGGTTGTCCGTCTATGGGTAGGGGAACTGTGGGTCCTAAATTAGCCTAACAGGGTCAAGGGGTGGGGGAGAGGGGGCAGAGAGTGGTAAGAAGAGCACAGCTCCAAGGCTGGGGCAATAGGCTGGGCTTTCCCTGGTGATACACTCTGAACATATACAGGAATTCAATTGATCGGGTTAACCTGTTCCTGATCTAAGTTAGTTTACCTCCTCAGGTGAGCTAAATTAGACTGGGTTTGCCATTTTTGAGCGATTTAAACCCCATGAACACTTGCAAAGGTGGGCACTTAGGTTAATCTAAATGTAATGGCTATATATACCTTTAGTTGTCTGCATGTCTTCCTAGTGTTCCTTAAACTTGGTTCATTAGTAATAGTTCATTAGCAACAGTCACATATTTGTAATAGTTTTCCATTCTTTAGGGAATTTTGTGCTAAAAAGCAAAGTATTACCTACATTATCTCCTATATAAAGCTTCTGCCAAGAGCTTCACAATGTTTGCCTAGCATCGCCGGAGGAGGGGGCCACAGGAAGACGAGGAGACACTGCCTGAGCAAGACAGGTGACAAATGCAAGGAGTGCCCAGGTAAGAAACAGGGGTCCAAACAGTCTCCCAAATTGGGGGATGGCACACACAGCTAGGCAGGGCCTTAAATGCCTACATACCAATGCTCATAGAATGGGGAATAAGCAGGAGGAACTCACCCTCAGAATAGCCAGTTCAGACCCAGACATAACAGGGCTTACAGAAACTTGGTGGGATTCATCCCACAGCTGGCCAGTTACCATTAGGCTTTACAGGCAAGATAGAGAAGGAAGGAAAGGCGGGGGTGTGGCGCTCTATGTCAAGGAGCAATGTACATCCTCTGCCAGCAAAATTGGGTCAGAGGGGCAAGTGGAAGTTCTCTGGGTCAAGATACAGGGGGGCCATGGGGACAGGGATATAACGGTGGGGGTCTACGACAGACCCCCCAACCAAGGGGAGGAGTTGGACTGGGAATTTTCAGGCCAGCTTGCAGAGGCACTTAAGGCAAGGGATGTAGTTGTCATGGGTGATTTAAATTACCCAGACATCTGCTGGGAGGAACAGTCAGCCAGGTCGGACCATTCCAGGAGGTTCCTGGCAGAGATACAGGACCTCCACTTAATTCAGGAGGTGCGCAGTCCCATCAGAGGAAATGCCCTGTTGGACCTGGTCCTGGCCACAGGCGAGGACCTGGTAAGGGGCCTCCAGGTCCTTAACCACCCAGGTGATAGCGATCATTGCTTGCTGGAATTCACCATTCAGTGCAGGGTGTCAAGGGCCAGTAGCAAGGCAGTAGCCCTAGACTTCAAGAGGGCCAACTTCAATGAGTTGAAGAGATTAGTGGGAGAGGCACTGGGGTTCTCAAGGGCAGGAGAACTCAGTGCTCAAGATGAGTGGTCGTTCCTTAAGGAGACGATACTCTAGGCCCAAGGGGTGACCATTCCAACAAGAAGCAAGGGGGGGCAGGAGTGCCTGAAAGCCCCCCTGGCTCACCAAGGGTGTACGGAAATGCCTGACTGCCAAAAAGGCAGTGTACAACCGGTGGAACGAGGGTGCTATAACCAAAGGGGAGTATACCACCTCTGCTCGGGCCTGTAGGGGGGCTGTCAGGAAAGATAAGGCGGACACAGAGCTAGGACTAGCATCCAAAATCAAAGATAACAAAAAGTCCTTTTTCAAATATATAGGGAGGATGAAGAAAGCAGAGGGAAATGTGGGGCCCCTGGAAGATCCTCTGGGCAATCTGGTGGTTGTGCCAGCAGAGAAGGCAGACCTCTTTAACCAACTGTTCACTTCTGTTTTCTTGTCTAGGGACCAGGACTTCCCCACTGTGATGCAAGACGGACTCGAGGGGAACGCCTCCAGACCTCAAGTTGGGGAGGACTGGGTTAGAGAGCTTCTGGAGGGGCTGAACATGTTCAAATCAGCAGGTCCAGATGCTCTCCATCCCAGGGTGTTGAGGGAGCTACCAGGGGTTATTGCAGGGCCTTTGTCACAGCTTTATGAGTGCTTGTGGTGTTTGGGCCAGGTGCTGGATGATTGGAAGATAGCCAACATGGTCCCCATCTTTAAAAAAGGGAGGAGGGAGAACTCGGGCAACTATAGTCCCGTCAGTCTTACCTCAATCCTAGGGAAAGTCTTTGAGAAGATCATTATGGAGCACATCTGTGATGGGCCAGCCTCAGAGGTAATGCTCAAGGGTAACCAGTATAGTTTTATTAGGGGCAGGTCATGTCAGACCAACCTGATTGCCTTTTATGATCGGTCACAAAAGCCTTGGATGCAGGTGTTGCCGTGGATGTAGTCTTTCTGGACTTCAGCAAGGCCTTTGACACCATCTCCTACCCCATCCTCATTAAAAAATTGGGCAACTGTGGCATTGATGCCTACACAGTCAGATGGATTGCAGATTGGCTAAAGGGTCGCACTCAGAGGGTGGTGGTGGATGGGTCATATTCGTCCTTGGGCCCGCGCTGTTCAATTTCTTTATCAGTGATTTGGACGACAGGGTGAAAAGCACCTTGTTTAAATTCATGGGTGATACCAAAATTTGGGGTGAGGTGAGCATGCTAGTAGGGGGGGAAAGATTACAACAGGACTTGGATAGGTTACAGGGGTGGGCTAGCAAAAACAGGATGTGCTTCAATACTGACAAGTGCAGAGTACTGCACTTGGGCAATAGTAACCAGAAGCACACTTATAAGATGGGAAACTCCCTTCTTGAGAGCATGGAGACAGAAAAGCATTACTGACTCCAAGATGAATATGCGCTGACAATGCAAGGTCACGGTTGGCAGGGCTAACTGCACCTTGTTGTGCAACCACAGGTGCATCTCTAGCAGGGACAAGGAGGTGATCCTTCCCCTCTATGCAACACTGGTTAGGCCATAGCTGGAGTACTGCGTCCAGTTCTGTGCGCCCCACTTCAGGAGGGATGTGGACAACATGGAAAGGGTCCAGAGGATGGCTCCTGAATGAAGGTTGTGAAGGTTGAACAGGTTCAGGTCCCGCAGTCTCTCATTGTAGGGTCTGTCCTGTAGTCCCTGGATCATTCAGGTGGCCCTCCTCTGGACCCTCTCAATGTTGTCCACATCGTTCCTGAAGTGGGGTGCACAGAACTGGACACAGTACTCCAGCTGTGGCCTGACCAGTTTTGCAGAAGGCTATGGGGGGACCTGGTGACAGTCTATAAACTCACTAGGGGGGACCAGAAGGTTTTGAGAGAGACCTTGTTTCCCCTAGCGCCCCGTGGCATAACAAGGAATAACGGCCATAAATTGTTGGAGAGTAGGTTTAGAGTAGACATCCGTAAGAACTACTTCACAGTTAGGGCGGCTAGGATCTGGAACCAACTTCCAAGGGAAGTGGTGCTGGCTCCTACCCTGGGGGTCTTTAAGAGGAGGCTTGATGCTTACCTAGCTGGGATCATTTGAGCCTAGTTTTTTCTCCTGCCCAGGCAGGGGGTCAGACTTGAAAATCTACAAGGTCCCTTCCAACCTTACTTCTATGATTCTATGTTTTCTCTGCCTTCCTGCATTTGCCACTGTTTCCAAAGCCAACGAGAACTTACTGAAATCTTAGCTTTGTGCTTCTCTTTTTCTAAAAATGCCTTCTGTGTGAATTTTGATTTTTGAATTGCTGTCCATTAAAAATTAGTTCTTCTGATAGATGATCTCAAAGGAATAGAAAAGTCAGTTTAACCAAAATGTCTTCTACTAGGCTATTTTCAGTATTCCAACAAGATAAAATAGGAACATAAAGGAGATGACAGTCCAATAATCCCATCTCACAAATAGTGCTTAAAGAGTGACTCTTAACTTCATAGAGCATCCACTGATATTGTAATTATGAGGTTTATCCCTTAAGATATAACTTTTAAAAACCACAAGGTCAAGGCAGGTTGCATATTAGAAATGAGGGAAGAATTTAGATTGTTTTCTTTGGGAGATGGTAGACTATCTGCTTATTAATTTGAGACCATTACTGACCCAACTACAAGAATACCAGAGCTTCAACACTTCAGCAAAAGTTGATATATTTTCTCTCCTTTTAATGGTATTATTCATTTTTTTACTTTTAATTTGTATGTAGATCATCTACAACCGGGCTTCTAATAGTAAGTGATAGTAAAATGACTAATATGGCAAACAAAATTCTTTGCAATCAATCATATTATACAGCTACATGCCTTAGGAATAAAGAGAATATGTAACTGGGGTGGCTATTTAGAAAACTCCTATGAGAAGACAGAAAGTTGTTGCAGTTTTTACCCAACTCTCCTTAAACCTGAATTCTTATTTTTTTCCTTTTCATAAAATCCTAGGTTTGGCATTCGGGATAGCTTTTTAAAACACTATACTTAATAAAATATACAATCACTTCTTTTGGTACTGTTGAGATGTGTATTTCTATCAAGTCTACTGCTAATTGATCTATAAATAGCAACTGTGTAAATTGAGCCATCACTAGTGCCTGCTACTTACAGTAATAAAAGATTGTATGCTATAGAAAATCTACTGTTCTTGATCCTAAGCACAGTGCCAGTAGAAATTAGCTTCTGAATTTACATGTATTTTTTTTAAATTCAGGTGTACACCACTCTTGAAACGTGTCTAAATTGATGTCAAGAATGTGTATGATGACTCCCAGTTTCACCAGTATCCAAAATTATTGCTAATAATACTTAGCACATACAGCACTTCTCATCAGCAGCTTTCAAAGCATTTTACAAAGGAGGTCAGTGTCATTATCCCCATTTTAAAGGGTAAGGACCTGAGTTGTCATAAGACATTTAACAGGCCAATATTAGAACTGAGAATAGAACTCAGACCTCCTGGGTTCCAGTCCAGTGGTCTAACCAGTACGATAATTCACTCTCAAAACCAAAATGCTCCCTTTTCTCCGTATCTTAGCCCACATCATCAGGAAAACTCTTGAGACACATGTAAAAGTTTGAAATGTGCCTTGACGGTCACCAAAATTAGACTCTGTCAGAAGAAGAAGCTTCTAGTCATAAAGACCCCTCACTGGAAACAGCATTCATTGCTCCTGCTCTGTTTGCTGCTAGACAAATGTTAACTTGTGAGTCTGAGTTGAATTCTATTTCAGCTGCATGACAGGAGGAGACAAGTAATTTCTAAATAAGCTAGCACCATATGCATCTCATGGCACCAAGATATGCTTCACCAGCTCCTCTCTCTTTTCAAGGCCCTCTAATCTTCCTTAAAAAAATTTACATGATTCAAATTGCAGAGTGAATTATCCACTTCATTTGCTATCTATCAGGTAAAGTGAAATTCAGAATAACTGCCTCTGTTCAATGTTAGAAAAAACAAAAACAAACTTTGAATGGTTACCAACTAAGAGATTGTGATTCTCCCAATAATATATCATACTGTGACGCTCCACGTGTCCATTTTTTAACTAAACATGTAGTGCCAAGGCTACATCATCACTAACAACAGGTGATAGCTATTCCACTATAAAAACAGAGAGAAGACAAGACAGCTTTGATTTACCACAAGGTAAACTAGACAAGATCAATTAGGGGCACAAAACCAAGAAGGAAGGTTTATAGTGCTGACCTCCCCTAGCTACTTTATGGTAAACATTACAAATGCCTTGTCTCCACTTAGGATTTTACAGCAGTGGAGCTAATGTACATTTGTAAATACCTCTGTGTCCATGAGGACAAAGCTTGAGTCAACAAGTATAATTCACATGAGTGAGCATCAAAAGGATAATTGGTCAGCACAGCAATCAGGCAGGTAAATGATGGAATAGCAACAGTAACAGAGAAGCTACACTGTGTTACACAGTTCATTTGTCAAACAGAACTTGGAAAGGCAGCAAAGAGATAAATTGTGACATAAAACAAGATACAACAATACAATTGGTTTTGTCTGCACTGTCGATGCAAGTTTCAAAATCATTCTCTTTAATCTAACCTTTCTATTGTGTTTCTGAGGCATCTACCACAGTAGCTTTTATCTGCCTGCACCTATATTAAGACTATTCAGGCATTTCAGATTTTTACTCTTATATTTAATAGGCAAGTAAAAGCCAGGATTTGTAAGGGGCAAGCAGTCATGTGTCATACTTTCCAGTGTTGGACCAGCTTTGACACCCACTTTCCAAAATCTGATCTCCAACATTCCTATTGCAGCCACAACCCTCTGTCCAACCTACATGCTGCTAAAATAGTTCAGTATAAGATGTACCAAAAGCTAAAAAGCAACATGCACACACTTCTGCTTAGAATCAACCCACAGTCTTCTTGGGCTAGATCCAAAAAGGCACTAAAAGGTGTTGCAACATCCAGTGTTGAATTGCTGGTGTTTCTGCAGTGGAATTCAGAAACTAATAGGCACCTAGGCTGCATACACATAGACACTTAGACTAGTCTATGTGATAAGATATCACTCTAAAATCACAAGCATATAGAAGTCTGGGGCACATAGAGCAGTCTAAAAATGCAGAAGCTAAGATAGCTTAGCTTTTAAGATACACTCAAATCAGATTGATTGGTGCATTGAACTTCTATACCAATTCCCTATCAGTTCAAGTTAGATCACTGTCCTCCAGCATCCCAACCTCCTTTGCAAGCTGCACTTCCCCTGATACACTTCGCTTGCAGGGAGATGCATTAGCACTCAGACCACTCTCAGCTGTTCTGGTCAAGTGCATAGCAGGCTCCATCCCCAAACCCTCCCAGAGCCAAGCCAGCACAACCATTTGCCCCAGCCCTACCCCCTGCTTCTGGCCATCTGTTAACCACAGACAGGCAGTAGGAGGGGTGGGGGAGGGAGGCATCTATGGCCCCTGCAAGCGCCCTACAATGTACACACACACCTGACACTGAGCCCAAGAGAAACCCTGTACTTTGGCACAGCACCACAGACCCTGATCCTGGTACCCGAACACCCAGCCAAGGATCCCCATGCACAGGTACAACCCCCTGGGTCCTGACCCTGGCTCCTGCACACCACATCTCAGAGGCCAGAGCCAGCATTCTTCTTCCCAGACTCCAGCATGGATTCCCCTCTACCCCCGAGCAGAAGCCAATGCAGACAGCTCACCTCTGGTGGGACAGGGTCATAGGGGACAGAATATCAGGTCTGGGCCTACACAGAGGTAACCCTGTGACCTCCATGGCTCAGCCACTGCTGAGCCTGGGGTGCTTCAAAGATTTTTTGGCCCTCAGCTACAGGGTCCTAGACTATTAGGATAGGAGGATGGGAAGGGAGACACTATGCATCCAAGCTGGGGCAAGCAGGTGGATATCCCTTGGAACTTCAAGGACAGGTGGGGCATGGCCAACTGCCTCTATGTTGCAGATAAGAAACAATGGAAATTTCCAGGATGGTCATAGGTCACTGCTTGAATCACAGGGTGCCTGCTTGAAGCTCCTGAAAAGTTTGAGGTTGTAGGCGTCGCCTGACCAGTGGAACCCCAGTCACTCTGGAACAGAAACCACACCCAGCAGCAGTGAAAGGGACAGCCACATGCCAGGACCAGCACCTATGTGCATCTACCACTCCTAGGATGGTCATAGGTCACTGCTTCAATCACAGGGTGCCTGCTTGAAGCTTCTGAAAAGTTTGAGGTTGTGGGGGTCGCCTGACCAGTGGAACCCCAGTCACTCTGGAACAGAAACCACAACCAGCAGCAGTGAAAGGGACAGCCACATGCCAGGACCAGCACCTATGTGCATCTACCACTCCTTCCATCCATCCACCCATCCATCTACCTTTCTATCTTTTCATTCACCCCTTTGCAACTAGACCCTCACCCACCTATGAATATCAAGACCCCATTGGGCACTGTCGTGGACCATGGATGAACCCATCCTGTTGTCCCCTATTGGGAGATAAGGGATATCATTGCCATCTGAGGCAATGCATACACTCAGCATCAGCTCCACAAAGGGGACTCTGACAGGGATGTCTCCAAACATATTGCCCAGCAGATGCAGGTGTAGGGTCACAACAAGGACTGGGTTTAGTGCTGCACCAAGACTAAATGGATGGAGATCTAGTATAAGTGCGTGCATAATGCCAACAAAAAGTCCAGGGCGAGGATGAAGAACATGCCTTACTATGAGGAACTGTCCCATTTCCTCACTGCAGACTAGGCCTTTGAGACCCTGCACACCTACAGCACCATGGAGAGTGCAATTTGTTGTTGGCAAGAACCTCACTAGAGTAGGAAGCGCAGGGATGCCCTGAAATGACAGGAAAACTGGGTTCCCAGAAGCAAATTTCTGGGGGGCCACAGAACAAGAGGGCAACTTCTGGAGATGGCCCTCAAGGCATTAGCCCCATTGGTTTTGGCCCCACATCAAAGGATGTGGAAGCCAAGTTGGGCCTGAGTTCCTTTGACATTTTCTTGGGCATGGTCAAAAGCAAGGAGCACAGTGTGCAATAATGGGGGGAAAGATCTGACGCTGCAGAAATTGAGAGCCAGGAACTGGAGTCCAAGCCTGTTCCATTCACCTCATGGGAACTCCATCCATCCTCCCAGTCATCAACTCTGTGGACCACAGCCAAGCCCACAGACCCCAGGACATCATTCCCCACCCAGCTGCACTGGGTTTTATGCTCCCATTCCTCCGACCCCTTGCTACCCCACTTCCAGATGTGTAGAGTGCCCTCCAAGCACAATGGGTGTTGTTGCAGCACAACCTGCAGGACCTATGTGGTGCACACTCCACCTATGGTTAGGCCTTCCTCTGATTCTGCTGAGCCAGGCACCAATTGAGGATGCCTGGTCACTTGGGATGGTATGGTTTGCCTTGCTCCAAGCAGCCATGATAGGGAACCAGACACTTGAGGGGAAGGGGAAAGCAAAGCCCCTGGGAAGAAGGTGGGGAGAGAAGGGGGGACAGGAAGACCTGCAGCCACTGCAGGCCATCCCTATGGCCACATCCCCCTTTCAGGCCGTTGTGGCCAAGAAGCCCATAAAAGGGTTATAGAATCATAGAAAATTAGGGTTGGAAGCAACCTCAGGAGGTCATCTAGTCCAACAAAGCAGGACCATCCCCAACTAGACCATTCCAGCCAAGGGGCGTTGGGGGCTACAAGGGTGGAGCGGTATGGGGAATTGCTCCATGCTGAGCACTCAATGTGCAGGGCCTGAGGCCACTAAATACTGAAGAGATTTCTGTCTTTCAGAACTTGGCAGACCAGTAACATACTTCCTTCCCTTCTGTCCCCTGGCTTGGGTATTGAGGGGATCCAGGCTGGGCTCATGAGACCCATCTCCCACCTGGGCCTTTTGACAGCAGCAGCAAAGAGCTGCCAGGTGCTTTCACAGAATCATAGAAAATTTGGGTTGGAATGGACCTGAGGAGGCCATTTAATCCAACCAAACCCCTGCTTAAATCAGGACCTTTGCCAACTAGAACATCCCAGGCAAGGCTTTGTCTAGCCAGGTCTTAAAAACCTCAAAGGATGGAGATTCCACCACCTCTCTGGGTAACCTGTTCCAGTGCTTTACTACACTCCTAGTGAGAAACTTTTTCCTCATAATTACCCTAAATTTCCCTTGTTGCAACTTGAGACCATTGCTCCTTGTTCTGTTATCACCCACCACTAAAAACAGTCTAGCTCCATCCTCTTTGGAACCACCCTTCAGGTAGTTGAAGATTGCTATAAAATCACCTTGCATTCTCTTCTCTAGATAAAATAAGCTGTGTTCCCTCAGCCTCTCTTCAACAGTCATGTGCCCCAGCCTCACCCTCTGCTGGATTCTCTCTCACTTGTCCATATCCTTTCTGCAGTGGAGGAGGAAGGGCAAAACTGGACACAATACTCCAGATGTGGCCACACCAGTGTTGACTAGAGGGGAATATTCATTTCCCTTGATATAATGGCAATGCCTACCAATGACAATGCCTACCAATGCAGCCCAGTATTCCTTTAGCCTTCGTAGCAACAAGGGCAAACTGTTGGCTCATATTCAACGTATTGTCCACTGTAAGCCCCAGCTCCTTTTCTGCAGAGCTGCTCTTAGCCAGTCCTCAGCCTATACTGGTGCATTGGATTTTTCCATCCTAAGTAAAGAACTTTGCACTTCTCCTTGTTGAACCCAATGACATTACTTTTGGTCCAATTCTCCAATTTGTCGAGATCTGACTCTTAGCTTATACTCCAGTGTATCTACTATTCCTCTCAGTTTGGTGTCATCTGCAAACTTGCTGAGGTTGTACTCCATCCCATCTTTCAGGTTATTAGTGAAGATACTGAACAAAAATGGCCTCAAGACTGACCTCTGGGGCACTCCACTTGATACCAGCTGCCCTCTAGACATCAAGCCACAGATCACTACCTGTTGAGCCTGATTATATAGCCAACTTTCTATCTACCTTACAGTCTATGCATCCAACCTGTATTTCCTTAGCTTGTTTACAAGAATGTTGTGGGAGTCCATATCAACCACCTTGCTAAAGTCAAGATTTATCAGGTCCATTGGTATTCCCACATCCACAAAACCAGTTATCTCATCATACACGGCAATCAAATTGGTCAGGCATGACTTGCCCATGGTGAATCCTGCTGACTTCCTAACCAACTTTTTCTCCTCCAAGTACTTATAAATGAAATCCTTGAGGACCTGCTCAATGATTTTTTCAAGGGCTGGTATGAGGCTTCACGGTCTGTAGTTCCCTGGGTCCTCCTCCTTCCCTTCACCACCCCCAGTCCTGTGCTCTGGCAGTGGCAAAGCAGCTGGTAGTTCCATGATGGTTTCTCTCTCCCCCTCTGTCTCCCACTGATAGCCACAAAGTGGTAGGAAATGGCTACAAGGAGGGGTAGTTCATAAGCATCCTTGGAGGCTGCCAGAGTGCCCCCACCTGCTGGCCACAGAAGGTGCAGGGAAGCTACACTTCCCCTCCTCCCCCTCAAATGTGAACATCTATTGAGTTTGGAACAGAAAATAACATGCAACTACCTATGAGAACAACAGGAGTTGCAGTGCAGCAGGAATAAGAAAAAATCCTCCTTGTCAAACAACCTCTCTCCTTTCCCCCCAGTCTAAGGCACAAATGTTATGGCATGAGTCTTGCATGGGGACCATTATCTCAGCTCATCTGGTCCCCCAACCACAGTGACTCCCAAGTCATGCATCTGGAGAGGCTTGCAAGTAGCACTCCAGCACTTTTCCCCCTCTGCTTTGAACCAATCCCTGGGGAAGCCCATGGGGTCCAGATTACTTGCCTGAAAGTAAAGTAACCCGTACCCCTACTCCAACTCCCACAAGCTCCTAGAATCCTTAAAGCAGAATAATGGTACTGGAAAGCCAAGGTCAGTGCACAAAATGTCTCTTCTCAGGCAGCTGAGGTCTGGGAAACTTCTCCTGGGATCATAATTGAGAACTTATTCAATGGTATCAACTCATCATAACAGAGCCACAGGTAGCATGCAATGTGAATTCTCACATTGAATGGCAATACAGGCTTCCCTGGCACACCATCAAAGCAGATGTCTCCCTTTCAGCTGTCAAGCAGTTCTGGAGGGACCATATCCTGAAGCAGGACCAGAAGACATTGACTGGCATTCCCCCTGGAGTAGTGGTAAAGTTCATGCTTCCAGGCCTACCTGACTCTTACAGGGAAATGTCAGGAGCAAAGTACCACTCCTGCATAGACACAGCATCATAATGTCTCTTCTGTAAGTGAAGAATATGGCAGAGGGTGGGGGGCAGGATAAGAGCTCCACTGGCATTCCCCGGACTGGTAAGTCTCTGTCCATTCTGTGGGACCCTAGTTCCCTGGACTCTCTGAGGGAGTGGAGCAGGCACTTACTGAAGTGCCTGGAGAGAGACTCAGCTCCTCCCTCCTTGGCAACCCATCGCAGTACCACTGCAGGGCCTGCTGCCTGCCCACAATAAAGCTGGGTGCTCAGTCTCTGCTCTGCCAGATGGAGAGTAGTGACATAGTTTCCAGCCCTATGCAAGGGAAGGGTCCAGACCTGGGACTTATCTTAGCTACCTTTCTATCTCTGTATGAATGCCCAGGCAACTACTACCGAGAAGTCTGCCCTAATACTTCTATCAGCAAAAGTTGTAGCTTCACACAAAGGCTCTGTGTTTCCCCTGACTATCTGCAAATATACCACCTGTGTGAGAGAGGACAGTATGCAGAACACAAGATACTGGCCCGAGGTCAGAGGGCTGCACAGCTGCAGAGCACATGAACAATGTCCATAGGAGACAATGAAGAAGCAAGGAGATGCTGAAGGCCTTGGTCACCTCCTCCAAGCTCTGGGCATATACAGCTGACTCATGGCACCAGGAGCTGTGAGACTGGCATGAGAAGAGACTCCAGATGTGGAGAACATGCTCAGGATGGAAGATGCCTACATATGGGCTTCCAAGGTTCAGGAACAGGGGTTCAAGATGGCCACTGATTGTTTCAAGGAGGCAACCTGTGCTGTGGAGCTGGCAGAGTTGCAGTGCCAGGAGAGGGAATTCATGGACAGGAGAATGGTGTCCAGGCATCCTGGATTTTTGGCAGTGCTGTCCAGGATGCAAATCCAAAGAAGTCCAGGCCAGGGTATCCATGGTTTGGGGCCAGGGCAAGGGCACTTGAAGACCTTTGGCCCTACTCATCTAGGCAGGGCTCCTAGTCCTCAAGGGTGTGGAGGTAGTTGGCCAGTGCTTTGAAGATGCATACTACTTTCTGCTATGAGGGGCTGGTGCCCCCAAATCACTGGGGGACTTGCTCTCTTCCTCACTCCTGTACCACATATGAATGATCTGCCATATTGCTCCATGCACTGTGTCTGCTTGCCCAGGCTTCGCAGATGTCCTCCTCCCTGGTCTCACAGATGCTGTGGTGGGCACATGGAGTGACAGTGAGACATGGCAGGTTCTCCCTGATCACCTTGTGGCACATGATAAGAGCCCACCAGTGTGCTTTGAGACAATCAAAGGCACACTCCACCATCAAGCAGCACCTGCTCAGGCAGTAGATTCATAGATTGTAAGGCTGGAAGGGACCTCGAGAGATAATTGGGTCCAACTCCCTGGACTAAGCAGAAAAGACAACTTGGGTCACATGACCCTAGCAAGGTGAGTGACCAGTCTCCTCTTGAAGATTTCCAGGGTAGGTGATTGTACCACCTCTGGAGAGGGCTTATTCCACAGTCTGGACACGCTAACTGAAAATGTTTTTCCTAATGTTGAGCCTGAAATGGTCTTCAAGGAGTTTGTGGCCATTACTCCTGGTTTTCCCCAAGGGTGCCCTGGTGAACAGTTGTTCACTGATCCCTTGATGTACTCTCCTGATATAGCAGTAAGCTGCTACCAAGTCCCCTCTCAGCCTTCCCTTTTTTAGGCCAAAGAGTCCCAGGTTCCTCAGCCTTTCCTTGTATGGCTTGTTGTGCAAGTCTCTGATCATATGCATGGCTCTTCACTGGACTCTCTCAAACTTTACCACATCCTTGTTAAAGTGCAGTGCCTATAACCGGATGCAGTACTCCAGCTGTGGTCTCACCAATGCTGAATAAAGTGAAAGAATCACTTCCTTGGTTTTGCTTGAGATTCATCAACTGATGCATGCCAGAATATTTGCCTTACTGGCTACATCATGGCACTGGCAGCTCACATTTATACTGTGGTCTATTATTACACCTAGGGTCCCTTTCATTCATGGTGCTGGTCAGTTTGGCTCTGGCAAGCCAGTAGGTGTGTTGAGGATTATTTGTCCCCAGATGGAGCACTTTACCTTTCTTGATGTTGAACTTCATCTTTTTTTGATCCACCCAACTTACTAACCTGCCTAGGTCAGCAAGGATCTGCAGCCTATTTTCAAGCATGACCATGCTCCCCTATAACTTGGCATCATCCATAAACGTGGCCAGCAAGCCCTTCACCCCCACATCCAAATCATTGATAAAGACATGGAAAAGAACTGGACCAAGCACTGACCCCTGAGGGACACCACTGGCCACTTCTCACCAGGATAACACAGATCCTTTCATTAGAATTCTCTGGGTCCTACCCTGCAGCCAGCTTCCTACCCACCTAACTGTCATGCTGTTAAGCAGTCCTCCAATTCTTTCATGAAAACATCATGGGATACTAGATCAAAGGGCTTGTGGAAGTCAAGGTATACAATGTCAACCTCCTCTCTTATACAAGTGGTGAGTTACCTGATTATAGAAGATGTGATTGGTAAGACAAGCCATGCTGGCTGTCATTCAGAATCCTACCTTCAGCAAGCCTATTGCACATAGACTCCTTAATGAATTTTTCCAGCATTTTCCCTGGGATAGAAGTTAGGCTAATTCTCCTATAGTTACCCAGGTCCTCATTCCTCTCCTTCTTGAAGAAGGGCACAACATTGGTTCTCTTCCAGTCCTCAGAGACCTCTCCAAAGCGCCACGAGTTTTGGAAGAGTTTTTCTATGATGACTTTGGTTAGCTCCTTCAGCCCTCTTGGATGAAATTCATTTAGTCCTGCTGACTTGTGTATGTCTAATTTTTGTAACTGATCACACACCAGTTCTACGGGAATAGTAGGAAGTCAGTCATTCCTACCATTCCCATTTTGTATCCTACCTGGCATTTTTCCCTTTGCCCGGTGAAATACCAAAGTAAAGTAGTCATTCAGGAGTTCAGTTTTCTCCTGAATGCCGGTAACCAGCTGTCCTGATCTAATATCAGTCACTGCCTTAGCCCTTCTAACCTGTTCTCTACAATTGCAGGCCATTGTTGTATAGTCCTCCTTGGGGACTGTCCCAAGCTTCCATTGTTTGTATGCCTCTTTCTTTTTTTTTTAAGAGGGCCAACATTTCCCTGCTTAGCCAAGAGGGCTTCCCAGCTCTTCTGCTACATTTCCTCTGCATGGCAATGGACTTCCTTTGTGCTTCAAAGATTGTGTCTTTCAGGAAAGACCACTCTTCATGCACTCCTTTTGCCTTTGGTTGCTTGTCTTGTAGCACTTCCTCTACTAGGGACCTGAGCTTATTGAAATTTGTGCTTTTAAAGTCCAAAACTTCAGCCCTGCTATCTAATGTGTCTGTCCTGCAACAGACAGTAAATGTAATGGTTTTACAGTCGCTGTTGCCCAGGCTACCCTCTATGTTCAAGCCGGTCACCAGGTCATCTCCTTTGGCCAGGACCAAGTCTAGAAGAGTGTTACCTCAGGTTGGCCCATGCACCTCCTGAGACAGGAAAAGCTCTTTGATGCAGGTCAGGAAGAAATGCAACCAATCTGACTTGGCTGAGTGTTCCTCCCAAGAGATGCCTAGATAATTGAAGTCACCCATAACGACCATGTCCCATGTATGTGTGACCATTATCATTTCTTGAGACAACTCTAGATTGAGCACCTCCCCCTAGTTTGGTGGTCTTTAGTATATACCTCTAGTTAGGTCTGTCTCTCACTGTGCTATCCATACAGTTTGAACCAAAGGGTTTCAAGCCATTCTTCTTTGGAGCCGATAGCAGCATCCAAGGAGGTGTACTGCTCCTTCACATAGAGAGCTATACCTCCCCCTTTTTGCCCTACTTGGTCCCCTCTATAGCTAAACTCCAATCATGTCCCACTGGGTCTCTGGAATCCCTGCTAGATCATAATGCCCACTGGAGAGTAGGAGGGCTAGCTCCTCCTGCTTGTTGCCCATGCTTCTGGAAATTGAGACCCATGACTTCCTGTCACACTGAAGGAGAACTATTCCCTCAGCTCCCACAAGACTGGTTCTCATAGTGTCCCTATCTGTGGAGCTTTATTGTATGTCAGTCCCTGGGCATGCTCCAGTCAGTGTTTCACCAGTAGTACAAGTGCTTCTTCCAGAAGTCCAGCTCCTATGCAGAGCTTCATCAGCCAAGGCCGGAGGGGCTAAGCAAGGCCCCTGATACTGAAAGGAGGGATGACAACAGTACTGATTATGAAACTAGGAACTCCAGAAGTGTAGCACCCATCCTCCATCATCTTGGGGAGAGGAGAGTTTTGGAAGATGAGGGCACCATGGGTGGTGCCCTCCCAAGCAGTGAAGATGTGGATGTAGTGGACCTGATGGTTGAAAACGTTCTGCAGGACAATGGAGAAGTAGCTCTCACAGTTTATGAATACTTGGGTGCCCTTGGGAAAGTGGAGGATAAGAATGTGGGTGCCATCTATGGCCCCCATCAAGTTGGGGAAGCCCATGCAGTGGAAGCAGGTTGACAAGGTGATGAAGAGTGATACAGTGATTGGTCAGAAGTTTTTGGATGACCAAGCACACATTTCTTCCAGATGGCCTCTCCAACCAAGGACTTGCTCACGCTGTACTGGTTGGCAACACAGTGGAGACTGCTGGAGTTAGTAAGCTTCATGACAGCAATAGCCATCTGCTTTTCTGGAGTGAGTGGTGGCCATATGCTATCATCCTGGCACACAATGTGGGGGTTATCTAGGCAACAATGTCCATGAAGGTTACTCAGAGCATGTGTAAGGTCTGGACCCCCTATTCATAGTCCTAGGTCTCTAGAATGATCTGTTCCCACCAGTCACTGCTAGTGTCATGGGCCCAGAACTGGCCTCAATGATCTGGAGCTGGTGCCAGTGCATCCCATCATCCATGTAGTCCTGGACAGCTGCATCCACATCAGCCATTTGAAGTCAGTGGCCCAGTCCAGGATGTTCAGCAGGCATAGGTGGCCCCATGCAGGATGGCCACCTGTTGGCTCAGGGGCATGGAAGCACATACCATAGTGGCCACCTGCCCCATTGTGTCCAGGTGGGTGTGTATGATGTCCTGCAACCTTTGGTGAGTGTTGCACAGGATGACAATCTGGACATGTCACAGCTTTTGAGTCTCCATGTTTGAGCACAGACAATGGGATACTATGTCAGGATTCAGAAAGTCCAGGACATGGAAACACATGCAATTCATAATGGATGGCATTTGCTCTGAGGCTTCTCTGGAAGCCCAGGGCTGGGCATGAGGGAGAGTCCATGGAGATGTGTCAAGGAGTTGGGGCTTGCCCATGTCTGACAGCCAATTAGGGGTACCACACGTGTACCCACCTTACCTCGGCGGCAAAGGCAGAGGAGAAAGCAGCGGGGGCAGCATTCCTGAGCCGTGCGCGGGCAGCGCGCGCAAACAGTGTGCACAAACAAACACACCTCTGTAAGAGTGCGCTGGTGTTTGTGCCAGCATTTGTGTAAGGCAGGTGCAAGGTAGCTGCCCAGAGCAGCACCTCCAGTGAGCAAAAGCAGCAGGTGCAGCTCTGCAGACATGGTGCAGATGTGGAGCACAGCTGCCAGGGGCCCCGCCCAGGCACGGCCACCTGCCATGGGCTCTTCTAAGGCCTCCACCCAGATGGAGCACATGGCGGGGTCAGTGGCCCATTGCCCCCGTCTGTGGTGGGGCTCAGTGGGGTACTGGGGGTGGCCTGGTGGTCCCCTTGCCTGCCCCTCCTGTGCATCGCCTGGTAAGGCCCTGGAGGAGCAGGTGAGGGAGCTTCAGGCTGAGGTGAGCAGGCTGAGGGGGATCAGGGATGCAGAGGATGAAATTGATGCCTATTTCTGTTCTCTGCAGGCCCAGTCACCCACTGTACATCCCCCATAGGAGACACATCCAATGCAGGAGGGGCAGAAGGTGTCCAAATCTAGAGCTGCTAGGCCTAGAGTGGTAGAAACTCCCCAGATTCACCTGGGGAACAGGTTCAATACCCTGGAAGCTGTGATGGAGAAAGACAGTGAAACTGCCTTCAGCGGGGATGATGCCACTCCCCACATGGTAAAGAATGGGCAGGGAGCGAACACCAGCAGGAAGAAATGCTGGGTCCTTGTCACTGGAGACTCCATCCTACGAGGACTGGAAGGTCCTATCTGTCACCCTGACCCCATGATGCGGGAGGTCTGCTTCATGCCCGGGGCTCAGGTTAGAGACATCAAGGAGAGGATCCCGGCCTACATCCAAGCTGCAGACCAGTACCCCATGGTTGTCATCCACGTGCAGATGAATGATGCGGCCAGGGGCAACCCTGACCACACTATGAAGGATTTCAAGGCTCTGGGGGACAAACTTAAGGAGCCAGGGCCGCAGGTGGTATTCTCCTCTCTTCTTCCAGTGAGTAGGCGGAGATGGCGACACTAGGCCTGCATTGACGAGGTCAACCGGTGTTTACGCAGTTGGTGCCACCAGACAGGCCTTGAGTTCTTTGATAATGGCCCATGCTTTTGGGCGGGGGGGAATGTTGGGGTGGGATGGGCTTCACCTCTTTCCTAAAGGCCAGTGTGTCTTCTCTTCCAGGTTAGCTGATCTCATATGGTGAGCTTTAAATTAGCATCACCGGGGGAGGGGGCCACAGGAAAATGAGGAGACACCACCCAAGCAAGACAGGTAACAAATGCTATGAGTGCCTAGGTAAGAAACAGGGGTCCAAACAGTCTCCCAAATCAGGGGGTGGCACACACAGCTAGGTCTTAAATGCCTATATACCAATGCTCAAAGAATGGGGAATAAGCAGGAGAAACTCACCCTCAGAATAGCCAGTTCAGACCCAGATACAATAGGGCTTACAGAAACCTGGTGGGATTTATTCCATGACTGGGCAGTTAGCATTAGGGGCTGTAGGCTTTACAGGCAAGATAGAGAAGGAAGGAAAGGCGGTGGTGTGGCGCCCTATGTCAAGGAGCAATGTACATCCTCTGCCAGCAAAATTGGGTCAGAGGGGCAAACTGAAGAGCTCTGGGTCAAGATACAAGGGGGCCATGGGGAGAAGGATCTAACAGTGGGGGTCTACTACAGACCCCCCAGCCAGGGGGAGCAGCTGGACCAGGAATTTTTGGGCCAGCTTGCAGAGGCACTTAAGGCAAGGGATGTAGTTGTCATGGGTGATTTAAATTACCCAGACATCTGCTGGGAGGAACAGTCAGCCAGGTCGGACCATTTCAGAAGGTTTCTGGCCGAGATATAGGACCTCCACTTAATTCAGGAGGTGCACAGTCCCACCAAAGAAAATGCCCTGTTGGACCTGGTCCTGGCCACAGGCGATGACCTGGTAAGGGGCCTGCAGGTTCTGGACCACCTGGGTGATAGTGATCATTGCTTGCTGGAATTCACCATCCAACGCAGGGTGTCAAGGGCCAGCAGCACGGAAGTAGCCCACCGTGATGCAAGACAGACTCGAGGGGAATGCCTCCAGACCTCAGGTTGGGGCGGACTGGGTTAGAGAGCTTCTGGAGGGACTGGACATGTTCAAATCAGCGGGTCCAGATGCTCTCCACCCCAGGGTGTTGAGGAAGCTAGCAGGGGCTATTGCAGGGCCCTTGGTACGGCTTTATGAGCCCTCAGGGTGCTTGGGCCAGGTGCTGGATGATTGGAAGATAGCCAACGTGGTCCCCATCTTTAAAAAAGGGAGGAGGGAGGACCCAGGCAACTATAGGCCCGTCAGTCTTACCTCAATCCTAGGGAAACTCTTTGAGAAGATCATCATGGAGCACATCTGCGATGGGCCGGCCTCAGAGATGATGTCCAAGGGCAGCCAGCATGGTTTCATTAGGGGCATGTCCTGTCAGACCAACCTGATTGTCGTTTATGATCAGGTCACAAAGCCTTGGATGCAGGTGTTGCCGTGGATGTAGTCTTTCTGGACTTCAGCAAGGCCTTTGACACCGTCTCTCACCCCATCCTCATTAAAAAATTGGGCAACTGTGGCATTGATGCCTATGCAGTCAGATGGATTGCAGATTGACTGAAGGGTCGCACTCAGAGGGTGGTGGTGGATGGGTCATATTCGACCTGGGGAAAAGTGGGCAGCGGAGTCCCCCAGGACTTGTTTCTTGGGCCCGCGCTGTTCAATCTCTTTATCAGTGATTTGGACGATGGGGTGAAAAGCATCCTGTTTAAATTCGCTGATGATACCAAAATTTGGGGTGAGGTGAGCATGCTAGTAGGGAGGGAAAGACTGCAGCAAGACTTGGATAGGTTACAGGGGTGGGCTAGCAAAAACAGGATGTGCTTCCATACTTACAAGTGCAGGGCGCTGCACTTGTGCAGTAGTAAGCAGCAACACACTTATAAAATGGAAAATGCCCTTCTTGAAAGCACGGAAGCAGAAAGGGATCTTGGAGTCATTATTGACTCCAAGATGAACATGGGCCGACAATGTGAGGTCACAGTTGGCAGGGCTAACTGCACTTTGTCATGCATCCACAGGTGCATCTCTAGCAGGGACAAGGAGGTGATCCTCCCCCTCTATGCGACGCTGGTCAGGCCACAGCTGGAGTACTGCGTCCAGTTCTGTGCGCCCCACTTCAGGAGGGATGTGGACAACATTGAAAGGGTGCAGAGGAGGGCTACCCGCATGGTCCGGGGACAACAGGGCAAACCCTAAAATGAGAGACTGTGGGACCTGAACCTGTTCAGCCTTCACAACAGAAGGCTGAGGGGGGACCTGGTGACCGTCTATAAACTCACTAGGGGGGACCAGAAGGTTTTGAGAGAGACCTTGTTTCCCCTAGCGCCCCCTGGGATGACAAGGAATAACGGCCACAAGTTGTTGGAGAGGAGGTTTAGATTAGACATCCATAAGAACTACTTCACAGTTAGGGTGGCTAGGATCTGGAACCAACTTCCAAGGGAAGTGGTGCTGGCTCCTACCCTGGGGGTCTTTAAGAGGAGGCTTGATGCCTATCTAGCTGGCATCATTTGGGCCCAAGTTTTTCTCCTGCCTAGGCAGGAGGTCGGACTTGAAGATCAACAAGATCCCTTCAGACTTTACTTCTTGATTCTATGATTCTATGATTCGGCTGTTCTTGATAGTCTCTGGCAGCCTGGGAGGTCTGGGGGGCATGCTGGGAAGCATGTGGGACCACCCCCAACCTACAGGTCTTAGTGAATGAAAGCAGGTGCATGCCCCCACCAAAATGGCAAATGTGTGTATGGTTCCCTACTGATCTAAACTAAGCAGCTTAAAGAAAACTGTGTACGTTAGATCAATTGCTCCTTAGGCTTTTTGAACATCTGCATGTGACCATATAGTACAAAGGGAAAAGAAAGTGCCTCAGCAAAGGACTGACAAAAACTTTTGCGCTAAGCAGGGAGCTGCCCAAAAAAATCAGTGCACTCTAGGTGCAGCTATCTAGAAATAGAAAAACATAAACACTGAGCATGTGATATGACAGGTCTGTACCTAAGAGTCTACACTTTTTCAAGGTTTAGTCTTTTGCGCAGTGTTGCAGGGATAAAATAGGCCTGGAGGAATAGTGCATCCTGTATTTCAGTCTCTCTTCCAAAGACTGTTTATGTATTTTATGTTAAGTAATCCTTAGAAAAGGAACTTTAATCCTGGTCTTCCCCCAACCTGTTCCAGTTGTGTGGCCTAATCACAAGGCTACACTTTCTCTCCTTGTCCCTTTCTGGCTCTTCAGTCCAGTCCAGACTGAGGTATTTCTGGGGTTGAATTTAAAAAAGTGCTTAGAGAACTTTATGATACAAAAAGCTAGACTCCTACGATATTTAGGCATCATCAGGGTTAGGCAGCAGCTGAGTAGGTGCTTTCAGGATTACAGTTTTTGATCTATGCATTTTAGTTTTGCTTAAATCCACCTTAGGCACCTCATTCCTTTTTTGAATATGGCTGTTGGTCCCTAGATGTGAAAGGTAATGCACTAAAAAACACTGGATAGCTCCATTTCCCAACGGGCCTTTAAATTGAAACCTACACATAAAACAGGTATGAAAATGTTTCTATTCTATTTGCTGGCTATTGGTGATCAATTTTACAAACATTCCCTAGTTGGAATACAGACATTTAAAAACAGTCTTCATAAGGCTTCTGTAATGGAGCTGGTGTGAACCCTAGCATCCACTTAATTCTTTACTAGCACCTGAAAAGCAAATAGTGGATCTGAAAAGATTCCTTTTAATTGTTCAGTCTCCACACCTGTCTTAAAGTAAATTCATTTTTGGGCTAATTCTCCTACCTTTTAACATTTCTAGTTAAGATCATATTTAGCTAACTCAAGAAGTATCCTAGACCCCTCATTCTTTTCCAACTTCCACTTCGCTCTTGATCTAACTGGATTTCTACAACAATTTTTTTACGAAACTGGCATTTTTAGGTGGAAAACTTTCAGAATTAACTTCATATTCTTAACCCTCTTCTCAATTCTTTGTGCATTTTTTCTTGATCGTAGTGATCTGCCCAATGTATTTCTGCCAGTCACTGAAGCTATGACTCCCTTGAGAAGATGGCAGCTAGAATGCTGTCCCCAGTTACCATTCTCCTTGGTGATCAATTCTTTCGTTGTTTTCTTTTATCATGTTAACAGCATAGTCACACCTTTCCAAAATCAATATTCAATTTAATCTCTCTCACTGCACATCAGGTCACACGATATAAAGAGAATTTGTCTTTTGTTCCTGCACACCCCCACGGCCACCCACCTTTTTAAAATTATTCTATTCCATAAGTCACTTCTTTCTGTAATGTTTTTCCTAGCCCTCAACTTCCTGCATTAATATTTTTCTCTGGTTTCAAATTACTTTTCTTTTTATGAGATCAGTGCTCATTAATAGAGTGGCACCCTGTGTTGGTAAGATGAAAATTGCATGTACATTGAAATACTGGCCCCGCTTCTGCTTGAATGAAAAAACCTACTCAAAACCCCCAAACATTTTTTCTATGAAATAATGAAACAATGGTATAGAATAATATTATGGAAAACCATAATTAACATTTCTAGAAAGGACTAATTTGGATGTACCAAGCTGTTTCTTTAGTACATGCTCAGAGATAGCCACTGTTACTATAATGAAACTCTGCTTGTGATGAATTTTTATTTATAAAACAATAGTCACAGATACACATAGAATTTCACAGCTCAGTGATTGTCATCTATTCCAGTCTTATAAGATTGAATCACCCAGGGTTAAATAAAACATCTGCCCCAGAATCCCTGGTAGCTGCAGTTGTTATGATCTCAGACATACCAGTCAGCCATTCATCCTCACACAAGGAAGGAGATGGGAAATTAGCAAGTTCTGAAACAGTGAGTCTATGAGTCTTTTAACCAAGGCAGCTGTCAAACCTGGAGCATAGCTAGTATTGGCAATAAGAACTGACCTTCCAAAGCTAATATCATCTGAAGTCATCACTTCACTGCCCCCAAATTCTATTTATGATATAAAGGTATGAGGATTTTTTCCCAGTCAAAAGATTTTGCAATGCAGTTTCTTATTCATACCTAAGAAATGGAAATGGATAAGTTATATGACTATACGAAACAAAAAGATTTTATTTAAACCAGGTCCAATTTAATCAGTTTTTATGGCAGTGCTTCCTCTCCATCCCCTAGATGAGAAGTCACCCTCCCTTTAAAGTTGTTGGCTGCAAACCACAGAATATGTAAATGTCCTGAACAGGGTCTTCAGGATACAATATATGGCTTTATTTTGTATTACTTCTTAACCAGATGCTATCATGAATATTGCAGAAAGTATAATATGATAGCCCATTTTTTTCAGATCCGTGATTATGCAAAAGTGTAGATGTACCTAAAAATGCAAGACACCTGTGGGCATATAAGTCTGGACTGGATGCAAGTGTACTTTTGCATACACCCAGACCTGGATAATAAGATAAAGGGGAGTGGTGGGCAGGACTCAGGGAGGAACAAGTATTGCTATTAGGAAACAAACTATCTCAGAGAAGACTGGACAATAGAGGATCAGTAACATAGAGCTATACAGTATTAGATATATTTGATGTCAGGAGATGCAAAAGAGATATTTGCATCAGTAGCAGGAAGTTCTTGGTTATGGCAAGAGAAGGTTTGTGCTAGATGGCTGGAAAGAACATGAAGTGGGGTGAAGAAAGAAGTAAGATCTATATTTAATTAGGAAGAAGATAGAACAAGAATTTTTAGATGAGGCCTAAACTTAATTAAGGTTTCTTATATTTAGTTTTAACTGATGTTTGTTTAATGCTAGAAATTAGTTAAAATAGATTAGCAAGGCTGATGAATGACCAATAATGACTCATTTATCCTTCCAATTATGCATGCCACTGCTACTTTCACAGTGTAATATTGTAAAATGATACTGCTTCACCTGGGGAGCAATACAGGTGACTTAGGAAAGGGGTCACCATGAACCACTGGTTTATACTGGCTTTATTTAGTGACTTCCAGCATATGCTGGTGGAACAAAAAGCAAAATTAGGCCGTGTAAGTGGGAGGGCCATTATACATTTGGAAAAAAACCTATGGTATCAGGGCTCATGTCTTTAGAAGCTGAGATCTGCATGCAGTCTGGATGGAGCTGGATGAAGTTGTCATTACATACAGCTAGGTGAACTGGACACAGAAAAGTATCTGTTTTATATGCCTTAAATATTTGAATACCATACAGTGCTAGACAAAAATGAAATTAAGGAAATATAACAAGTGGCAGAATGCAGCAATATAAAGCCTCTCTAGAGCTGCAATACTTTGCACATATAGACGGCAACAGAGTAAAAGATAAGCACTGAATCATAGGTGACTGAGGCCATCATGACCCAACAGACAGGGAAGGGGTACAAATTGTATTATTACAATTAACATAAAACTAAATTATCCAGAGATGACTTCAAGAGAATAATTCCATGGTCCTTTCTTGGATCATGGAGACATGTGCCTTATGTGTCATGTACACTAAGGAAAAACTGAGTCATGCGTACATGGTTAAACAGGGGCAGGAGGTCACATCCGATATTCTGTGTGGATCTATTATGCATCCAATACATTTTAACATTTTTTTCAAGGTTTTTGAAGTTTCCTAAATGTCAGTGTCTAGAATCATCCAGTCATAGAGTCTTCCACTTCTGCCTTAGCTCCAAACTCTAAATACTTTATAAAGTGTCAGTGGAAATAAAATAATAGTGAGACAGCTGGTGATCTGATAGGCTGCTAATGGAATTCCTTTCAGTTCACTTTTTACTATGTTTTTCTACCCTCAGATTGTACAGAAAACATTGCCCAATTCACTTGTATTTATGTTATACAAACTTGTAAACTTAAAGAGGAGGAAAAAAGCTTACTCCCTTAAAACTATTTGTCACAAATATGATGAAATATTACCATGCATTTGGGTTTTTTTAAGCTGTTCCCAAAAGTTGCATTTTCCTTAAACAAAGCCACAAATTCCCTACAGAACCATCTATTGACATTAGCATCAACCCAGCAAACCACAGACATGAGTTATTCTTAAATAGATAAGTAGTTCTGGTGACTTCAGCTGGATTTCTACCATAGCTAAAGTGAAGCTGATGATTAATGCCAGGTACAGACACTACACTTGTACCAGTCTAAGTGACTGGAATTGTGTCTAAACCCATAACAGAACATAACAATCCCTGGCTCACACAGACTGATATAAAAATGGTAGAACCCAGTCTAAGACAGACCTAGATCCAGGTACACTCAAATTTAATTGATTTAGGTTAGACAGGCACATCAAACTTCAGTACCAGTTCCCCTTTTGATTCAAGTTAGGTCATTGTGCACCAGCCTCCCAGGTTCCTTTACAGACCCTGCTAGCTCTCCACACAGGGAGGTGCACTAGCATTCGCAGTGCACTCAGCTGCTCCAGCAGAACATCCAGCAGGCCCCATCCCCAAGCTGTCACAGAGTCAAATCAGCACAAACCCTTTCTGAAGCTTCACCTCCTGTTTCCAGTCAGATGTCAGCTGCAGGCAGGAAGTGGGAGACGGGAAGGGAGGTGTTTGTGTCCCTCAATGAACCCCATCATGAAGCACCCCATGACATACACACAGACCTCACACTGAGACCAGGAGAACCCCGTGAGCAGGTGTAGTGCCACAGAGCCTGACCAGGCTACTGGGCATGGACAAGCATCCCTCCCTCCCCTTGCTATGTCACCTGTCAGCCACAGGCATCTGGTAGGCAGTGCGGGGAAGGGAAGGAGGGGAGAGAATGCTCAGGCTCCATGGTGCCATGCCTATTTGTGGGGGTTCTCTTGGTCTTAGTGTCAGGTGTGTGTGTACATCATGGGGTGCTTTATGACAGGGTCTGTGCACAGATACAGATGCCTTACTCCTCCCAACCCCTGCGCTGCCTGTCTGCAGCTGACAGATGCCTGTTGATGGCTGGAAAATGATATTTAGATATTTTCTTTTAGGAACTGGCTTGTAGGTAGAGCAGATGTTGCATCAGAACAATGGTCCAAGGCAATGGCATGGGTTAATTGGTTTCTAAAAGCCTGTTTGTGACAAACTTTCATAGCCTTCAAGACAAACACCGTGTCTCAGGCCAAAGAATACACAGGCTGGGAAATCTGCACAGCATTCCCTGAAAATCTGTAACAAAAGATAGGTTTGCTGCATTGAAGCCAGGTTGCAGTGAACAGCCGGAGAGCCTCTGGGATTTCTGGTTTTGGTGACCAGACCAAATAAGGAAGGCCAGGGCAGGCCCCAATTAAGATGCCAGTAAATGACAAAATTAAGGTGTGTGCATGTGATGGGTTTGTTGGAACAAAGAAATATGCTGACAGAACAGAACATGGACAATATGATAACCACAGGGAAACCAATCAGTGGTATCTGGAAATGAAGAGTCAGAGGAGAAAGAATACTAAGGGAGGGATTTCAGAGCAGCAAAAGGTCCCTGAAAGGGAATCCCGAAGCCACGATGGACAGAGGGCATACCACCAGCCTGTCTCACCCACCCACTGGGGTGGGTATCGGCCCTTAACCTCTAGGCTACTGACACCTGAAATTCAAGAAAGAACCACATGGTGAAGCTCGCTGACTGGCAAGGCGTATCTTTCCTCTGTGAATCCTAGGACTGTTAGATATAGAATCTTGGGGGTTATTTTGTCTGCCTTGCTTGTATTATTCTTGCCTGTTATCACAGTGTACCAACAAAATGTGCCTACTACTGAGTGGAAGAAGTGGTCAGTCTGAGCGTTTGGGTCCACCTACAAGTTATGTGGGTCATAAATCCAGTGCCAACACCTGTGGCTGGCAGACGACACTGCAGGGGGGAAAGGATGTGTTTGCCTGTGCCCAACAGCTGGTCTGGAGTGGTCCAGGCACCCGCTTGACAGTCTAAATGTCTGTTCCTAGCCAAATGTGTCTTGCTGAGTTGGGGATATGGAAAAGTATTCATTAGAACCAAGATTCTATAATCTTTTACAGTATCATAAAAATCTCTTTGTACTTGCTCATACACTCTGGAACTAGCTAAGGCAGTCCTACTACTAATGCTACTCTATGCACATGTATATACTTAACCTCACAATAAGAAAAAATACTACAAAAGATTTCAGCCATGCAAGACATAACCATCTGTGTCTTGTATGCCCTGTTAAGTACCTGTGGAATCAAGGGCATGGGCAGGGAGACATATGGGAGAGCTCTTAATACTGGAATAAAGAAGGCAATTGTTAGGAAGCCTGGAGAGAGACTTGAGGTCAAATCTGACATACAGTGGCACAAAGGGGCCCCAAACAGAGAGATAGAGCTTGACTGTTGTAGTGGGGAGATGCTCAACCAGCAGGAAAGTTCTTGCAAGGAATGAAATTGATCCTATGGGAGATCAGTTCTGGCTGTGACAGGATACATAGAAGCTCTATGAATTCTACCTGTTATACGGGAGACAAATTGGATTTTGGAGTTTGCACTAACAGGCTCAGGGTGTGAAACAGCCGCACTGATGTGGAGCCTCCTTCACATCAGCCAATTATCTAGACTGAGATATAGTCACTACTAAAAGCATCTGGGTGATGACTCTCAGATCTGCCAAGAGGTCAAATGGAATGACCATGTACTATCAATTGTCCTGACACCATAAACAAAAAGTATTTCCTCTTTGAAGGTCTAGTCACTAAATAAAAATGTGTGCCTGAAGGCTGAGAGATGCAAACCAATCTCCCACATATAGGGATGCTATAATAGTGGCTAATGTGATCATTATGAAATTTAGTTTGCAAATGAAGGTGGGATTCCATCCCCTTTTCTTCCTTGGAAAGAAACCCCTGTAAAATCCTTGTCCCCTGAGTTGCAGGGGCTAGCAAGGATTAACGGAACAGAGAAGGGGATTTAGGGTGATCAATGAGCTAAAACCAGATGATCCACCTGCAGAGGTATCCATCACTCACTGATCTGTCATAATACCTGCCCATGCTGGGATGTAACAGCACAAGAAAATTACTAATCTGGGAAAAAAACATTAAGGTTAAGAAAAAACAACAAGAGGATGAGAAGATCTCAAAGGATCTTTTCCTCTTGAGAAATATAGTCTTCAGGTAGAGCGATCTCTTGATTTTATTATCTCAAGATGCTGGCAGTCAAGAGGAAAGGGCAAGCAGGAAGTACACATTATCCTTTTTTTTTCCCTTTGTGCACAGATACACCTGGGTTCTACCATATGTATGTCTGATGAAAATGAAGGGGTCCTCTGGGAACTTCTGTGGCAATTAGTTTCCAGCCCTGAATGTTCATGTTCACCCATAATAAGGGTATGCATATGGACAGTCACTGGAGAAATTAAGATTTTAACTGAAGAACTGGATAATTTCTTAAATTGCATAAATTTTACTTCATGTGGATTGTACAAAATGTCCTCCCTCCATCCCAGATATATATGCTCTTCACCTTAGAGTTTTCTCGAAAACCATTCTAAAGGATGAAACATTACTGATGCTTAGACAAAGCCAAACAGCCAGCATTAACTTGAGACTGAGCACTTGAATGATTTGTCTCAAAGCTCCACTGAATTTGACTTCAGCTCATGATCTCTAAGCTTTTGTAGAAAAACAGAAAACAAAACTTTGTCCTGTTTTTCTCAAGAGTAAAGATCAGGAAGTTAAAGGACCAAATTTGTTGAAATACAACTCAAGACTTATCAAAAAATAATTTACCCAAAGTCATTAAAAGCCAAATACAGGATAATGAAGACAAAGCATGTTCTTAGAATCATTGTAGTGATAATATAAAGGGAGATTGCTTCAGGTCTGGTCATTCAAATACAGTGGAGGGAGGATAGGATTGGGGGGTGGGCATTGCTTATCTCATGCAGCAGCAAAATCACTTAATATGTTTAAAAAATAAATGTTGTTAACAGCCCAAATGTGAATGAGCTTGTGTAATTGTGCTGAATCACAAACAGACTTCCAAGCTGGATCGGTTCATTATAGTCTTGATATCCTCTTAATACATTAAAACAAAAACATTTTAAAGGTTCAAACACTAATGCATATGTTAAATATCTGAATTTCAAATGTGGGAGTCCTAACAGAACCCGCAAAATTCCCTATAATATGTGATTTATATGGTAGAATACAAGCATAATCATATAGTTTGCATAAAAAGTAATTCCCTGGTTAAGATAGGATTAATTAACATTTTTCAGATTCTCCTTCACATTTCACTTTCACAGGCACTCATGAAAGCAAGTATTAGAATTACAGTTTGGGAAATGGGGGGAATGACACATGGGCCCCTTTTTATTTTTCTTTCTGATGTATAAACTCATTTTACCATCATTTTAGATAAATACTTTGCTGGTCATAACTATTCATTGTATGAGTTCCCATGATTTACAGTTTATGAACTTCTGTAAATAGGTTGATTAGTGTACCACAAAACATGTCACAAGACACATTACATGCTGCATTTTATCTGCCATTTAAGTTCCATTTACAACATTGAAAAGGCTGGATTTTTTCCCCACTGTCTCCACAACACCAAATTCTCTGTAACAAAGTTAGAATAGAGATTGGAAGCCCAAATAATACCCTTACTAATTATATTAAGCATGTAAATAGTGATGTTTCCCTGCCTGGCACTTTACAGAGATTTTTAAATGATCCTTGCTCCAGGGATCTTACAAACATTGTACATAAATACAAAAGGAAGGAGGCTGAGATAAGGTTACAAACTAATGAATAATGTAAGTCACAGAGCAAGCAAGGTTTGATGCTATACAGAGATTAAGTCGGAGTCCAAGAGGAGTCTACAGCACAGTGATGGAAGTTAATGGTGGAAAACAAGTGGAATAGAGAGGGAGCATCCCATTTGCTGGCTAATAAAGTCTGAGCCAACTGCAACCCTAGATCAAGCAGCACATAGCATATCCGTAAACTTGATTGTGCTGTGCAAGGTGGTTAGGAATGGAAAATAAAACATTGAAAAATAGAAAGCTTCACACATTGTTAGGAGAGGAATTCTAATTGAAGCGTATAAAGCCTTGAATGAAGCATGCAGTGTTAACTTGGGTTGTACAACTTGGGTAATTGGGCAAAGACTTGAGAGGGAATTAAAGAGGGAGAAAATAGAAGCAAAGGGCAGGAAGTGTTTTTTCTTTTTCTTTATGAGAATCATGTGTGCATGGAATGGCCTTGTAGGGAGGATATTTGAGTAAAGAATGCCAGAGTCATTAAAAACAACTTTTCACTAGTGTTTTAGGGGAACAGAAAATGAAAAAGGGGATTACCATGGACTAAACAGCTTTTTGACTTTCATGGAGAAAGGGTCTGTTAAGTTAGTGATATATTAAACACAGATATTCTAATACTTATAAAATGGTCTGTATTATTATAAAGCAGATAGCCAGGGCGACCATACATTTCTGCTTCACCCAGGGAGGAGCTTCATCAGATTTGGGGATTTAATACACCTTGGGCAACTTGTAGAATTAGTGCTGATGCTGTTCCTACCCCAGTGGTCAGAACTGAATTCCAGCCCAGACTTTGAAGGAAAACCACTAAGAGGTAGATGCTCCTTGGGTCCCTCCTTTATCCCATACCAGGCCAGTCCTCTGTACCTTATTGGGTTCAACTGGTGAAACTTTGGCCAGAACTTGCCTGTGGCTGGAGCAGCAGCACAGTACTGACAAACGCATACAGGGAATGTATAATACAATCACACAGGACAACATTAGTAAGATTAATGTATGGGTTGTGTGCATGGGAATGTAAGGAGTGCTGCTTTGTGTAGATCTTGTTCAGCTGGCCACAAGGTGGATACAAGAAGACTCATAGATTCATAGATATAGGGTCTGAAGGGGCCTTGCAGATCTTCTAGTCTGACCCCCTGTCCTGGACAGGAGAGAAAACTGGGTTCAAATGACCCCAGCTAAGTAATCATCAAGCCTCCTCTTAAAGACCCCCAAGGTAGGAGCCAGCACCACTTCTCTTGGAAGTTGGATCCTACCCACCCTGACTGTGAAGTAGTGCCTCCTGATGTCAAGTCTGAACCTACACTCTAACAACTTATGGCCATTATTCCTTGTTACTCCAGGAGACGGTCAGGGGAACAAGGTCTCTCCCATTCCCTGCTGGTCCCCCCAAGAAAGTTTATAGATGGCCACCAGATCCCCTCTCAGCCTTGTAAGTTACTCCTTACTTTTGATTTAAGAAGATAATTCTTCCTCCTTCCCCAGTAAGGCAGAGATGTAAGTGCAGACCACAGTGATGGTCCTACCTTCCCATGAGATGTAGGTGAAGTTACAAATTACATATAGACCATACCAAATCTATAGAATGCTGAGGGGCGTTAAAGTTAGAACATACTGTGAGCAGTTGCACATCAAGGGTTAATACTTTCTTTTCTTCACAGTTCTGTCTTGCTACTAAAGGGCTGGTGAGCAGAGGTGCAGCTAAGAGTCAGGATACCTAGGGCGTATTCAGCACAGTTGTGTGGTATGTGGCACCGCAAACACATCTGCAGTGCCATGTACCACACGGTCCGGTATTCTCCACACTGCAAGGATGCACTGCCCTAGGGTTTTTGGCAGTTTTTTTTGACCCCTGGATATCCCCCCAGGGTCAAAAAAACCAGAGCAGCTCACGCCTAGGCAGCATGTGCTGATGAAAAGTAGAGCTGGGCCACTTGAGCCATGCTACCAGCCAGGCACTACCTGGTAGGATCATCATAGCTGCAGCCCTCGGAGGCCCCCAGAACACCAGGTAAGGACCCCCTTAAGTCCCCCTGGCCCCAGTCTCCCCTACTGCCCCTGGGATAACTTGCTGTGCACCAAAGCATGCATGGCATGGGCATTTCCCGGGGACAAGTTACTGCAGTGCAAGGTGCGCTGCTGCTACTTGTCCCTGGGGAACCAAACATCCACACTCATCTGGACATGACCTTAGATGCCATCTCTACTCTGTGTTGGGGGAGGGAGGCAGGGCTAGGAGCAGTATATCCTAGGATGCTGGACGAGTACACATTGTTTATTTTATCTCCATGGAGCAGACTGAAGTTACCCTAACATAAGCTAGGTAGCACAGCCCAGAGGCAACCCTTGCTTAAAGTGGCATTAACATGCAGAGTCTCATGTTTAAAGTGCCCTTAGTACAGTTTAACACACTCACACATATTTGTGACATTTCCTTTGCAACGATTATATTAGATCATGTTTTTTCAAGAGAAAATGTTGTGGAATGAGGAGGAAGTCCAGTCTGCTAGTTAAGAAAGGTTACTTCACGACTAATGTAAGATAGATAATGTTCATTACTCATGTATGTGAACAGCTGACCTCTAGTATTACTATTAAGCAAGGTCATTGAGGCCTGAAGTGATCCTTAAAGAACATGAAGGTCAATGTATAACTTAATGGGAACAGCTAATATAAGCTTCTACTCATATTATCCTCACCATTAAATTTAAAATAAAAAAGGCTGTTCCTGTTCCCACTGCTCTCCTAAGTGGCATACACCCACCATTCCCATTCTTTATATACAGGGGGTAAATCTTCTAAAACAGTGAGAATACTATCCAGTCTTCTGAACAGACCCTTGGTATGTGGAAGGGGCACATGCCACCTCATTCTATTCCCAGTCCACAAGCAAGAGTGAAACAGAATTCAATAGATCCTAGCTGAAGACTGCATCTTACTAGAGCCACAGTACCAAGTGACCTTATCTACAATATTTTATATACTTGTGAACTCCTTTCTGGAACTGCACTTAGAAGTCTGATTCTGAGACAAATGAAAGATTTCCCTGTCCAGCAATGCCATTTGAACCAGGCTCAGTGCACAGCACAGAATACATCTCCCGCATGTTCTCTGTCTCCATGAACCATCCTGCTTGAGCAGAGCGGCTAGATAGTAAAGGAAACCCCCACGTTGCCAATAACATCCAATATGTTGTTCAAACATATCTCTATATTGAAAGTGCAGGACCTTGCTTTAAATCTGAAGAAGAATACTGAAGTAGTGTGGAGGAAAGAATCATACAATACTCCTTTCCCACTTCTTTCAAATGATGTGAACATACAAGCTAAAGTATGGAGAGTGAAGCCCTCCAAGACAAGCCCCAAGGTTAATTGAAATGTGGGTAGAATACAATACACTTAGCACAGGATTCTTTTGTAGGTTTATTTTCCCCCCATGACAATAGAAGTGACATATTTTACCCCCTTTATTTTAACAAATATACCAGGACATTTCAAGAAGAAAGAGGCCACTGTTTTTCATAGCCTTATTTTACTCAACATTTCCCCTCACTGCCCCCTTTTAATTCAATGGAGTGCAGCCGAGGAGTTTTTATTCATATTTACTAAGGTTGGCACGCAAGATGCTGAAGAAGACATTAATGGTTGAAATAAAATAACCTCTTGTAATACTTATATCATGGATAACAAATGTTATATATGTACACACATAACATTCAAGCACAAACTGCTCAAACAGAAACTTATTGAATAGAATCCTCAACAGAGAGTATTTTCACATACCGCCGAGAACCTGATTCTATTATCAGTCAGAGTAAATCAATATTTATGTCAGCCAAGAAATCTGACTAATGCTAGAATTTATTGAATAGGCAATTGAATCTTAGACACAACATTTAATAAAAGTAATACAGTCCAGGTAATAAACGGCACATAGAACAGAAACCATTTCAAAGGGGGAGCTATTTCTTGTGCCTCTTTTTCACGATAAAATTTATCTGCCAAAAAGCCCACCAGCACTTAACGCTTTGTAGGTAATCACCAGCCGTTAGTATTCACTGGGACTCATTTTTAATGAAAATATATAGGAGAGGGGGGGTTTTGTTTTGTTTTTTTGGGATTTTTTTTTTTTTTTTTTTAGTAATTTAAGGATAAAATGCTGCAACTGCAGTTCTGAGCACTAACAATCATGTGCACAAGCAGGGACACAATCTATGATCATTCAGGTAGTAAAGTAAGTTGCATGATTGCAGATTAAGTCCTGGGAATGTCTGTACATTCCCCAGAACTATGGACAAAGCAGGGAGGTTTGGATGCCACAGGACAGGGCAGAGACATCTTTGCCTGCCTGTCTGAAAATTCAGAAGATAACAGGGCAAAACTTTTCTGCATATCTCTCACTTATCTAAAGGTCCCTGTAATACTGTAAGCTACTTGACTGTATTCTACTTGACTAGTAAAATCTGCCTTGTTTGGAAAATGATATCCCACGGCACTAAAAATGTCTGCTGATCATATAGCTCCCAAAGGAATAGATCTTCAACAGTACTTACTGGGCTTGTTGAAGGAACTATAGTGAGAAACAGTGGAGATGAAGCTAGGGTTGTCTCAGAGCAGTAGATCTGCAGCTCCTCCCCTTACAAAATTAGTGCCAGCCCTAGCACTAAAGGGACCACCCTCTCAAAGACAGCACAGATAAATCAGAAGAAATTTTCCCCTAGGGATCTGTGACAGTTAGGCTAACAGGGATCTTGTTAAAGCATCATGGGAAGAAACAAAAGCTTTAAGAAGCTTTTATAAGAGGGGAAGACAAAAATAATGATGGATTTTGAGGCAGGAGTACACTTTATTTCAAAGTGCTCTGAGTTCCTCTTCTCATTTATGGTTAACTTCCAGTATTTCCCTCATTACTGAATATAAGCACTCAGATGTGTAATTTTCTAGTTCCTTCGTTGACTCTTTCTTAAATATTGACCATTCATTAACTTTCTATTGCCTCCTGTTATTTCCAAAAATTTCAATAGATCATTATCTGGTTTGACACTTCCTTCTGAAGTCTGAGCAAGATCCCATCTGGCTTGCTGGGTGTGTCAGACTTCCCTCTCTAAATCTTCATCATTTCTTGATTTCCTTCCAAAATGTCTCCTTCTCTTAGCTAACATATGTTAGTATGTTGACAAAGTACTGTCAGCATTTAATTGTTTATGCCACGTCTCAGAACACCCTCCAGTCTCTTCCACTGACTACTTATTCCTTGTGTACTTTAAACATTTTTTATGTATCAGAGCTACTAATACACTCCTCCTTCCATTTTCATATGCCTTTCTTAGCCTTGATTGATTTATGCCCCTCCTTGATCATCCACATTGGTCCTTTTCACGCTCCTACTAGACACATACATAACCCTTGAATATATTCTAATCAGTCACTGAACCGTTCTTCCTCTTAGGTTATTTGTTTCTCAGTGTCATATTGCCTTATGGATTGCCATGCCCTTCTTTATCTCTTCAACCCCATTAGCCCATCTCCCAGCTACAGCTTCTATATTCCACACTAGGCATTCCATCACCTCCTGCTGCTTTGGATGTCATTTCCTTAGATATTGTAGCTTCGCTAACAAACCTTCAGTGAAGTTTACTCAGACTGTCAACCCACTGCTATCGTGGACTGGCACAATACTGAGACAGAGGCTCAATAAATGAAGCAGTTGTGGAATTCATTACAAAGTCAGATGAGCTCTTTGTCATTTAAGTAGACAGGAGAGACTGACATTAAAATACGGTTCATTAAAAGTGAATTTGAGCCTCACCATTCACAGTACCAAAACATCTGGAGATGATCTAATTTATACTGGAGTGCCTTAGAAAATATTTGAGATTCTAACTAAACACAAGGGATTTGGCAAGTAAAAGGCTGCTGCTTTTGCACCACTATGTATTTGAAGAGGATTTATTGCTATGAATTCTTCAATACTGTCAACCAAGAGACCCCTGGAAAGAATATGGTCTGAGTCTGCTTGCTATTATTCCTAAGAACAACCAGTTCCAGAAAACATTGCAAATTGTTTGTTTGCTTGGACAAATATTGACAACTGGTCCAGGGAAATAAGAAGTTAAATAGCTCAGCTGCTGTATCATTTTCACAGATTCATCATTTCTGTCTAGATAAGAAAGCTAAAAAGCCAAAGTCAGGGAACGAGAAACACAGGAAATGTGCAAGTAATTCAACAAGACAGCCATGCCATAGAAGTGTCTTTTTCTTT
Source organism: Crocodylus porosus (assembly GCF_001723895.1). NCBI lineage: Eukaryota > Metazoa > Chordata > Crocodylia > Crocodylidae > Crocodylus > Crocodylus porosus. The sequence goes on from NW_017728914.1 coordinate 13,601,995, forward strand.
TTTGGCACTTACATCTCAAAAATATAGAGAGATCTATTCTACATATCATTTTATTCTCCATCTATATATTGAAAGGCTGATGTTATTTACATGATGGTCTATGTCATCTATGACCTTCACTTTTTTTGTTATTCCTGTGTAGCATCTTTGTGAATCACTAAGTGGCAGCTTCTAGATAAAGTAAAGGAAACACTTTTGTGCAGAGCTGGCAAGCAAATCCAAAGAACCTATATAGCATGACAAACAAGTTCTCAGTGTGCCTGTATACCAGCCAAAATCCATTTTCCTACTGTTTGTTCCATCCATTAAGGAAAAACTTGTTAATACATTTGCAAATAAAACTAATTCTACAAAAACCAATGGGATCAGGTTCAATACTGTGAGCATTACAATGAATATCAGTGCTATCATTTATAAATATTGAAGGGATATAAAATATCTGCATAACTGTATGCTTCTTTTTTGCATATGAAGGTACCATGATTTATGGACGCAGTTGAAACTGTTTTTACAGGTTAGTTGCACAGTTGCCGACAATGTACTTTACTGCAGTAAATGAGAGAACCCTAAGAGGCTATGGCACAATTACTCATTAATAACATTAAAATCATACATGTAACTGGGGCCCAAACTATAAATAACTTTTTAAAATAGTGCTAGCTTGAAATTGGATATTTAAAGCCTAACTTTCTTAAAGTATGACCTGGCATACATAGTGCAACTACTTTTTCATACACACTAACTGTATGTACACATGCAAGAAATGGAGATGTTCTTATGCATATTTGGCTAGATTTTGGAGAGTGCCATCCCTGTATTTTGCATAAGTACATAAGTATCTACTTTTTAAGTAACAGGCTCTTGGCCTGAAAGGCCCACATTAGAAATGTTATACATTCAAGTTCAGCTAACTCCTTATTTACAGGATTTTACAAATCTGAAGGGAAATGTGCTCTGGGCTAAACCTGGTGCTTGGGAGCTGAGCCCAGAGCAGTTTTTAATTTTTTTTAGACAGTAAACCACCTCTATTTTTCCTCACTACCTGTTTTTTTGGAAAGTTTCAATAATTTCATTAGTACTGAATAAACACAGAAATACATTAGAACTCCTGCAAAACCATTTACCAATGCAAAAAAAAAAAAAAAAAAGAGAGAGAGAGAGAGAAAAAAGGAAAAAAGAAGAAAAAAAAAGCACATCACTTTTTGATCAGAAGTATTATGATCACTGATATCATAAAATGCAGGACACATAATGTTATCAATTTAAATGCTCAGAGTATTCCTGAAATAAACTTATCTTCTACTATTGATGATTTTAGTAACTAAATAATACCTGTTCACAACTTTAAAAAAAAAATGGTACCAAAAGGAATTACATTTGCTTTTAACAGATTTTTACCTCATTTTACACAACTATATTGACATTTTAACATAACTTGTTGCTGACAAATGCATCTAGAAATCAACTCAATTCATGCCCTATCTCATTTTTCAGGTTCTATTATTACAGTCAAGCCAAGAAGTAGGTTTCCATTCAATGCAAAAGTGAAAGAATTAGCTAAAAAAAAGTGAAATTAATTAAAAAGTTGCCATAAATTGTTCATAAACAGTCAATTATTTTTAGCCAAAAACATTTTTAATGTCAGGCCTTCAGCTCTGCCACTTTTTAAGTGCCCAGATATGCCAGGTTTCCTCTCTCTTGCTTTAGCCCCTGTGCAAAGGAAACCCACCCATTTGCAAAGCAGGATCAGTTGCTCTCAATATATGTTATATGACAGTAAATAATGTACTATCACAAGTTATTTTTAGTGGACTTTCACCAATGTATCAGAGAGCACAATTTTGCTTGCTCATTAACCTATGTTTTTACCATGAAGCAAAACTGCAGTAAAATCTCTAAGTGCAAATTCATCTTTTCCTGTATTGAGAAGACTTGTTTCTATATCACTGAACAAAGGAAGAAGTTAAATTGTTCAATATTCCTTCTTAAAGTGTCAGAGAGAATGACTTCCTATTGATTTGCAGGCTGCTGTTCTGCTAGGGGTACAATTGAAGGAAGCATGAGTACTTTACTTCACTAAGACAAGTAAAAACTTGAAAACCAGAAAAATGGAAGGTGTCCTTGGCTGTGTGTGTCTGGGTGCAAGGGGGTGGGGGAAGAAACTAATTTTGCTTTCTTGTCAGTAAAAATATAGGGCCTGATCTTCAGCTGAGGTCCAACTGAACTCTGAAGATTTACACTAGCTGATCCCTGCTAAGGATTTCATACTATTTAACCTTACGAATAGTATGCAAGGTAACATGTAGCATTAATTAAAGGTCTCCTTTGGAGTCTATTAGGGACTGACTTAGATCACGGTGAGACAAAGGGTTTTTCATGGCCTACTTGCAGAGTGCATGCTGATTGCATGGGCGTTTTGTGGTGGCCCTGCCCCTTGGTGATGATTGGCAGAGAGAGGGGAGGAGGAGGACAAAGGGGCAACTACCATCTTGAGTGCTGGCTATCCTTCATGTTACCCTGCCCTCATCACTGATTGGTGGAGTGGCCCAAGCAAGAGGAAGAGGGATGAAGGGAGAGCTGCAACCTTGTCTGCTGCCCTTTGTGTTGCCAGCTGGTACCTTCCCCTCCTAGCAGTGGGGACGACTGGTTCCCATTGGGGAGCCAGCATTTAACTTTTATTAAGCTAGCTTTTTTGTTGATTTAGCAGATTTCATGGATAATCCCATGCTTTGCAGTTCCTATGAAATCTGCAAAATGGTAAAGTAGGTCCCTACTTATGATTAACCCCTCAAATTTGTTTAGCATCATTGTTAAGAGGCATTTGAATGGAAGCAGTTCCTTTCCTGCATATGACCTGCATAAAGACTACCAAAACTATAACTCTTACTCTTGATGGCTCCACACTAGTGCCTCCTCCAAACTTGCAATCCATTTCTGAAAGAAACAGGGTTAGGTAGGAAGAAACAGCCCCTCCTTGAATACAGGTCCTTAAAAATCAAAAGATCAGAGCCCCAGTCCATGAGCCACTGAGCATGCACACAGATAGACAGGTAAGCCCCACTTTGTAGAGCTTGCCATCTAAACCAGAGGTTCCCAAACTGTTTCTTATTGTGTACCCCCTTCCAGATTTACCACCTGCCTGCATATCCCTACCAGCATATGTTTTAAATTTTAACCCCTTAAATGTAAATTATTATAATGGGGGCTGGACCCGACGACTGGGGGCTGGACCCACCCAATGATCTCCAAGGTCCCTTCCAGCCCCTAACAATCTATGAAACTAACAATCTATGACCAATGAAAATTAAATCTGCCATTATACAATTTTTCCCACATACTCCCAAGGAATGTTTTGAATACCCCCCAAGGGTACGAATACCATAGTTTGGGAATCCTTGATCTAAACAATGCAAAACAAGTAGAAGTAAGTAGGTGCTCCACTAGTTTTACAGCTGAAGGACCCAAGGCAGAGGGAGACAAGATTTATGCCTACCCAGCAAAGGTGGGACTGCAACTTGCAGATAAGGCAGTGTACTTGGGGCAGTTGTAAATTGCTTAATAGGTTAGATGTGTGAGCATGGAGCTCCATGTGAACTAACAGCTCAAATATTTACCTAGTCACTCAGATGGGTACAACATCTTGAACCGAGCTCTGTGCATCCCCAATTACAGTGTTATCTCTATCACAATCTACTGAAGTTTAAAAGCTAGCTGGGGTCTGTCCCCACTGACTGCAGTATAGACCAAAGTAAATGGCAAAGCTGGGGAACGAACCCTCCACTTCCATGTCTCATATTTGGGTCTTAAACCTCGGCAATGAAATATTGTTTCCACAGGTGCTTTGAAAGATCAATGAGATTAGTAAAATAAACACCAACCAGTTTGGATGGCAAGAAGAGCAAAATTTCCCCTTTGGCTTTATCTCTTTCAATTGTCCTTCTTGCCTAAAGCCTTAGAGTAAAATATTACTGTTTTGACTTGCAAGCCTGATTTTACAACTGCTGCCCTCAAACCCAGTCAATATTTATATATTATTTTCATAAGTTGCCAGTAATAACCTAATTCCTAAAGGACAAGCTGTGCCTTCAGAATCAAATGTGTGGCTCCTGCAGACTTGACAGTTATCAAACGAAAGTACATTTTTCCCCCCACTTCTTTGTCTTTATATTTCTGGCACGTAACGTCTGGATTTGCTTTCTGTTTTTTTATACTTTTCAAAGAAGTCCTACATGAAGAAGTGGTGTTTGGTGGCCCTAGCCAGCAGCTGTGATGCTTTGATATCAATGGAGCCCAGCTGTGAATGTGGATTGAAAAGATATGTCAAAACCCAACAGGTTGTGATGTATAAGATTTATTTTGGTTTTTCAGGCCTTGTGAAAATTATGAGGCTGTCTTATTTTGTCAATACACAGCTTTAGAGAAATAAGCGTTACCAGTACATGTAAATGAATCATTAGTCTTGATCACCACTTAACTTTTGGGAGCACACGTTCAACTAAGTACTTATTTGGCTGACAGTCTGGGAAATACTCATACTTTAAGTGTTAAAGAATTACTTATGTACCTCATGGCCAAATTTAAAAACATTCCTCTGCTGAGAAGCAATCCTGCTTCTTCCTCATGTTTTGAAGCAACCTCTCTCATTCTTTTTTACACAAAAGGGCTCAGCCATGAACTCGATTATTAAAGTAGCTCAGAGGATTAGGATTATTATTTCAGGAATAAAGAACAAAGAAAATGAGGGGTTTTTTTTTAAAGGAGAAAAATAAATACACTTTCTAGCTTTAAAAAAATATAATATTAAATTATATTTTAATATAATTATATTTTAATTATAAAATTAAAATTTCCAGTCACCATGTTAAGAAACTGAGTTTTCATAGCAAACCAAATCTTAAAGATCTTAAAATGTCTATGAGAAATTTTCCTGAAGTAAGGACTGATTTAAAATGGAGTAAAGATTTTTATATTCATCCCAGAAATAAAGAGTTCTAATTCAAAAGCCTTGCAAACCTCCAGATGCAGTTTGAGAGGTGCTCAAATCCTCAAACTCCACAATGTCTGTATATCCCCATGGAGCAAATGTAGTGGAGGGAGGAAGGGAGAGGAAAAATGCCTACTGGTAAGTCAGGTAAATCCACAGTTAAATAGAAGAGGTTCCTCTGAGCACAGGGAAGGGAGGCTATCAGAAGAGCAGCATCTCTCCAGGAACAAAACTTCACCATTTGTCTCAGAAATTGAAAGAATAAAGACACTCTTTCCCTCTTACCTTTTTCCACATATACACCTGGTATGTTTCAGCAGCCTTAAAATATTCTGTATATTTACATTTTTGGCTATTTAGGATCTCCATATCTTAGCCCCTTGAAGATACCTATACCATATTTTTCCTATTGCTCTGCTGCCACCCTGTATACAATCAGAATTATATTACAGTCACTACAAACACATAGAAAAGCATACTATACCCCTTCCAAAATGACTTATTAGACAACCCTAAAATATCTAATCACTTTGTACTACAACAATCTCCAAAAAATTCTCCCCTAAAAGAAAAAACAATACACCAACAAATACTGCCCGTAAAAAAAAAACCCAAATCTCTCCCTTACAGAAGCAAACAAACATCTTCCTGTGCTGCTGACAAATATTGTTTCTGTGAATAGCTGCTCTGAATACCAGTGTGCCCTCAAAGTAAATAGAAAAGCAAATGAGAAAACCATAAAGCAAAACCATCCAGAATATTCTATGTTTTACTACATGAAGTTGGGTTTGCGATAATGAATCCTAGCACTAATTTTCTCTTCCTGAAATCTCTATTTTATAACATGTTGCCTGTAACATGTAGACCTGCTACATGCAGATCTCCCCAGTACCCTCTGAAGGCAAAGACAGGGTTTTGTAAATGTGGATTCTTAAACAAAATCAAAACATCCCTCATATGCCGATTATTTTTAGTCATTTTGAAAGCTATATACCAGATCACACTTGAATTTTATTCTGGACACCTCTAACCTCCTAACCCTAAGGTATTTGCTTCAAAATCTGCCTTAAGAATTAATTCATTCCTAAGGCTCTCCATTAAAACTTGTAACAGTTCTCCAAATCTGTGTGGCATCTGAAAAAGATTCCAGTACTGTGTATATTCAGTGAAAGGCAGTGGTGATTTGTAATGCTTTGACCTTTTGTAATGTTCCTGCAATGTAATTTGATTTACTTGCCATTCCTACTCTCTCTTGCTTACAGCTTCAGTAACCTGGGGGAGAGGTGAAATGAACAGACAATCAAAGAGCAGAATATTGAAAAGTCAAATAAATGAGGCTTTACAGTTCTGAAACTTTTTATGGCACTGATTACAACAGAAAGTAGGGACTGACCTTATAGATGTAAGCTCATGACTTATCATACCATGCACAGGGAAACAGTAGGACATATCTAATCTTTTTATTGCTGTTCTCTAGGGTGTGTGGCTATAAGTCCATGTGGAGGCACAGTTTGTATTGGTCATTTCTGAATATTACAGTGCATTGTAGTATACTTTTCTAAAGGATTCACAACTTAATTTGATACAATCTAAACCAATAAAATTCACATAATGACAATTATGATTCTTTACTTAAAGTGTTTTATAGGAGTGTGTCTGTTTAACACTTGTGGCCAGATCTGAGAAATGAAAAGCCCAACTACTTTTCCTTTGTAACCCCAGGGATCAGTTTCTAGCATGCTGTATATTCCAAACTATTTGTGCAAAGAGAAGTGCTAAAATGTTATGTCAAATTTCTCTATTGTGATATTTGTTTCACTTGGATCTGCTACTTTGACATACAGCAAGTTAAAATTCCTCAGCTTGAGACCCAAAGGGACCTGCACTGATGATAAGGGGACCTCAAAATCATTACGCTTCTGCTAGAAACAGTTTGCTCTGTGCTCTTCGGTGGGGCATGAATTGGGCAGGGATCTGGGTACAGAGCATGCCCATTTACTTACTGCTGAGTTGTAACAAATAACACCCCCATGCTCTCTGCTTCAAATCCCAGTCTCTTGCTTGGACTTCTCTTTGTAAACATTGCCTCCTGTGCAACAGAAGGAATGACTAGTTGGGAAGTTCTGTACCACTCGGTATATTTTACCCTTATTCCTCTACCCTCATGCTTAGTAGGGACATCTGTCATATAATGGGATAAAGCCATCATCTAAACCCCCACCTGTTCGTCCCCTCAACTATAAGTTCTAACAGCTGCTATCCTGCAGAAGATACAGAAGCTCATATTAGTCCTTTCCCAAACTGGACCCCAAAGTAAACCTTCTTCAGGATATAAGATGTTTTCATTTCTGTACGTGGAACTTTAGCGCTGTTTCCCTTACAGAGTTGTGTATTACTGAAGCTGTAACATGAAAGAACATGTAATCAAATTAATGGGCAACAATTCCCCAGGTCTCCTATCCAAGTCAAAATTGCCAGGGATTTATTGCTATGAAAAAATGAATATTATAAAACCAACTATGGTAGTCCAAGCTGATCTCATGGGGTGGGGGGAACAGACAACAAGGAATAAATGTTGTGTGTTCTAACTTTTCAAAATTTGATATTAGAGGGCATTTGAAATGAATGTCTGGAAAATGTAGTTGGATACAAACCTGTGGAAACCGCTGTGCTTTGCTTCTTATGGATTAAAATATATAAAAATCAAACTTGATTCATTTTAGCATGGTCAAAAGTATTGTTCTGTGTGTATAACATATGGCAATTAGTTTGCAATAGATAAGAAAATGCATCTTTTTGCACCTATATTTAATTTATATTTAATAATTTTAGCTATTGGACAGGGAAACAGTGAACCAGTTGCTGCATTTAAAAAACTAAAGGTGTATTTAGTAGCAAACTGTGTTGGTAATGGGGGACTGCTGAAATGGCTTGTCAGCTCTTTTCCCAACACTTCATTTAGTGTCATTTGAAGGAGTGAAAGGCATTGTTAGGGTAGTATTTAGAGGGATATGATCCCATCTACATTCAGTCTTTTAGTTGGCAAGAGGTGCTTCCATTATGACATGTCTACTTTCAAGACAGAATGCATAAGATTATGTGTTGAGTTTGTTTAACATTTATCCAGTAATTATACCTGCATTTTCATTACTGTCACTTTCCAGGAAAATTGTCCCCTAGTGTAAACCAGCATAGTCCTTGCAAAGTCCACAGAGCAGTATTATTTTACACAGGCTGAGGATTTGGCCATTCATTTTCACTCAATGGAAAAATTAAACTATAAAATATAATTTAGCATCCTTTTCACTAGGTTCATTCATTCAGATGAAAGAAGCATACACCACTAGATGTCACTATAAACAGAACATTTTCTGTTGCTCATTCATTTTATTGCAGTTACAGAGAGTATCTTCATTTTGTTTTAGGAAACTATTTCAAGTTTTTGATTCTAGCACCTTGCCAGGTTACTCAAAGATTCCTAATGACCAAATTATATATCACTTATTGTATTTCCACTATTTAAGACTAAAGCTACAAACAATAAAAGTGTTTAAAGATGCAAAATCTGCAATACAGGGATTCTATAAAAAAAAATTATTTTATTAATTAATAGTGTGATGTATACCCACTCAGTTTATTACTATTTTTTAAGAAAGCATTGTAAGTATCTGTCTTATTAGAGAGCAGCAGTAGCAGACAGATTAATGCACATATGCTACAACATTAATTAGAGAATCAGATTTCACATAAGATTGATAATCTGATAGTGACAATTGTAGCTGCAATTAATTGGGTCTCTTTTGGAAGGCTTCTGATGAGACATAGTAAAGAAAAAAAACACAAGGATGCTGAGATCCAGCTTGAGGTACAAGGAAGGCAAGCATCATCCTCAGTGTAAGATAAATTGCATCTCAATGGGAGTTTGCACTATGATTTTGCAATTATATTCCATTGTCTGTATCTACTTCTTACCAAGAGAAAGGAAAATCAAGCTGCATTAAAGACACATTCTAAGCCTAAAGGAATTTATTTTTAATTTCTCTTTTTGAAAAAAGTGTAGAGAAACAAAGGTTCTAATCAGTGATATGAGCAAATAGTGAATATGCCCTTAATAATAGGATGGTGGCAACAGAATAATGGGAAGAGAAAATAACTATTCAAATTATCCTGCTCGGCTGACATTTAATGAATTCATATTTAAAAAGTGACATTTAACAAACTGGATGGTAATGCAAATGAAGGCTATATTTACGAAGGGGTGAAAAACAAATTATAATCTCAAATATGAAAATATCCACTGGAATCTTGGTACTGGTACCTGTGGACAAAACACCACAGAATTACCAGTTCCTGGTATTAATATATTGTGCTCCATCTTCAGATGAATGAAATAGAGTCTCCATCCAATCCTCATTTCCTTTGCAGAAATGATAGTTTTGTAATTCTGGATCACTATTTATGGCAATGGGCAGATAGTGGCATGGATAAACAAACAGCAGTCCTAAAGTCATTGTCTCACTTTCCAAAATAAGCAAATCCTATACACTTCAGACCAACCCTGTCACACCAAAATCAGCGGGAGAGATGAATGAGCTATTTCATGACAATCCTAGTTAAGTCCATAACTCTCCTTCTGAACATTTTTCACTATTGCTTATACAGGTCTCAGAACAAAGGCAGAAGTCCTCAAAAACAATATGCACCCTCCTTATAATCAGGCCGGTTGGTTTTATCCATAAATGCTGTGGTATTGTCTGCAACTAAACAACATTTTATTGCCAAGCTATGTGCAGAACCCCAATACCACCTGATGCAGAGCAGCTTTGGTAGACATGGCACTGTCTCAGTTGACTTTGCACTGGATTTAGCCAACAAAGGTATCCCAGGTACTTGGAGATGAGCACTGTGCAAATGATCAGAGAGAATACAATGGAGCTACATCGTGTGAAGGTGGGGGCAAGGGGTAGGATGAGAGCCTGAGAAGTCACTGGTGTGAGTTCTTTGGAAGCTTTGAACTAAAATTTCACATTCTATGTTTTTAACTTTTTCACTAAATCTAGAATAAGAAACTAGGACTTGAGTGCCCTTTTCAGAGACACAAAAATCCATTCAGATTTACACAGTTAAGCATGTTCATGGGCTAAAACAGACAGGTAATGATCACAACGTATTTTTTGGCAGCATCCCAAAATCCTTAAATGTTTCCATAGCATTTGTTGTTCTGAGGCATGTGGAGTGTTTTCTCAGGTGGTATTTGGTTGCTGTCACTTTTGATATACAGGCTGCTGGAGTCTGTATGGTCTGGAAGGCCGATGCTAGCAGCTGCCTTCCAAATTCCAAAGGTGATGCAGAAAACACAACTCGGATGTGCGTTCAGTAGCGAAAGCTCAGAAAGATTTACTGTCAGTGGACAGCATACCAGCTGGTCTGAAAACAGTCAATCCAACTTACTAAAGCTTGTCCTTGACAGGTGGAGACTCTGTACGTTATTCATGATCACCTATGCCTCTACAAGGGACAGATTTCCTAACCCCTGTATTTATACTTGCATGCTTCCTGTCTCCTGCCAATTCTTATCTCTTTGTCAAGATGTTCATCTCTACTTATCCCATTTGCCAAGTTTACGCAACTACACTTGTTATATCCATGTCATTAGTAAGTTCTTTTACATTTGCCCTCGAGTTTCTTAGCTGCTGGTTTTGTACTTGCTTCAGTGTCTTAGTGCATTTTTAGTGCAGCTCATTAGTGCATTTTTAATTTTGTTTCTTTTTTACTTGGTCATCTAGCAATAATGAGGCCCTCATCTCCCATACTGCTTTCTAGCACCATAACTAACCATAGATTACCATAACTATAGCCTAGTACAGCCGGGACTCCTACAGCACTATACATATATTACCGCACTGACTCATTTCAAACAGTTCACATACAGAGTAGACCCTCCATGTAGAATACTGGGACATGGACATAACTAATTTCCCACCTCTACTGTAGCTTCCCTCTACCCCCCATCAAAAACTATTTAGCCAAGAGAAGGTATATTATATTGGGAGCCAGAAGAGTGAATTGTATTCCATTTACCTGTATCAACAATTCTGAAATTTCTATAAAGTCTAAGCGTTAAATTCATCCTCATAAGTTAGAAGACCTAGGAACAGATCCCTGAACTATAACACTTCAGACTCAGTTTTTGACAGTTATATACAATGCTTCTCAAACAGCCACTAAATATTTGCCCTTGGCCGGCTGTTCATAAAATACGGGCATGAGCCACACTGATTCGATGTGTTACATGGTCACTGATCCATGGTGAAAAACAGCTTTTTCTTTCTTGCTGCTAGATAATGTCAGTGGTTCTTTAGCTCACGTTATAGGTATGTGGTAGTGCAGAAGGTTTAAATTCCCCTTCTGATCCTGGAAGTAAGCCTTGGAGCAGTTGCTGCAGTTTAACACAACAGAACTTGGTTTTGCTTTTTTTCCCCTTTAAAAATTCCAGGAAGTTACATTACAACTATATTTCAAGAAAATCATTTATGTTGTGATGTCAGACATGAAGGCTAGAGATAGACATTCAAAAAGCCTGTGCCTGAATTGATTCAATGCTTGCCGGTTAGTCTAACCTGCTAGGCTAAATCACATTGTAATCACACAGACATCCCCTCTGGGCTGAAAAAATGCCGGCACATGCCTTCAGTGGCTCAGCGTAGAAGCTGGGGGGTGTTAGAGCAGCTACCCTTCCCTGCCACTGCGCTAAGCTGAGGGGGTTGTTGCCAGGCCCTGCAGGATGCTCTGATTAGGGAGGTGCCCCCCCCATCCTTGACAACAGAGCATTTATCAGTTCTGTTATCAGTATTTAGCACCCCATCAGAAAACAAAGCCTTGCTCATTAGTTCAAGCTTTTCTAAAACAGCTTTTTCCAAAGGAAGGAATGCAAGGACATTACCAAGTGAGCTGTTGATTAGCTCTCAAAAGCCCTAAGCAGACACTATCCTATCTCCCCTATACCACATGCTGGCTATAGTCGGTACTGTGGGAGAGAGGAGGAAGAAAACTCTGCTTAAGCAGTGAGTAGTGAAGAGGGTGGAGGGGGGCATGGGGAAGTCAGGCAGACCCTGCTGGGCCTGCAAGCTTCTGCTGGAGATCCAGCCATGGAGCAGAGGGGAAGAGCCAGCTCTGCTGTGGAGCAGAGAGCCCCACTTAGCCTAGAGAGCATGCCGGGATGCTGGGGAAATCTGATATAACTTAACCCAGCAAGGGGTCTGAGACAGACATTGTATAAACTAATTTGACTGATACTACATTCAACCAGGTTTATCTCAAACTTGTTTCAGCCATTTTCAAATTGGTTTATGTGCACTGAACATGTGTTCAGTTACAGGTTGAAACCCGTTTCTGATCACTTAAACCAGTTTATGTGTAATGTCTGTAGCCTAAGAAGTTACGAAGCCAGGGTAATAATTGACTGCCTTGAATAATCTGCCTTGCTTATATGCTTTGTGTCTTTAATTGCATGATTAAGTAACATTTTCCCTACTGTATCCATGGCTTCTGTGGACAGGACAGCCAGATGAAAAGGGTGGAATTATGTGGTTGGAGTGACAGGCAAGGAAAATCATCCTAGCAGTCATCTCTTCAGTGGATTGGATGGGAATGAAATAAAGTTTAGAGAGAGAAAAAAGGAAGATATTTCCTTGGCATACCTATCAGACAGGCACACTGGGATGAAATTTCCATTCACAAACCAGATCAGGGATCAGGTATTTTATATCCCTCCCTCCCCCAACATTTTTTGTTTTCTTCTACATAATGGCTGGCCAGAAATGGTACTTGTTTTTCAGTGATAGGTCCAGAATCTGAAACTTATGCAAAATTCCTAAGACAACCTTAATGGATTATAAAGGTATCAAAATTTCTGTGCGATTTAACATCATCTTTTTTAAGTACCATGCCTGTCAGTGTTGGATGGTAGATGTCAAGTTCAGATCCACCACTTTGTTATGTTCCCTATTAAAAAAAAACAACAACCAAAAACCAAAAATCTTGACATTAGTTAGGGAACTGATGCAGTGTGACTGCTGCCTGTTGTGCTGACCAATATTGTCTCATTGCTTCCTTGTACTCCCCTTGTCGGCCTTTAGAAATCCGTTATTAGCTCTTAGGGCAGGCAACCTTTCTTTGTTCTGTGTCAGTAAAACACCTAGCACAATGGGTCTTTGGTCTATGACTATGGCTCCCAGAAGCTATTTCAAGAGAAATAACAATAAGGGCAGCTCTTTCCATTCCAGACCATTTCCTAATTACTTTGGCAGTGACATTTTTTTCCAGGAAAAAAAAAATCATCCTACTTCTGTGCTTAGATGCAATACCCTGGTTTGTAGGAATATTTGGGAGAAATTTAAATAAGGATTTTTTCCCCAAAATATTTCACAAATATGAATAAAAGGAAAATAAACCTAGCTGTACTGGGCAATTATAGCCATGAATATAGATGCTTTACTATTAATTAAACCTGGCTGAAATTTTTATATAAGAACACAACAGCTTCATTTTAAAATAAAATATTTTCTGATCAAAATAATTTTTCCATGGGAAATTAAGGCTGAACAAGACATTGATTAGAACAAAATTTTACAGGGTAGAACATGTTGGTATTACACACACACACACACACACTCACACACGTATGTCTCATTTCAAAGTTTTTTCAATAAATTTCCACTACTAATCTATTTTTAATGTTGTCCCTCCTCACCACCAAATTTATACATGGTTCTGCTAAAATTGGTGTGTGTGAGGGCAGGGGGAAAACATTAAAAACAGATTAGTGTTAGAATTTCTTGACAAAGAACTTCAACATTTATATATATATATATGCGCGTCACATCAACATGTTCTACATGTTACTGCAGAACAAAACCTCCAACTTTTAGTTTCAATATACATATTACAAATACTACAGTAGGATAAATTCTTTATATAGCATTTGCAATGTTTGAAGCATTTTCGTTGTTTTGAATTTTAACACTGACAAACATGATGACCTCCTACATGTAGAGCACCCATATTGTTTTTTTTTAACATAAATTCACAATACAGTGCATCATAGTGCATGAGAATAACCCCAATTTAACATATCAACTACACTGAATGTCAGATATTAGAAGCACTGGTCAAGCTGCACATTGGAGTTTGAGCTTTTGTACTGCTGAGCACCTTGCAGCTCTTGCTTTAGTTTGAGTCAAATCTCATTTGGATTTATTTTCATCAATACTATATCCACCTATGATGATATTAAAAATCAAAGCTAGCTTAGACATTAACACTTTATTAAGATAAACTAGGAAGTTTACCACTCTGTTGGTACTTTAATGCTGCAATCTGTTTCATGGCTCTTCCCATGGATTTTTTGTGATTTTTCTAAAGCTGAGTATTCATAACTTTGGAAAATTCCCTGGCAGACGGAAAAATGTGGTTGTGTTTTAAAACACTTTTGATACATCCTTATTAACAATATTATCTGTGAATAGTACATTTTCATTGGCAGCAGCAGGAGTTTTACTTGTGTGCTTAGTGCACGACTGTAGCCCTTATGAAAATAATTAAAAATATTGAAGCACTATGCATTTTGTCTGCTGTCCACAAGTACAGAAACAGGAATTAATGAACACAGCACTGATACTGTTGTAAACATCTGGTTAAATGATGTTTACACATCACATATTTGACAAAATATTTTTACAATTTTTTTTAATTGTTTTAAGAAGTCAAATAGCTTTAAAACTGATAGGACAAAAAAAAATCAATTGATTTTATAGCCATTCCTCTCCATACATAAGCAAGTGCAAAGATTACTGTATTTACTTGAATACAAGACAAGGTTTTCTCCCCCTAATCAGTATTGCGGGGGGGGGGGAAGCCTCTCATCTTATAAACACATACAAAGAAACCTCATTAAATACATTGTCTGTTATCAAACTTCTGCCAAATCAGCACGTGCTCAGCAATGGAAACCAACTATGGCATTGCCCGTTGTATGCAGTTCCCCTCAGTGCCAACTCTTCAATCATGGTGAACCACTAAATTAATACATTTTGACTTCCTCTGCACTCCCACAACTGAGCTGCACATTTCTTTCACATTTCCAATTATTCTGGTTTTTTACCAGCTGTAAATGTCTGACAAATATCACCAAATGGGGCTCCAAACAGTTCAGTGCCCCTCTGTCACCCCTTCTCTCAGCATGTCACATATGATTAGTGTCACCCCTTCTCCCAGTCTCACGTGAGGTACAACTAGGCCCAGTTGCCTCATCTGCACATAAAGTTTTGGAGGATCCCAGGACTTGTGATAAGAACACATAGTTCCAGTCATGAGTGGGGATCCTTTGTGGGGTGTGGGGGGGATATCTCGAGTACACACACGTACTGAGCAGTGCTGAGCAGTCAGGTCACCATGGCTTGAAAGGCTGTTGATTCTGCTAGAGAGCCAAGCCCAATTAACTATATGGTAAATCACAAGCCTTTTGGGTTTGGACTAATATCATGTGTATATCATGTGCCAAGTGCACCTCCCTGCATATCGACGGCAGGCAGAAGAGCCACGTCCTGGACTCCACCCTCATGGTCCAGGGCCAGGCGATGCGGCACCTGCACAGCGGCGAGGCCTACTGCCACCTGGGGACGCCCACCAGCCACCGAGTCAGGCAGACGGCGGAGGAGACCATCGCCGGGATCATGCAGGACGCCCGCAAGCTGGACTCATCCCTGCTGGCCCCCTGGCAGAAGATCGACGTGGTGAACACCTTCCTCATCCCCCGCGTCGCGTTCATCCTGAGGGACTCAGTGGTCCCCAAGACCCCCCTCAAGAAGGCGGATACTGAGATCCGGCGGCTGCTCAAGAAGTAGCTGCACCTGCCACTGCGTGCCAGCAATGAGGTCCTACACATCCCCTACTGGCAGGGAGGCGCCAACGTGCCCCACATGGGGGACCTCTGTGACATCGCGGTGGTCACCCATGCCTTCCGCCTCCTCACCTGCCCGGACGCCACGGTAAGTACCATCACCGCCAGCACCCTGGAGGAGACCGCCCACAAGAGGATCAGGCAGCAGCCCACCAGAAAAGACCTGGCCACCTTCCTCAGCGGCTCGCTGGAGGGCGAGTTCAGCTGGGACAGCGGGGACTTTGCCTCGCTGTGGAGCCAAGCCCGCAATGCCACGCACCACCTCAGGAACCGCATCGGCTGCACTTGGACCTGGACCGAGGAGCGCCGGGAGCTGGGAGTCTGCCTGCACCCAGCCCTGCACGCCGACCACGTCACCATGATGCCCCACACGAGGACCTTCCTGGAAAGGTTCCTGAAGGATGCCGTCCGCAACAAGTACGCCGGCGACCTGAGGGCCAAAGCCGACCAGGGCAAGGTCTTCGACGTCACCTCGAAGTGGGATGCTAGCAACCACTTCATGCCCAGTGGGAGCTTCACACACTTCACGGACTGGCGCTTCCTCCACCATGCCCGCCTCAACTGCCTGCCTCTGAACGGGGCCGTGCGCTTCGGCCACCTAGACAAGAGGTGCCGACGGTGCAGCTATGCGGCGGAGACCCTCCCCCACGTGCTGTGCGGCTGCAAGCTGCATGCCAGAGCCTGGCAGCTGCACCACAACGCTGTCCAGGACCACCTGGTGCAGGCCATCCTGGCCGGTGCGGGGGAGATCTCTGTGAACCGCACCGTCCCGGGCTGTGAGAGCCAGTTGCGCCCCGACATTGTTGTCATGGACCACAAGGCCAAGAAGATCGTAATGGTGGACGCCACCATCCTCTTCGAGAACCGGCGCCAAGACTTCACCGAGGCCCGGGCTCGCAAGCGGGAGAAGTACGCCCCGCTGGCCGACACCCTGAGGGGCCACAGCTACGATGTGACGGTGGACGCGCTCATCGTGGGGACACTCGGAGCCTGGGACCCCAGCAACGAGAGCGTCCTCCGTGCCTGCTGCGTTTCCCGCCACTACGCCAACCTGATGCGCTGCCTCATGGTGTCTGACACCATCCGTTGGTCCCGCGACATCTATGTGGAGCACATCATGGGCCACCGCCAGTACATTGACCCCTCCAGACCAGCCGCCGCTGGACCAGACCCAGAGGACGCCACCGCCTGAACCGCGCCCCCCCTGCTTCGCTTCGCGTTGAGAGGACTTCGCCGCCATGGACGACCCCACCCCACCCGAAGAGGACCCCCGCGATGGGACTTTATGGACTGAGATGCTCTCTCTGAGCCACTTCCTTCAACATTGTGGACCACTGTAACGGGTATGTGTGTATCTATTTCCTTTCCCTCTAAGCGTCGCGACCCCCCCCTCCCCTTCCCCCTTCCACATCCCCTCACCCCTGGGAATACTTGGCTAACATTGTATAGTATGTAACCTAGTTGCGTTCCCCTCCTCTCCCCCATCCCTCGATTGTTAGTCCCTCGCTCAGGCGCTTTGTATTTCCATCTCAACTTTGTCATCTTTTTCCTGGATTCCCCATCCAAAACATCTACTAATAAAAGTCAATTTGTACTATATACACACAGGTACCAAAGTGCTGCTTAAAGGTGTGTTCATGGACTATTTGTGCTAAAACTTGCAGCAGTTTCGGAAGAGGTAAAGTGTATCAAGTCTGGCTGAACTAAGTCAGTAAGTACCTGTAGTAATATACCTTTATGCAAATTTTGCCCTTAATTTCCATGTGCTTAGGAGAAGCTGGGTTTGATAGTAAGGAAAGAGGGAAGAATTTAATGGGGCAGAGGGCAAGGGGGCTACCTTACCCCCCAGATTCATTTTCCCTGCTGTAACAGTGGGAAGGGGACAAATTCAAGGAAAACAACTAATAATTAGATTCTATACCTAGAAAATAATGACACATTTATAAATATTTGATATAAAAAATCTAATTATTGGGGGGTGGTCATTTTATATTCAAATTAATACAATATTTGTCTGTTTTCCACTATAGATATCAATTTTAAAATATTGTCACTATAATGTGGTGGTATGCTATAAACATTGTTCACTCATTGCACAGATGCATATGGTAGAAATCACTGGGAAAGTCAAATATACTGTTAACACTAGCTTGTTTTTACATGGCCTTACCAAAAGATTCAGGAAACTTCTGCAATTTCTAGAGTAATGCAAATTTTGACCTCATTTTATTTTCCTTTAGTGAGAGTACTTTTAGACAGTTGGGGCCACCATGAGGGTTATAACAAATATGTATTAAACATACTGGTTGCTTCTGACTTTTTTTAAAGGAAAAAATGGTTGTGGTCTGAATAGTATAGAGGGACTTGTTGAAGATATACTGCATGGGGGAGTTCTTTTCATAATAGTTATTTATTTGTAATCAGTTTAAAAGAAAAAGAAGGTAATTCAGGTTCTGCTCTCAAATATGTAGGGGGATTTCATTACCTACCCTGTTCCCCTGGGTACTTAACGGGAAAAGTCACACAATTAGAAACAATGCTTGCAATCAAGGAAAACAATAAAGCATTCTAAACTTCGCAGAAAAAAGGGAGTCTATGCTCAGTGGCTTTATTTAAACTAATGAGGAATAAACTGAATATATAAAACTATACAATGCTGAATAAATTAATTCTGTCTTAAGGACAGTCAATTTTCCACAGAAATCCAGTTAAATCTTGTAGGGAATGCTTGACTCTAGTTACTGATCATCAGGTATAAGTACTTGTAGGCAATGCTTAACTGGTTACTGATCAAGTGTAACTGCTTTAGTACTGTAACACCGAGGATAAGCCTGCAAGCATGCAGAAGTAAAGACTAGGGCTGTCCAAAATTTCACAGGGTGTTTCATTTTGAAGCTGTTTTGAGCTTGAAGCAGAGAAATCAAAATGAAACAAAAGGCTTCAAAACAGCTTCTAAATTAAACAAGGGCACTCGAAACATTTTGAAAGTTTCAAAATGTTTTGAGTTTCAAAGTCAGGCTTATTTGGCTTCCGCACCAGTCCCAGCCCCAGCCAGCTTCTGTTATCCTGCATGCAGATCCGGGTGCCTGTGCTCCCAGGGAGGAGTCTAGTATGGGAGCATTGTGCAGGAGGGTGTGGGACCCTGGATATGCATGTGGAATGACAGCATTCTGTCGCTGTTGGCTGGGGCCAGCGGCAGCAGTCTTCCTGGCAGTCGGCATGGGCTGTGCCCAGAGCTGGTCCCAGTCAGCAGCGGGAGCCTCCTGTCATCTGGCATGCAGATCTGGGGGCCCACACTTGTAGGAAGAGTCTGGCACAGCCCCACAGTCCTCCCAGGGGTGTGGGCCCCTAGATCTGCATGCCAGATGACAGGAGGCTGCCTTTGCAAGGAAGTGTCATGAGTTTTGCTTTGAAGAGTTTTGCTTTGAACATCTATCTCCTTGAAGCTTGGCAGGCTTCATATCCTCAGAAGAGGCTACCATCCCTGCAACAGTCATCTGAATCAGGCAAGAAATGACAAAGTTTTAGGCATGCTCATGATTTCCCATTATCAATGTTTCACCTATAGACTAAATGCATTGAAACAGTAAAACAGTTTCAATGAAATGAAATGGAACAGTGCTTTAAAATGAAACAAAACACAAAATGAAGCACTGTCCCTTCGAAATGGCAAAACAGAAGTCAAAATGAAACAGTGCTGTTTCATACAGCCCTAGTAAAGACTGTCTCACTAGAGATAAGAACCATGTTATTATTTTTAAATGAGGGCCTACATTTAAAATCTCAAAAGCCATGTTTTCCAAGGGATCCAGAAACTATCACATTTTAGTAAGATTACCAGACACTACATTTGCTTCTCTGTTTGTGGATTTGGGATAATATAGGAAATATATATATATTTGAAAATCTTTGTCAAAATGTACACAATAATTGTCAGGCAGCTCACTCACACACCCTTAAAAGGGTGCTGAACTATATCAGGTTATTATAGCCATTCTTAAAATTAAATGCTGTGGATTACTTGTGACAGTCATTTTGTACAGAGATGTTCCAGCCCACATCATTATGTAATTTATCTAGTAATCTTTGTCATCATAGTAAAATATATTCTACTGGATTCATCTGAAAATTAAAAATAGGAGATGAAAATACTAGAGTTAAAATGTCAGAGCCATGGACAGGCATTCATTTCTTGTGCTAAGAATTTCACACTTGGAGTATACATGTATTTCAGCCCCTTGCTAAAAAGCTACACAAGTGAACTGTCCTAATAGGGGACCCTAGAGGGCTGTTCCTTGGGTCACCACTGCCCTTAAAGAATCCAGGTGATTGACAGCCTGCCATCCACTCTGTCAGAGAGGACTGCCAGCCACTCATAAATTTATGGACAGACTGGAAAAAGACAAGCCTAAAAAAAAACCTATTGTAAAGTCTGGGAGAGAAAAAAATTGAGCCTTCTGTAAACAAAAGTAAGCAACTGGAGCTTGTTTGAAGCTTCGTCTGTGAACAAAGCTTGAGGAAGGACAGACACAGCAGAACAGTGCCATTTGGTATCTGAGGAAGCACTCAGAGAAGTGTACACACTAAAGGCCATTCTCCCATGGCTAGTACCTTCTGAGGGCACCAGCTCTAAGTAAATCCCAGGGTAACCCAGAGGAGTGGAGGGATCAGGAAGCATTCTGCAGTTCTCAGCTCATTAGGAGGGTGTGGGGGAGGAGGGAAACATTTTTCTGCAGTAGAAACCATCCCACAGCCCCAGAAGCTTCAGCTTTTGGGAATAATTTGCCCTGCCTCCCCTGTCCTTGCCCATCGTGCATAAATGTGGGGTAATTTAGGTCTGTTAAATGGCTGGGAGGCACTGGCAACCTCAGGAGGGTCCCCACAGGGCTCCCTGATACCTCACCTCTAGGCTGGCTGTCCAGAGAGCCAGTGTTCTCCCTCCTGTTCTCTCCATTGGAGGGATGGAAGGAGGGTAGAAGACTGTGGGATATTGGGTGTCCTTAGCATCCAAGAGAAGTATACAACCATTAAATTTAGTGTCAGAGAGGAAGAGCTCTTATTTGTTTGATATAATAGAACTTTCTTGCAGAAGAGCCAGTTTTCTTCAGCAATAAACCCATCAAACAGCTGTACACTCTCTTTTTGTCTTGGGAGAAAGGCTGGGAAAAATTTAATGCCTGGCCATGACGACTCATAGTTGAGATGATATCTTTTATTAGACTAACAAGATTTTTGCAAAAAAAAAAAATTTTAATAACAAGCTTAAATAAATTAATTTCATTGCAATTAAAGACTTTTTTTGCAAATTTTGTTTTGCAGAAATCTTGTTGGTCTAATAAAAGATATTATCTCTACTACAAGTCCTGATTGCTTTTTCCTCTAGACCAATACAGCTATAACCTGGACACCTGGCCATGACCCAGGTTTTTCAAATATATAACATATATAAAGGAAAACATGCTTACAAATATTTTTCACCAGTAACCTATAATTTGTGAGAAAGATGCAAAATGAATAAGTCAGAACCTACAACTAAACTGAGAGTAAAGGGTGAAATTTATTACATATGTCCATACTTTGCTCATGATACAGCCCATGTAAATTATATTTTCTTAATGGAAAATCTATTTCCAGTTTAACAAAACTCAAATGTTAATTAGTGCTACAAAAGCATGTTAGAATTGCTCAAATGAAAAAACATCAACACATAATAATAAAAATGGAAAGCCAATATAGCTGTTGTTATATACTTAGCATTCAGTGTCTTGATCAACACTTTAAGATGGAACAATTTAAAGAGGAAATAATCAACATCAATCATTTAATGAAAATTGATAAGCTTTCAGATTTAATCCATCACAGGCCTGAATCCAAATCCACAACCAGTTGAAGAACTCAGTTGCTTTATTTAATCATGTAAACAAATACCAACCCAAGTCTTGACTTTAAAATTAAAATATTTTTGCAATTAGACTCATTAACATGTGCTGATTAAACAGATAAATGAAGCACTATACAATAAAGTTAAGCTTATTAAAATCCAAGCTGTGAAAGGTCATCTCTTGTAGCATCTTATATCCTTTAGAAACTACCTTTCAAAGAAAGAAAATTATAAGTTCACTTCCCATAAAGAAATTATGTTATAACACATATTCCAGCCAACATGAATTTTCTAAACTTCGTAACTGTCTTCCATCTCTCCACTTTTTCCCTTTAGGGACTATCAGAAGAACTGTCTGCTATAGGGAGAGTTGTACAGTTTCTGCCAGAAAGAAATGCTAAGACAGTGCCCCTTTGGGATTGTTCAGTCCTCGGTTCAGTTATACAGTCATTCATAATGTGTTAGCACTCACATAAGTGAGATCCATTTTGGCAGTCTCTTAGAACTGAAAATACTCTCTTGCCTGTCTTTAGTTAAAACAACAGTAACTCTCCCAGGGCAAGTTGATGGCTCAGAGGACTGGTAATAGGATAGGGAAAATTTCACCTCTAGGTTACCTGTTCAAATCCAGTCTATGTCAAACAGTGAGGGTCTCACATTGCTGTGTTTTAAATGGCGTAAACACACCAATGGCTTCAATTGAATATACCCCAACATAACTCAATGGGCTTCAATTGAACATACCCCAACATAACTCAAATCAGAATTTGGCACAAATGTCTCTCTCAAAATAACAGCTATAAATGCCATATCTGAAATGAATCTTGATCCCATAGCACAAGTGTTCACGTCATATAACTCAAGGGCACAATGACAGTCTAGATGCAGTTGAGTCAAAAGAAAAGGAAACTGAACTTGTTTTGCAACTTTCCCCCCGAAGTGGATTCTTCTAGAAGCCTTGGAAAGTTTGCAATATCACAACTTATGCTGTACCTGTTTTATGCAAACACAATGGATATCCCTTTCACAGACTTTAAATTCAACATCTTTCCTATTGTTTTTCTTTCCACTGGACCATACCTCTTTCCTGACTCTGAAATTTGTTTGTGATTATGATGGTCTCAGTACCATCCATGAGGAATTATACTTGGTATCAGGAGTAAAATAAGGAGGTTACCATACTTTGATTACGCCAGAAATGAAGCAGTATAAAACAAAGATATCCTTGAAAGCATGATAAACATTAATACTTCAGTCAGGAATTAAGAACTAAATACATATTTGATTACTATATGTAACAAGAAAGAGCTCTTATTTAGGAAAGGGAGTAGACCCAAGTTAGAAGTTACTTGATTATTCATCTACATAAACAATTTTAATATGCATATTACCTTTAATTATTTATTGTCCCACCAAGATGAATTTGGAGAAAAAAAGATGGAATGATTTGTGAAAATGGAACTCCAGTGAAAAAAACCAAAACCAAAACCAAGCAAAACAACAACAACAACAACAAACCCAGTGATGTGGGGGGGTCAGCATTTTAGTTTGGCAAACTGTAAGTACACACATTAAATCTGCCTTTTGGCCTTCTTTTAATTTGGTGAAACTGAAGCATGTTTGCAAAATAGTTTTGGTTGAAGCTTCTTTGTTCAGGAAGACCAAAATCCACCTTTTGGTCTTGCTGGATGCAGACGCTTCAAATTAATCCGTGAGCCTCAGGAGACCATCTAATCCAATCCCCTGCTCAAAGCAGGACCATCCCCAACTAGATCATTCTAGCCAGATCTTAAAGACCTCTAAGATGGATATTTCACAACCCCTCTGGGTAACCTCTTGCAGGGTTTAACTACCCTCTTAGTGAGAAAGTTTTTCCTAATATTAAACCTAAATTTCCCTTGCTACAACTTGAGACCATTGCTCCTTGTTCTGTCATCTGCTACCACTGACAACAGTCTAGCTCCATCCTCTTTTGAAACCACCCCTTAGGTAATTAAAGGCTGCTGTCAAATCCCCCCCTCAGTTTTCTCTTTTCCAGACTAAATAAACCCAGTTCCCTCAGCCTCTCCTCATAAATCATCTCATCAATGAGACAAAGATAAAACCTAAAAACCAAAGGCTGTGGAATGCAGATGCAAGGATCTGTTTCATGCTGTGTGACAATAAGTCAATATTTTTCAATTTACTGTGTGGTTTCAATTTATTTATCCAGGAGATAATCCCATACTTATTTTAGATATTTTATTATAAATATACACACATGTTTGTAATATTATACATATACAGTACATATAACTAAATATTAAACTGTTATGGTACAGCCTATACATTTTTATTTTATAATCTCTCCGCTAGTGATATTAAAGCTTCCCAGAAAACAATAGGTATACTGTTACCTAAATGGCTAAATGTCCAAATGAAAAGGAAATGAGGTAATTTGCCAATGTTTTTGGATACATTCTTATGAGGTGATACTGTTAACATAACCAGATAGATGTATTCAATTAAACCAAGATTCAAACTTTTTCCTATCCTAAAATTACCAATAGAAATGTATTCAATCAATAGTTATCTTGAGGCAGTGTATGAACTGTTATTAAGTGTTTCTCCTATTAGGTAGGAAATTACTTTTCCTCTCTCATCAGTGCATCTTAGGAATTATTATTATGGGGGGGGGCAGGGGAAAGGAATGTGGGGAGCTGTGGTCTGTAATGGTGTACAAGATCAGCTTGAATTTTAAGGGAGATTTGCATTATGAGAAAGACAAAATATCCAGGTTCTTTTATGAACACAAATTATGTCATCTAATGACAAGTCAGCAAGCGTCAGCCACAGAATATATATGATTTGGAGGAACAGAATTCTCTGCTTTCAGCTAACAGTGATGAGAAAAGTTATAATTTTGCTAACCCAAAAAGTGAGAATAGATTGAGATGGTTTGTAGGCAGAAAACTTGAATAGTATATGGGAATTAAAATTTGGGGTACGAGAGTCAAGAAAAGGAGGGAGGGAAAACAGTAGACCCAATAAGACATAAGCATATAAAACATAAAACAACATAATGCTACATATAAATCAAAATATGCAACAAGATGTAGGCATATGCAACAAGACAAATACACATTGCAGCTCAGTGGAAATAGTTTGTAGAGAAGAAGGCCTCCCATTTAGTGGAATGACCTATAGTCCACACACAGTTCATTGCATTGTGTGGAATTTATTCTTTGTTTTTATGAGTGATAATAGCTTGCTAATATAACTTTATTCATGGAAATTGTATTAAATCTGCAAAATATACCCCATATTTGGTTGTTTATCCTAAGTTTTCAGAAAGTGAACTTAAATTAGAAAGATAATCCAAATTAAAACAAAAAACCTCTAGGTATTTCTTAGGTACACTCAGGGATACCACTTTGCCAACACATCCACATCCTACTTTCACTGCTCCATAGATCTGATTTGTAGGCCCTAAAGACAAAACTCACCATGCAGAATCAAGCCTATGAGGCAACTTTGTGAAATTGGACTGGTTACATGCAAGTTAAGCCTGGACATGTGGCCTAGGTTCTTCTGGGATAAGAGCTAATGAATGAGAGATAAGTCATTCCCTTTCACAAACTTGACCCCTGATTTCATTTATTTGCCAGAACAACTGCAGGTAGATGGCAGTTGTCATGCGTATAGAAAAATAGAGTCAATTAGTTTCTTTTTTTCTTGAAAAATGCTACTTTTCCTCAAAAGTGAGACATCTCAAAAGTTCCCCTGTCCCTTCCACAGACTAGGTAGTCCCAGGTCAGGTCCAGCCCAGGGTGTATTGCATTGGTTTTTTACTCCCCTCCTGGACCAGAGCAGGAGGGAAGTGTGGAACCATTCACTCTTGCAAAAGGAACTCTCAAAAGAGAGATATTCCAGGTTGCGATCTGAAAGATATTCTCCCAAAAGGGGCATGTTTAACCCAAGCAGAAATTGAGTGAACACTTGTATACTTCCTGGTAGAAATATAACCCCTGGGCATGGCCAGGGTTATTTCCCTTTGGTGCTTGGAGGGCTGGTTAATCACCAGTATTAATATAGGGTGAATCAAGATACAAGTATCTTTAAAAACTTTTGATCTATTTTCCAATATTGAATATTATTAAAGTCAGTCTCAACTAAAATGTTTTCCCTACCAGCAATTGTTGATGGCTGCTTTTCTACTTTTAGGAAACAATAGGTCATCTAATATAAAATAAAGTCTAAAGTATACTTGAAATTGGCTATGGTTTGGTTAAGTGATCATTCATAACTATTGCATGAGCTTAGCATCCAGATTGCATTGATATTGATATTCAAAGTGAAAGCTACTAGAAAAAAATTCCAACTGGAAAAAATATATTAGCCATTCATATCAAATCTTAAAGTACAAAATGACTACACAAATGAGGATGCTAAGATGTATTGAGCATAATTTTTTCTTTGGGCAGCTTCCTTGTGTGGAGCTAAGCCAGTCATGTTCAATCTTTTTGCCCTGTGGGCTGATTGAGTGGTGCCATGTTGATTCACAGGCTGGATCTACTCTGTGAGCTTGAACTGGAGTATGGTGCTAGACCAGCTGGGACCCAATCCAGCTACAAGGAGCCATCTGGCCCCATGTCCAATCCAGCTACGTGGAGCTTGGAAATTTAGTGGCACAGCATTGACAGTGTCTATTGCCACCACTCGCCAGCTGCCAAAGTTTCAGACTTACAGGGAACCCCTGTGGGCTGGAAAACATGGCTCTGTGGGCCACATTTGGCCCACAGGTCAGGGGTTGAGTACTCCTGGATAAGGCCAAACCGCAGTAGCTATTCTGAACAGTTTAGTACTGCAAAATGTAGTATGTGAAAAGCTACTTTCTTTAGGTAGTTATTCAGACCTCACGCAGTAACTGAAGCAGTAGAACACCTATACAGGACCAGTACATAAACAGTTGGTAGAGATGTAGTATTAGGGCTGTTATAATGGAGGTGTATGCTGCAATCACAAAAGGGGCTGACATGAGGCTTGGCAGTTCAGAGAAAGTGGCTACCCACTTAGACTTCTTAAAAATTGTTTTGCTGCCATTAAATGGGCTCCATGTAGCTATTCTTTGTTCCCAACTCCAGGCCCTGTAGATCAACAATAGAAGTAGTTATTTCACTATGATGCTTTGAAAGGAGGTACTCAGTCTGCCACTCAGCCTGAGACCCAGATGAACTTCATCAGAAGTTAAGTCTGCCTATCTGGAAGCAGTTGCAACTGATGAGTTAATTAAGGTAAAGCAACAAGAGGCTTTAAAGCTCCAGGAACAGAGTGCAATGAGGAGAGAAGAGGTTGGTGTGCTGAGGAATAAGCACAAAAAACAGGTTGTCCCTCCCTAATTATGAAGAAAGACCACAGGTTTCCACTTTGCTTGTTGTTTGCACTTTTGCTTGTTTTGTTTGGTGTGGTGGGCAAAGATGCATTAAGTGAAATAACTGGGTGTGTCTATATGTTCATTAATGAGCTATAGTTACTGTGCATTAAGTTTAGTACTTGGATAACCAAGTACTGAATCAATACACAGTAACTGGTGCTACTGAGCAGTAGTGACGGCACATGGCTTTTAAGTGATGCTAACTGTACAGTAGCCTGATACTATTGTGCAGTAGTGCATTAGCATGTATGTTGCCCCGCATGCCACTACACAGTTAGCATCGCATGTAGACATACCCACTGAATGGCAACCTGAACTTACAGATTTCTGGCCTTGATAAGGAATCTAGGTGATATGAGTGAGGCTAAATATTTTATTATATTGTTCAATTAATGTAGAGACTTATTTAACTGATTTTAATACATAGTTTAATATGTGAATATTAAAAAAAATGGTAAACATAACTGTGCCAGACTATTTTTAAATTTTATGAACATGTCCAACTTATTTCTAAAAATATATCATTTAAAGATACAGACTATCCTCTTGGGCAATGGCAGTCAACCTTTTGGCCCTGCCTGATGGATCTCTTGAGGCCTGATCTCCCCTACCCCCTATGCCAGAGCTACATCACAGAGCCACACTATCCAGCCCACTGGGCTCCTCACTAATCCAGAAACTTGGCAGTAGGGCTATTCTCCTGCCACCAAATCTTCAGATCTGTGGGGTGTTTGGTGGGCTGGATGATATGTCTCAATAAGCTGGAGTTTGAGCACCCCTGCCCTGCCATAAAGGCACTGATTTTTTCATTTTTGCAACCATCTAGAACGGGATATACATAGACAGTTTCTCTCAACATGCTATCTCTTCCATTCCTTTTCCAGTAAAGGAGATAAGCTGAATGCTTATTTGATGCCTATACTAACACTGATGTTCACAGGGTGGGAAAAGAATGTATCAGATGCTATGGAGACAGGAAAAAAAGAGAGATGACTAATTATGGTATAAATTGTGCTCTCTATGCCAACTGGTATAAAAAGTATCTTCTATGTCAATGCTGGATAGCCAATGCTGTAAGTACAATATTTACCTTGAGCCTAAGATGATCCTAAATTTAAGATGACGACCTCCCCCACAATCATAAATTTTCCATGTATAGAATCTAATAATTAAAAAAAATAATTTTCCATGTGTAGAATCTAATTATTGAAAGGTCATCTTTAATGCTTCTCTTTCATCATTGCAGAGCCTGCTGGCCTGGAGCAAGGGGACGGAGGGAGAAAGAGAGGCAGGCAGGGTGGGAGGGATAGGTGGAGAAGAGACTCTGCGGGGAAGATATTGGGGTGCAGAGGCAGTGGTGGGGTAGGTACACACAGCAACTGCAGCTATGGCCTCAGACCTGGGTAGTGCTGGAGCCTGAGCCACAACAGACAGCCCCCACTCCACTGCCCTCATAAGCAACTCTAAGTTAACCTGCCCCACAATGCGGGGGAGATGTACTCGATTCTAAAGCAAGTTATCTCCAGTCTTAGGAAAATTTGGAGATAGTAAGACATTTTCACAGTGCTCCAAATCTTGTAGTTCTTTTGGCCTACAGTGGGATGGACGTACCTGTAATGGAAATGCAATGAAAGCTTGGGGAGTAGAATTTATTAATGGATGTTAAGAAGACAATTTACAAAGTTGAAAGGCTAGAAGGAAATATAAAGATCTGAATGAGGGTGGCTGTTATAATACAGGGTGGGAAAAGAAGTGGGGGGGCACAGCAAAGTTACTTAGTGAAAGTGTAGCCTACTTGGTGCGAGGATGGAGTTGGGGGTAGGGGAGCTAGGGGCACAATGCTTACAAAGGAGAGAGGGTACAAATGCCCTGTGCAAGGAAGCCACATCATTACAAAGCAGTGGGTTTTGAAGAATATTCACAGTGACAAGTAATGTTATGCCACGTTAGCAGAGTGGCCAGCTACAGAAAGGAATCCTAATAAAGTTAGTTATTGCATGTAGTGTTTTACATGCAGCAGGTTGCTTTTGGAATATTTCTAGCAGACAAATGCTATTAATTGTGCATGTCATTATTTTTGAGAATAATTGTACTGAGGCTCTCTCTGTGTTGTAGACTGCAGTATAGTGTAGAAATACCCAAGCTATCAGAGAAGCCGCTTGCTAATTTCAAACTAGCTAAGTTATCTCAAGACTATAGACAGTGTAGATGTACCTTGAGGTGTGTTCCTAAAAGATGGAAAAAGAATCAATTCCAAACGGCAATGAGTAAAACAGGAAGATATGTTATATCACTATTTGCCAGGGCAGTGCCACCAGAGCAGGTTCCAGAGTGAAAGGAAATTGCAAGCTATGTAACCCGAGAGTTGTACTGCCACACAAACTCCATGCTAAATTAGAATACTCTTTCTGTAGCTTAAACTTTTTTTCTCCTCACTTCTGAAGATCAGCACAAGACGTGCTGCAAAATAAATAGAATTTTGCAGTTAGCTAAAGACCTTTAAACCTTTGGATTTTCTTAAAAAAAAAAAAAGCAAGGTCTGTGTAGCATGAATTGGGCTATTTACTTCATAATTCCTCACATTGACTCAAAGCTGAGAGCATTAGGAAAACCTTGAGCCAGAGAAATAATTCGAATGCCTTTACTTTTCTCTGCCAACTGTAACGATAAATATACCTCTTCTTTAAACTGTCTTTTTTAACTCGCTCTGTACTGCCACGAGTCAGTGTTTGTGAGACAACAGACCATAAAGAAGTCAAGGAGTAATAAGTATGCCATTAGAAATCATGGGGTGGTACCCAACAAACTAAAGCAGGGGTTGCTGTGTACTTATATAGTTTAAAAGGCTAAGGTTTTGTATATGGTTAAAAGTCCAGGAAATTGTGAGAAAGGAGCCCAATATATACCTCAAATTAGGGTTTAATTAATTCTTTCCTATTCCTCACCAGAGATTGTGATATATATTCAAACACAGGCAAGATGTACACCTTGCTGGGGTCATTTGACCTCAGTACTCTCTCCTGCCATGGCAGGGGGTTGGACTAGATGATCTACTCAGGTCCCTTCCGACCCTAGAAACTATGAAACAACACTTACTAGAAGTAAGTGGTCTTATCTATCTTTCGGCTGTCTGCCTGTAATCTAGATCCTCCATTAGTGATCCAAGAATGTCTTGGGGCCTACCGTATTAAAAACAGCCTCCTCCTGGACTACATTAACTTGGCATGGGCAGAGGTAATCTTTGTAGTGTCCAAGTGGAGTAGTTGAGTGGTAAAACCTCTAAATAAAACACACAGTTCTGCACATGGTAGTTATGGAGCCTGCACATTGCTCCAGAGGTCCTTAATATTCTACTTACTGCCCACTGGTTCAATTCTTGTGTCCCATCTTTTTTTTATATGTCTGGAAAACTTACTTGTACATCTGTGCATTGTGGTAACTATTAATCAGGTAAGTATGTTGCCAGAAGGGAATGTTGTGCAGGACCTCAGTACAGGAACATACTAAAACATGACTGTAGAATAATTTCTGTTGGAATTCCAAAGAATAAACTCTTAGCCGCATTTTAGCATTTAAACAAGGATGACTCTGGAGTAAGAGGTCCTTTGATGAAGCATAAAGCAGACCTGTTTGCTAAAGTAGCCAGTAGCCATCATAGGATACCAGTGAGAGAATAACATGAGCAACAGGGTTGGGGATGTGGGGGAAGCAGGTGAGTACGAGAGTCTGTTTTGCATTGTTTTTCCAGAAGTGATGCACCTACTCCAGTATTATTGTAGGCAAATTTATCCAGCATCTCAGTAAGACCACTTTCAAAGCAGGCTTGATAATGTCGGCTAAAGAACTAGGTGGTGTCTGGATGTAAACTATAAAATAACTCGGATAAACCTAAAACAAATTTCAAGCGTAGGCAGGCCCTAAAATATATCACAGTACCTGGCCCACTATTGGCACATTATGGGTAAATGACTGTTAAACTGAAAGTTAATAGCCAGCTAATTAGTTATGTAAAGATTGTCTCCATATTAAATATGCATATGTAGAGTAGCTGTAATAAATTGTGTTTAAAAGTTCTAGAAGAATGTGAGGCCATGTAAGCCTCTGAACATGTAAGGGGCTTGTGTGCAACCCTAGGCCAGCTGATCTGGAATATGCCAAAATATTAGCCAACTTCATCACAAAAGCATGTGACTACAAAAGAGAATAAACTGTTGTGCAAATTAAACAAAACATGACCAAAGAAATCTTTTTTTTCCCTTCAGAGCACTCCCATTACTAAAAATCTAGGTGGGTATACTTGCATGGGGCCTTATTTTTTTAAAGGCAATCTCCCATTGTCACCAGTGGAAATTTTGTAACTTCAGGTGGAAAAGAATTGAACCATCAAACTATTCCAGCTTAACAAAATACTAGGCCAGAGTTATAATGGGGATAAATGTGGCTAATTGCAATTATGGCCTCATTGTTGAGCTGTCAGGGGAATTCATGATACTCTGGGAGTTCACTTGAAAGTAATTTAGAAAAGAGAACTGCCAATAATTCAAGGTTGGGCTGAGTTTCTACTGCATTACCTCTATCATGCAGTTTCTACTAGGTATATCTCTGCAGAAACCTATTATACATCTTGTGCTCCAATCTAAAAAGTAGTGACTACCTTGTTGCCTCCCCACTTGACACCCACACCTCCTTTTCACTTCTTTCAATTTCTATTAGCTCCCAGCTTTCTAAGCTTGACTAATGTTGCATACACACATTCAAAGAACCTGGGAGAATTCTCCCAGGTTTGTTCTCTTTGTAGAAACTTCCTGAGATATTCAAATCCTGAGGCCCTAAAGACTGAACAGATTGTCCTGTGCACATATCCTAGCATGCTCAGTAGTCACAGTCTTCCTTAGTCTGCCTGCCAACAGATCATAGCAAGGCATAAGACAGCCCTGATTGGATGACTCAGACTGCCCATAGTTAACCTCTTTTCTCTGCAGCACAATGTGGTAATTGCAAAGAGGAAATGTTCTGGAGTAGCAGAGTCCAGAGAGTGGACAATCTCCCTGGGGCAGAGGGGTAGGAGCCTGAGAACCAAGTTCTCTTCTAAGAGAGCCATTTGCTCTCCCAGGAGTGGTATAACCCCAATTGTTCCTGTAGTGACCATTTTTACCCTGGGAGAAAAAGCCTGAACATCTATACACTCATAGTTTTTCCTAGGAGAACAGCAACTCTCCCAAGAGAAACTATGGGCACTTTTACATGTGCTTCAGGAGGTTGAAGGGGCAGCACTTAAATTAGAGTGGCTCTGAGAGCCTCTTTAATTAAAGAGCTTCTGCATCTCCTGTATCAGCATTCTCATGCTTAAAAATGGTGGTGGCAGCACTTGAACTAAAGTTTGTACAATGAGCTTTAGTTCAAGTGTTCTCACTACCATTTTTATGTGTGGGGACACTGATACACAAGACACAGGAGGCTGCTGGACTGCAGCAATTGCCATGCTCCAGCAGATTAATTGAGTCTGCTCTCAAATGAGGCTGCACTGGAATCCCAGCACATTGGAGCAGCCTCCGTGCTCATGTATAGGTGTCCTGTATGTCTATATGAGGCCTAACGGTGGCACACACTGCAGTCAAAATATGTGACTGCACTACATGTAAAAATACTAAGGTTAGTTTTAAATCAGTTAACTGTATGCCAGCAAAAATATAACCAAAACATCATAGAGCTGAGTTCAAGTTAAGTACCTGAATATCTACCCTGCTTCTCACATAGGCTTTGTGCAGCCCATACCAATACAGCCCATTGACCGGTGCTATCGTACAGTGTTATTAATATTTAAGATAGCTTGGGTACATATCTGAACAGGTTATACTCACACCTTTGACTGCATCATAGGCAGACACCTGGTCAATGTACACACAGAAGAAGGGGTGAGCCAGTGAAGATATTCTGATTTGGGCAGTGGCCTAATGAAGACTTTATTAAATTATGAGTCCCAGTTTCTCTAGTAAATGTCTTTAACTTTATGGTTCCAGACAGTTGTATGTGTACGGTTTAGAGAAGGAAATGGCATTCTGGTTTTGGTTCTGTTGCAATGGTTTGCACAAGTGACATTTTGGGTCCTACCCCCAGAAGTTTGCCAAGCTTGGATGAAAAGATTAGAAATAATCATTGTACCTTAGATTGCAATATACTATACCACACTAATCAGAGATATTTGAAGTCTGCACAAACTTTGTTTGCCCATCCATACCAGGCATTTAATAAAGCTAGTTTATCCGGAAGGGAAGTTAAATTAAATATTCCTAAATGGATGTGATGCATATTCAGAAAAATATGAAGCTCAGAACTAAAAAAAATAAAGAACTATAATTAACTTGTCGGGGGGCCTTTTTTAAACCATACTTGCTAAAACTTGTGATAAGTATGTGATTTTTCTGTAAGGAAGGGTTTGGATTGGGTGGCTGGGGCTGGAAATTTTTGTAGATGTGGAACACGTGGAGGGGTTACCAAACTAACTGTATCTTGCAGATGACACCAAGCTGTGGGGAAATGTAGGCACATCTGAGTGTAAGGATCCATGATGCCCTTGACAGACTGGTCCTGTGGGCTGAATGCAATCAGATTGAAGAACCTTCACCATAAGGTCACCATTACTATACGATGGGTGGCGGTTGCTGGCTGACACCACAGCTGGAGGGGACCTGAGGGTGACAATTGACCAGAGGATGCATATGACTCAACAGTGCAATAAAGTCACCAGCAGGGCAAACAGAACTCTGACGTGCATCAGCCCGTCTGTTGCCAATAGATCCAGAGAAGTACCTCTCCCCCTCTGTTCAGCGTTGGTGAGGCCACAGCTGGAGTACTGGGCCCAGTTCTGGGCACTGCACTTCAAGAAGGATATGGATATGCCCAAAATGGTACAGAGAAGTGCCATATGATTAGGGGCCTGGAGGTTAGGTATGATTAGGAGCCTGGAGGTTAGGCCTTATGAGGAGAGACTCTGGGTTTGTTCAGTCTCAGTAAGAGAAGACTGAGAAGTGACTTAATAGTCACCTACAAATATGTCAGGAGTGAACACCAAGATCTAGGGGAGCAATTCATCAGAAAGGCACCCCATAGGAGGACAAGGACCAATAGGCACAAGCTAGGTGAGGAAAAAGTTAACTGAGGCATAAGGAACAACTTCTTTTCTGTAAGGGTCTAGAATCTGGAACATACTCCTGGCAGAGATCATGCAGTCGCCACCCCTGAAGGTATAAGAGAAGGCTG
Organism: Crocodylus porosus; assembly: GCF_001723895.1. Lineage (NCBI taxonomy): Eukaryota > Metazoa > Chordata > Crocodylia > Crocodylidae > Crocodylus > Crocodylus porosus. Next base: position 13,636,493 of record NW_017728914.1, read on the forward strand.
GACAAACACCTTGTTGAGCTTGTTTGAGCCCATTTACCACCTGCCCATGGCAAGGGACTGGACTTGAAAATCTTACAGGACAGGTTCCTTCCAGTCCTTCTATTCTATAACCCTATGATTCTAACCTAGGCCTTTTTTTTAAATGCCATAAAAGTCAATCCTAAGTTAATTTCACTTTTTTTAATTTACCACCAAAGAACAAAATAAAAAATCATTTTTGAAGAACTGTAAACCTATTTAAGTATTTTCCTGTTTAAGCAGTTTTCTAATTTAGATACTGAGTATTAACAGAAATATGGACTATATGTTGGAAAGCATAAAATGCTCTAATAAGTGTTTTCTTGGATATATAATGCCTAAGAGTACTTATTTATCTTATATGAGAGAAAAGGTAAAGAATTAATTTAAAACAGTCTAGTTCAAACAAGTTACTCAGTTACAGAATGAAAGAGAACAGAAACTTCAGCAATTTGGTGCAATTATATGCAATTATAGTTATGGGCCTGATGCACAGGATGCCAAAATCAACAGGAGACTCAGATCCCAAAAGTAATAGAAAAATCTTAACTGACATGTCTACACTGCACAATTATGTACCAAGTGGAAAAACACCATCCAAGTCCAAATGAGCTAGTCCACATACTGGAAGCAACGGAGCTATATTCAATGAGTTAATGTAGCTGTTTTCCTCGCCCAGCAGCAGGATATATTAGCTCAGGCAGCTTGCCATCTTAGCATACCTCTACTGCTTCTATTCCAGAGTTAGCTCAGGTGTTTCTGTATAGCATTGCATTATTCAGTGGATACATTCACAAATGGTACAGAATACATAAGGGGATAGTGAACACCACCAGCATGACTTGGCAGGGTTTACTTTTACATCACTCTTTATTTTATTTGTCCTTCTTTAGCCAAGAAGAGGGGAAATACAACTAGTAGACATAATTTGCACTCCTAACTGGCTCTGCAGTCCTTATTCTGGACATCACAAAGCAGAATGCAATCCTATACTCACACTGTACTTGCAGAGGTAGCCAGTACTAACTCAGAGACTAAAAGCTTCCAACCCTCACAGCCCTCTCTAGGAAGTCCCTCTGTCTGCAGTCCCTAGTAGCAGTTCTGTGTCTTCCCCTGCCAAATCAATTACTGGCAACAGCAGGAAGGCTAAATTTCTGGTTTTTAATCTAGGAGGTTAAATTCCCTCGACTGTCTGTCTCATGGTGAGTGTCAGAGGGGCCAAAACTCTTTTCCAACTCCAATCTTTATAAATAAATCTAAACAGAGATGTCTCTTTGCTGGAGAGAGAGTGTTATCTCGAGTTTTTCAAATATTAACCAAATAGGTGAGTACCTTTATTTGCCATCCCCAGTTGCATAGTTTGAAGTGCAATTCTGAAGACTTGTGTGTCTGTAATGATACTGTATATGGACTAACATGAAGAATTAAGCAGCAATGTTTAAAGAGGTTTCTGGGACAAAAGTCTTTATCAGTGTTCCAAATGTTACTCTTTCCCTCCCATTACCCTTTCTCCCATTTGACCTGCTTCCCATCCCCTTCAAGTTCAGGTGGCTTCTCCTTTATCCTCCTTTAAACAGGAGACAGGGTATGTATTTATTTCAGCATTTAAAACTAGTAATTTGGGGTTTGAGTCATGTTAAATATATTCTGCATTCAACTTCTTGTAGGATCTTGGCTTATGGAATTACACTCAACTTTATACATTCTCTTCCTCTATATCCACCATGCTGCCCTGCTAATTAAGAAATCCTTTCACATTTTCTATTCTGTGTTTTAAGCAAAATATTTTGTGTGTGTAATGCATTGAGCCCCATATTTAGCATGCTAGATTTTTGTAGAATGCGTTTCTTTCTTTTACCATTACTTTATCATGTCATACCTACCAACCAGTGTACATCCTCTATGACTTTTGTCCAATTTCATCATTATGACTCTATGGTTTGTATTTTCAGTTACTACTTGTAAACAAAATGCAATTTGAGAACTAGTATTGCTGCTTTTGTTCTATTTCAGGTCAGAACAGCAGGAAATATCTTGCTGACTGTGGCATTGCTGGTATCTAGTAGGGCAGTGTGAAATTTTGCTGGATGTTATGTTTCAACATTGTTTCACCTCATTTCGAGCTTAAAACACCAAAATCAAAATGAAACAAAAGGCTTTGAAAGAGCCTTGAAATGAAATGAGGGCAGTCAAAACATTTTGAAACTTTCAAAATGTTTCAAGTTTTGAAGCTGGGCTTGCTTGCAGGGAAACAGAAACTAAGGAGAGGAGGGAAGGACTGCTCTGATATTGGCTGTGTAGCCGGCCAGTGACTGTGATCCTTTCCTGAGGTCCCTTCCCATCCCAGTGCTCTGGGGGAGGAACAGAAAAAAACAGCATAAAAAGCAGCATTGTTTGAACTAAGCTTTCTCTGTACATTGGGGTCAATTACTGAGCTGTGTCTTCCAGCAGCTCAGCAGTGTCAGAGAAAGGTTATGAACACTTCCTACATGCTAGCCTGTTATTAGCAAGTGGGATTAAATAACTTTTGCTTTCTGTGCCATTTTATTATTGTATTCATTCATTCCTGAGAGATTGGAGACAGGTAGTTGGACGTTCTTGTGTTTGATAGATTTTCAGTGTGAACTCTTTCTGGTGTGCAGTTGTTGCTTGGTGTCTCCTACATATTTTCCATCATGGCACTTGGTGTCCTGATGGAGATATGTACTGTAAAGATATCTTCATACTGGAGATATTGTTGGCAGGTTTTGCATGTCTTGTCATGGCATGGCCTGGAACCATTCAGTATGTTTTGGACTGTAACTGATGTTACTGAGGTTCAGTGCTAGTTTGAATTTACAAATCACTCTACCGTGTTGTCACAGAGGCACTGGGGTGCTCCGTGCCTGAGATGAAGAAGA
>NW_017728914.1:13640150-13652266 GCF_001723895.1 Crocodylus porosus
GCGGGCGCGAGAGCCAGGCCCGAGGGGTGCCGGTGACAGGGTGGCGGCGGAGAGCCAGGCCCGAGGGGTGCCAGTGACATGGTGGCGGCGGAGAGCCAGGCCCAAGGGTGGGTAAGGAGCCCGGGGTGATAGAGAGGGCACGCATAGCCCTCAGGTGGGGACATATAGCGGCACCCCATACGGAGTAGGGGCAGGACACACCTACCAGTCACCAGGCGGATAAAGGCAGCCTCCCATAAACGTATATTAAACAGCAAAGTCGTGGCAGGCGAGATTGGAGGGTGCTTGGACCACCTGAAGTGATGGTAGAGGGGTGCTAGGGAGTTCACGGCTGCTCCTAGGCCCCACTCCCTCACACGTGTTGAGTAGAGGCCCTAGCACCAGTTCGGGTGCACCTTAACACACACACACAGTCACACATGTCACAAGTTTTGCTTATGAGCAGCTTGAGGTGCAGTTTTCCAGAAACCCCTGGACCTATCTCCTTGAAACTTAGTAGGATACATGGCTATCATTTCTGCTGCTTTCATCTGAATAAGGCAAGAAATTACAAAGTTATAGGCATTTCTGTGATTTCCCCATTATAGCCTATGAGTAAAATGTCAAAACGCATTGAAATGACAAAAAGAAATGGAACAAAATTAAATGATGAAATGAAACGTTGTCCCTTTGAAATGGTGAAATGGAAGTAAAAATGAAACAGCGCTGTTTCACACAGACCTAGTATTTAGTATGCAAATTCATAGATGTTTTGGTCAGAAGAGACCTTAGCAGATCATCGGGTCTGACTCCCTGTCCTGAGCAGGGAAGAGCTCTGGGATCAGATGACCCTAGCCAGATGTATGCCCAGCCTCCTCTTAAAGATCACCAAAGTAGGGGAGAGCACCACCTCCCTTGAAAGCCCATTCCAGCTTTTGGCAACCCTTACTGTAAAGAAGTTCTTCCTGACGTTTAACCTAAATCTGGTCTCTGTCAGTTTGTGGCCATTGTGCCTCATTACCCCAAGGGGTGTCCTGGTAAAAAGAGCACTTCCTACTCCTTGCTTTTCCCTTCTGATGACTTTATAGGTGGCCACAAGATCACCTCTCAGCCTCCTGTTGCAGGGACTGAAGAGATCCAGGGCCCTTAATCTCTTCTCATAGGGCTTTGCCTGCAGGCTCCTAACCATGCAAGTGGCCCTCCTCTGAACCCTCTTGAGGTTGTCCACATTCCTTTTGAAGTGTGGAGCCCAAAACTGGACACAGTACTCCAACTGTGGCCTGACCAATGCCGCATAAAAGAGAAATGCCACCTTCTTGGGCCTGTTTGACATGCACCTGCTAATGCATGATAAAGTTCAGTTAGTTTTACTGATCACTTCATCACATTGATGACTCATGTTCATCTTGGAATCAACAGTGACTCCAAGATCCCTTTCCACTGCTGTGCTTCTGACAAGGTCCTTACCCAGCCTGTAAGAGTGTTGGTGATCCCTTCTCCCTTGGTGCAGCATCTTGTACTTGTTCTTATTGAACTGCATCCTATATTATTCTGCCCACTCTTCCAACCTGTCCAGATATGCCTGGATTCATTCCACACCTTCTGGTGTGTTAACTTTACCCCAAAATTTGGTACCATCTGCAAATCTGGACAGAGTGCTTTCCATGCCTTCATCCGAGTTACTGATAAAGACACTGAACAGCACCAGTCCACGGACTGAGCCTTGTGGGACTCCACTGTCCACATCTTTCCAGGTTGATATCAACCCATCCACCACCACTCTCTAGATGCGACCCCTGAGAAGCCTAAGCCAATTTGCCACCCACCTGACTGTGTAATCATTTATGTCATAGTCACTCAGTTTATCTATAAGAATACAATGAAATAACATATCGAAGGCCTTCTTAAAATCCAAGTAGATGACATCACCTTGATTCCTGTGTCTAAGCATTATTAGTATATATAGTAAGTGCTAAGTGAATTTTTCAAGCCAAGTATACTATAACTAAAGTACACTAACTCTACGACCAATTTCACTTATTTTTTCAACTGGCCTGACAAGTATGGACCATATCCCTTTGAAAACCTGCTCCCAAAGCTGCTGCTTAACTATTTTTTCTATTCTCTCTACTTTTAACTGAGGATTGCAGCAGACTAACGCAGGGAGTAACATTTTATTTAATCTTGTTCTTGCTTATCTTACATTTCTTATTTAAAGTAGTGATGGTACTTACCCTGTATTTATAGGATACTGAACAAAAAAGGTCTTTCTTCACCTTATTAATTGGAAGAGCAGAATTTTAGATCATCTTGTCTTGTTCCTTTTGCATAGAAAATTTCAGGTAGGCAGTCTGCATCAAAACCTTTAGTTTCTATTCTGTGAAACATGCCTTTCATCTTTCCAAGACCCTAATATGGAACACAGATACTTCACCATGGGCAGCTAGGAAATGATATTGGGATTTATTCCTATTTAATGTTGTACAGAGCACTCTCTCCATAACCTTAGTGTTATGATTCTGATACCTAAAGTAATTAATTTATGACAAAAGGGAGCTGTTTCCACCCCAAACAAACTGGTTCATAATGGTAGGTGTAGATGTAATGAGCCATATCCCTCGTAATGAAAGACAATTATAATATACAGCATGCAGCTGCATGTGACTTGATATTGATATCATAGAGTTAACTATGAGTAGAGTTGCCAACCTTGTATTTCACCACTCTAACAGGTTCAGCAGTGGACCCCAACCATGGCTTTTCTTCATAGTTCAATCCCTAGCAAAGGGAAGCACAAGCAGAAGGTTAGAACTCCCAAGCAGTTATTTTGGCTCAAATAGCCACTACCCCGACATTCAATCTAAAACCACATTGTTTTGTGTTTGCCCCAGTTTCCCTATCTAAGGAAGATCATCTCATTAAAGATAATTTTACTTAATACAACTTGCTGAACATCTGAAAGGATCACTTCATGTTTGAAAAATGCTTTGAAGATGAAAAACTCAATAATTGCAAAATATTTTTTTATTAAATAACTTTAAGTCATTGACTTCAAATTGGGTGTGAAATATACTTCCAGGGATCTGGATGTTGTCAGAAGATTTTTTTCTATTTGAATTTCAATACTCTTATCCAGCAATGCAGAAGATTTTTTGAAATAGTGTTTAGAAAAATAAAAAATGTAAATGGCTAAATATTTACAGAACACCTCAAAACAACTCATTTCCTTTAGAAAAAGGTACCTTCTAAGGGACTCTGAACAGGTCACTGTAGGAAAAAAATTAAGTGTCTACTAAAATAAAAATAAAATTTGGTTAAATCCATCTTTCAATTGCATTAAAAAGTAACAAGCATTTTCAAATAAAATACTAATATAAATTCTTGATGTATTATGTAGAGTGGCTTTAACATGCCACTGGCAGAAAAAAAAAGACTTTTAATATGATTAATTTACACTGTGTCTTATAGAATTATGTAATGTAAAAAATTTCATTTTCAAGATTAAACATCTGTATATATGAAATTAGCTACATATTTCATAAGTAATAATTTATATCTAAAAATTTATTTTAATGGATCTTTAAGTAGATATCAATATTCTCCTTCTCCTTCCTTCTACCCCTTTCCATGGGAGTTTAAGCAAGTCTTCTATGTTGTCCTTATGTAAATGCTCTAGTTCCTACAAGATAGGAATCTGAATTGCAGCTGGAACCTGGAAATGTTGGCATTGTTTACAGCTGAGCACTTGCATATCAAATTGACAAGTGCTTGGAGCATCATACAATACCCAACAATAGTGATTCCAAAACACACAGTCCAGGTGCTAGATTCAACTTGATTTCATACTTAAATCCCTCACATGGCTACTAAGGGTGCATCCAGACAAGTGTACACATATGGCTTGCAGTGCTGCAGACCTGTCTGTGGCACTACAAACCACACGTGCCACACATGTAAACGTTCACCATGCTGCCCATTTGCAGTACAGTGGGAGGTTTTTTGACACTGGGAGATCCTGGTGTCAAAAAAAAAAAACAGTCAGCCAAAAAAAAAAAAAGCAGGGTAGTGCATGTAGCAGCAGTGTGTGCTACCCAAAACCTGAGCCTGGCTGACTGGAGCCACACTAGGACTGTCAGCCAGGCTCTGTGCACCCAGACTGTTGCTGGTGGAGGGCCCCAGGACCCCAAGTAAGGCTGCTGGGGCCAGTCCTGGTGCTGGCCCTAGCCTCCCCTATTGCACTTGGGACAACTTGCCACATGCCAGAACATGTGTGCATGGGTGTTCCAGGGAACAAGTAGCAGCAGCACAGCTATCAGAATGGGGCAAAACCATAAGAAAGGGAAAAAACACACCAAATACAGGTAAAGGGATTGGGGGAGGGTTGAGGGTAAGAGGGGAGAAGGAGTACATGGGTAAGAAAAGAAGAAAAATCAAAGAGAAATAGTAGTGATTCGAAGAAGAAATATTATTTCATTTCTTAATAACAAATATAACATTTAATTCAAGTACACATGCCTGTCCTTGACCTTGAGTTTTCTGCAGATCTCCCATCTACAGTGTTTTCAGGTAATGATATTGTAGTGATCACCAGGTTCAATAAACACAGATGTACATGAATGAAAAGAATCCTGAAATAAACTGTATTTGTGGAGCAGAATGCAAACCTCTGCTGATCCTATGTCTGGCTCTAACTAAGGCTAAGTACAGGCATTCAAGAAGCCCAAGGCAGAAGCACTTTTATTTTCAAACTTTACTTTAAATGCCAAAGGTTAGGCTGGCACTGAACACAACAGATGTTAACCCTTCAGCCCAACAGGTGTGTGTGGGGGGGCGCACTTGCACACCTCCCAGTGTGTCCCACCATCTCCCTGGGCTGCCAAAGACCCTGGGCAGAGCCAAACAGCCATGCCAGCTACTTTGTGGCTGTTTGGCACTGGCCACCATGCCCCAAACCCCCTGCTGTTGTGATGCCTAGCACACAAACGTGTGTGTGCGTGCACACCTGTATATTTGTCCCTGATGCCTGGGTTCTGTGTGTGTGTGTGCGCCTGTATGTGTGTATACAATACTAAACAGTATTGTACAAAGACTCAATCCTGCTCCAGTTGAAAACAAAGGAAAATTACCCCCGACTTCAGTGAGTAAAGAATCAGGCCATAAATCCTTGAAAAATAGCAAGTGGAACTTCAGATTTAAATATAACTACATTTCAACAACTTGCATGCAACTGAAGGACTGAGAGAGAAAACTTAAAAAAACCCAACCCTCTCCTCCCCCCAGTTTCATTTGACTCTTAGGCTATTTCAGAAAACACACAATGGGAGTGTTACTGCTCTGAGTGCAAGCAAGCAATGCCTTAAAATCCTCTGAACAATTTCTTGGTAAACAACACATTGTGTTGGTGCTGAGGTCACAGTCCCCATTTCCTGCCCTGACACAACTGTGTCCTATGACTGCTAATGTTAGGATGCCAGCTACTTAGGCAATTAAAAAAGAACTGATGCAGCCTTGCTACAGTACTAAGAACCTGGTGATCCTAAATCATCATTTCTGGGGCATGAGCTGGCAAATGGGGAAAACGCAACTTCCTCTACTCACTCTGGCTTCAGGAGGGAGGCCCTATTTGTCTCTTTCTTCCTAAATTCTGAACAGATTTTAAAGAATCTACTGAGTTCTGAACTAAAATAAAAATCACTGCTTCTTTTGCAGACAGCAGATTGGGAAGGTGGGGAAAGAGTTTTCTCTCCTCCCATTAAACAATGTGGGGTATTTCTGAAGGAGAACATTGTAGACTTTGTCTCAGAGGGTTTTTTGTTTTGTCTTGTTGTTTTGTTTTGTTTTGTTTTTTTAAACGGTGAGTGACTCTAAGAAAAGAACTCTACATTAAGGCCAGCAAGACCACTGGACATTATTATTCATATAGCCAGCAAAAGCAACAACGGTAAAATGGTAACTAATAAAACAGCGTGGAACCTTGACAAAAATAGAGTGCCTGGAGTTAGCTGCCATATGTATGTATCTGTGGGGCTCTCAGCAGCATACCTCAAACCTGGTAACAGACTGTCGGAAACACCTTTCTATCAAGTGCACATGGTTCCAAACTATTACTCGAATGACCAGAATTATTAGGAATTGGCTTTAAAACACGAGACCTGAGAAACACTCTCTGCTTCTTTAGGGGCTATTGAATGCTTCAAGATTTCTGGGGCTTTTTGTCTGTGAGCTGGACTCAGTAAGTTTCTGGTTCTGCATCCTGTACTGAGCACAGGTAGTGTAAGCAGGGCCCAAGCATGGGGGGAGGGTGGAAAGGGTACAGTTTACCAGGGGCCAGAGATCTGGGGAGCCCAGCCCAGGCTACACCCCTATTACCATGAGTGTCATGATTTCATAGTTGGGAGGGTCAGAAGGGACCTGAGCAGGTCATCAAGTCCGACCCCCTGCCATGGACAGGAAAGAATGCTGGGGTCAAACGACCCCGGCTAGGTGACTATCTAGCCTCTTTTTGAAGACCCCCAGGGTAGGAGTGAGCAGCACTTCCCTTGGAAATTGGTTCCAGATCCTAGCTGCCCTGACTGTGAAGCAGTGATTCCTGATGTCTAGCCTGAACCTACTCCCAGTCAACTTATGACCGTTATTCCTGGTCACTCCTGGTAGTGCTTGGGGGAACAGAGTCTCATCTGTTCCCTGCTGGTTCCTCTTGGTGAGTTTATAGATGGCCACAAGATCCCCTTTCAGCCTTTTTGTGGAGGCTGAACAGGTTCAGGTCCTGTAGCCTCGCTTCATAGGGCCTGTCCTGCTGCCCACCTTCTACACTTTACATATATCTTCGGTTTCCCCAAACAAGTTGAAAAATGTCGATGCTACTTCTTAGTATGTATAGTAGGTCTGTGCAAAGTGGTTAGTATTCACTTCAGGTTCGTATTCGGCCAATTCGGAGGACAGTGATTCGATTTGGTGAATCAAATCACTGTCCTGAACTGATTCAGCTGAATCGCATAGGCCCATCCCCTGCCCGCTCTCCCAGCCCTGGCAATGTCTGCCCCCGCCTCCCCCACCCCGGTCCCTTTGGGGAAAAAAAAAAAAAAAAAAAGGCCTGACCAGCTCCTGCCATGTGAGGGCAGTGAGGGGGTGATCCCCACTGCCCCCCCACTTCCCCATGCTGCATGGGGGGCTCTGCACAAGCCCCCACCAGCTGTCCCAGCTCCTCCCCCCATGCTGCCTCACCCATCCCAGCTCTGGCCCTTTAGGAAAAAAAAACCCAAATCCCCAGACTATGCCTAGTGAGGGGCAATCCCCACTGCCCCCCACCCACCCACCACAGAAGCCAGTGACTGCAGGGTTTTTTGGTTGTTTTTTTTCCTTAAAGGGCCAGAGCTGGGGTGGGTGGGGTGGCCATGGTGGGGGCTCAGGGAGTGGAGGGGTTGGAGGGCTCATGGCAGAATCCCCCATGCAGTGGGGGCAGTCGGGAGCAGTGGGGATTGCCTATTCACCAGGCAGCACCTGTTAAGTGGCGGCTGTTTTTTAAAGGACTGGGAGCTGGGGCAGCCATGGGGGGGCTGGGGGAGCAGGCAGGGTATGGGGCCTGGTGGGGGACTCCTAAGGTTCACTCCCCTACCCTCTACTTACCAGCTCTGAGTCCAGCTCCATCTCCCTGCTGCAGTGGGCAGGGACTTCCTGAATCATCAAAGCTCTCTGAATCTTTTCTGAATTGATACTGAGAGTTTCAAACGGTTTTGGATCTTTTTATTGGTCCCATAATTCAATTAAGGTTTGGAGATTTGGCCACCGAATCGAACCAAATCTCCTCCAAATCAAATCAGTGCTCAAAGCTTCTCACAGCCCTAATGTATAGGTGTGCTGCTATACATCTTGCACATGTTTAAGTATACTTTTATAGTAAGAGGAGTTCGGGTTCCTGTCTGCACCAGGAGCTCTTTAACAACATTTGAAAAGCACAATACAATCTAACAGTGTTACAGAACTATTAAGTACCTTGGTAGAGGAAGTGTTTAGAGGGCATTTTCATCACCAAACATATTTTGATGTCATTCTGAACCATATTAAATAGCCAGGAGTTAAACCCGATTTTACGTTAAAAGCCTCATGTCTATTAGGGAACTTGTCCGTTGCCAGAAATCAGTGAAAATGAATCAGTTCTTAAGACAGGTTAACTCTGAGCAGAGGTAAAATAGCAACTCAGGTGCATTCAGCACTTGCTTAACTGCACCCACGCAATAAGAGAAATTCAGCAATATGCAGTTTTCTTTGTGGCTGGATCTATACTAACCAGAAAGAGAACATGGGTCAGCTTGGGAATAGAGGCTTTGCTGACTTGTTAGTTACAGCCTAGGGATGGGGCCAGCCTGGCATTTGGGCAGACCACATGAGCTCTGGCTGAGGCCAAAGCACTGCCCTGGAGGGAGAGGGAAGGGGGTGAACAGGGCGCCACAATGCCCCCTGAGTTGCAGGTGGAAGTGAAGGGATCTGGCACAGATGTTCATTACAACTCTCTAACCTACAATGCTGAAATCTGATATCATATCCATCCAGGGTTATCTTAGAGCAGAATCCACCATTTTTACAGCACTGACCATCTTTGTTCACCAATTTTACAGTATCCTGACTGTTTAGTTATGGCTATAGAGCACTTTCTGTGCGTTTCCCGTGCAATAAGTGCAACTTCTGTACCTGGCCTATCTGACTAACTACTTCACTAAAGGGCCATCTCCCAATTCCCAACTTTTCCAAATTGAGGAGTGTATCTAAACTATAACCTTCAGCACTACAGATATAGAAACAATGTGGAATCCTAAGCATATTATATTGTGGACCATCCACTATAATGAAATCTGGAATTCACCTGTTCCCACAAGATGATATTGGCATCTAGGTATGAAGCAAAAACACAGAAGAGGACAGCATGTCCTTAGTGATAGATTTGAGTAGGAAGCCATTTCAGGCAAGTACATTCTGGCCAAAATAATAGCTTTTTAGAAAGTTGTTTATTATCAGAATATGAAGGAAAGAAAGGCTTAATTTTAACAGTATCATGGAATAGATTTCATCATTGAAGGCTTTACCAATTGTTATTTTAAGTATAGTGGTTTCTTAACTCAGTTTTGGGGTCTGAGAAAATAGACTAGATACCACTTGTGCCCTTGTAAGCGAGTTATTTATTTATTTTTAAAATGTTTCTATCAATTTCTTTGAGACCACCAATGCAAGTAAAACCCTACTATTGGTTCAGGTCCTGTTGTTGACCCTCGGTTGTTCTTCAGCTTCCAGAGACAGTAGTCAAATTCTACAATCCTGGCAAACTCCCATGCAATTGTACAAGAAGCCAGGTTAAAAGTAGCCACATTTGACTTTATGAGACTGCTAATGCAAATCTAAATCAGCTTGTCTTTAAAAGAAAGAAACATGTGCCACCCCTAACATAAAAAAGCAAACATTGCACCACCATACTCAAATGAGCAGAGAACTTAGAAATCAAACACTAGAAAACTAACAGAAATATAAATATCAAACATAAATTGATAGCTGTCCTGTATCAGTGCTCACTTTCCATGTTCATAAATCGGAAGGTGCTAGAATCAGACAGAAAAGGATCAGCTATAGTTGCAGCTACTATATCCCAACCAAACCATTTGTGTGGTAGGACAGTTTGAAGACCAGAAAAAACTAAATTATATATTGGCAATATACCATTCAATCACATTCTCTTCTGTTACTATTTTAGTTGAAGTAAGAACAGTGAGAGAAAAAAGAACCATTATTTTCTTGTTTAGAAATAATTTTGAGATATTGAAAGGGATTTAGACATAAAAAGCAAACATCATTCCACAAATTACACTATAAATACAGCAAGAGTTTAGTGGTATCTTGATAATGTTGGAGACCTATTTGTCACCTTGGATATTTTACCACCCACATATATCTAGCACATTGGGTAACAATCAGATAAAAGTAAACTGTCAACAATTTCTCATCAGACATGACAGGTTTATCTTGATCTTTCTGCTGTAATCCTGTGTAAGAAGAAATATTTAAAGGCTTTCAAAATTTCTACACAGGCCCATATATTTAATGCAATGATTTAAGACTGAAATAATACTGTTTATAGAAAGATTTTCCCTTCATAGTTTGAATGATATATGCATTGCAGATCTTCATTTTCAGCCTTTGAAGGGATGTTTGACAAATGGGGGATCTTGGGTGCTACAAATGCTGCATAGCATTTCTCTGGTGGCTTCACCTTTGAGACTGCATTTGTGGAACTTAATTTAAGTACCAGCCTCTGACAAATAAAATCCCTAAACTATGACAACAGCTATAATGTGGGTGGAGGGGGAGGAAGGTAGAAATTTATAAGCATGTTTGTAATATAGTGCCCATCTTTAAGAAAGAGAAGAAGGAAAATCCAAAGGATTACAGACTGGCCAGCCTCACCTGAGTCCCTGGAGAAACCATGTTGCAGGTCTTCAAGGAATTTGTTTCTAAGCACTTGGAGATGAAGGTGATTAGGAAGTAAGCAAGGATTCACAAAGGGTAAGCCATGCTTGACCAACTTGAAATAAAACAATCATATAAAATTAGGGTTGAAAGGGACCTCAGGAGGTCATCTAGTCAAACCAACCCTCTGCTCAAAGCAGGACCATCCCCAGCTAGAGCATGCCAGCCAAGACATTGTCTAGCTAGGTCTTAAACCTCCAAGCATGGAGATTCCACAATACCTCTGGGTAACATGTTCCAGTGTTTTACTATTCTCCTAGTGAGAAAGCTTTACCTAATATTTAACTTAAACTTCTTTTGCTGCAGGTTGAGACCATTGCTCCTCCTTCTGTCATCTGATACCACTGAGAACAGTTTAGTTCCATCCCCATTGGAACCATCCTTCACATAGTTGAACACTGCTATAAAATCCCCTCTCAGTCTTTTTTTTTTCTCTAGGCTAAATAAGTCCAGTTCCCTCAGCTGCTCCTCATAAATCATGTGTCTCAGCCCCCTCACCATGCTTTTAGTAAGGGGCCCAAAACTGGACACAGTACTCCAGACGTGGCCTCACCAGTGTCAAACAGAGGGGAAGAATCACTTGCCTTGATCTGCTGGCAACAATCCTACCATGACATGAGATTTCTTGGCACTAAGGGCACAACTGTTGGCTCATATTCAGCATGTTGTCCACTGTAAACCGAGGTCACTCTTTCAGACTTGCTGCCTAACCAGTGAGTTCCCAGGCTGTGTCTGGGATTCTTTTGCCCTAAATGCAGGCAGGACCTTGCATTCATCCTTGAACCTTATGAGATTTCTTTTGGTCTAATACTCCAATTTATCAAGGTCTCTCTAAATCCTAACCTACATATCAACTATTCCCCACAGCAAATTTACTGAGGGCTACTCCATCCCATCTTCCAAGTCATTGATGAAGATATTGAACAAAACTATCCCCAGGACTGACTGCTGGGGCACTCCACTAGATACCACCTGTCATTGAACCACTGATTACTACCTTTTGAGCCTGACAATCCAGTCCATTTTCTATCCATTTTACTCATCCGAACTGTACTCCATTAGTTTGTTTGAGAAAATGTTGTGGGAGACTGCATCAAGAGCCTTGCTAAAGTCAAGGTGTATCATATCCACTGGTCTCCTCACATCCACAGAGCCAGTCATTTTGTCATACAAAGCAATCGGGTTGGTGAGACATGGGGGATCCATGCTGACTGTTCCTAATTACCATCTTCCCTTCCAGGTGCTTAAAATGGATTCCTTGAGGACCTGCTCCACAATTTTTCTAGGGACTGAGGTGAAGCTGACCAGCCTGTAGTTCCCTGGATTCTCCTTTTTCCCTTTCTTAAATGTGGGCACTATATTTGCCTTTTCCCAATCATCCAGGACCTCTCCCAATTGCCATGAGTTTTCAAAGATGATGGACAGTGTCTCAGCAATCACATTATTTAAGCCCCTCAGCACCCTCAGGTGTATCCTGTCCAGCCCCATGGACTTGTATACATTCAACTTTTCTAAATAGGACCTAACCTGTTCTTTCACCACAATTGTCTGTTCACCACCCCACAACACTGAGTCCAGTGGAGGGAAACCTGGTGGGATTCATCCCATGACTGGGCGGTACATAT
>NW_017728914.1:13652277-13656379 GCF_001723895.1 Crocodylus porosus
AGAGAGCAGATTTAGATTGGATATTAGGAGGAACTTCTTCACAGTTCGAGTGGCCAAGGTCTGGAATGGGCTCCCAAGGGAGGTGGTGCTCTCCCCTACCCTGGGGGTCTTCAAGCGAAGGCTGGATCTGTATCTAGCTGGGGTAATGTAGGCCCAGCACTCTTTCCTGCTTATGCAAGGGGTCGGACTCGATGATCTGTTGAGGTCCCTTCCGACCCTAGCATCTATGAATCTATGAATCTATGAAAAGTGGTTAGGGGGTTAGGGCACATGACTTAGGAGAGGTTGGGAGCTAACCTTGCCCGTGAAGACTGAGGTGTAAAAGTTATCGAGAACTTCAGCCTTTCCTGCATCCTCTGTCACTAGGTTGCATCCCACATTCAGTAAAGGTTCTAAGTTGGGCCCAGTTTTCAGTCTTGACTCCCCTTAGTGGTATTTTGTGATTGAGAGTCTGCTTATACGTGTGATACTTGCTTTGACTAGGAGCCAGGAGGGAGAGCTGTAGACCCAGTGAACTCTTGGCTCTGACAAGATCCCGACCTACTATCTCTGAGAGGAGCAAGCACAGTAGAGATCCAAGCAGTGGTGTGAGTTGTAACAAAGGGAACCTGCTCACCTTCTGAGGTGATTTAATGGATGACTGGTTAACGGGATGGTTGATGTATGATTGGCATTGTTCCTTTCTAGCTGATTGGACACTGGAGTGACTGGCAGGAGTGGTATGACCACTAAGCATAAAAGGAGCTGACATTTGTGAAATGTGTGTGAGTGAGTTGGTGTATGTGAGGGAATTGTGAGAACTGTTTGATCTGCATGGTGGGTCTTTGACTGCTGGTGAGTAGTGCAAGGTGATTGGTGTCCTCATCAGCTAAGTGCAACTCCAAGGAGGGAGTACTCACAGTGCTGCTCTGAGGAGGGAGCATCAGTGGGATGTCCACCAAGTCCCAATCTGTCATCTGAGGGTAAAGTATAACCCACCCGCTTTATACATGGAGCGCTTGGTTTCCAGAAGGGAACTGCAGGTGGAGCTTCACTGAGCTGACAGCTTCTGCGGAGCCACCGTGGGGTCAGAGAGTCTACTTTGCTCTTTGCTTGTTGTTTCTGCTGGTTATCCCTCATATTGTTGTATCGTTGCCTGCTATTGTATATATGTTTTATTATCCTACTGTTTGCCTTACCTGTTTAATAATATAGCCCAGTTGTTTTCAAATTTACCATTGAGTCTGTGATTCTTATATGCAAGTTTCAGACACTAGGTGGGGTCGGGCCATAGATCAATACCTAGTGGAGAGCTCTGCAAGTCCCCAACACTACTATTATTTGGACTTGGGTTTCAAGGACTAACAACCCTCATTATTGCCACTATTTGCATTCCAAATTCTAAATAGTGTTCAGATTTGATTAAATTGTACAAGAGATTCACAGCTCTTTACCCACACTTTCCCTGATCCTCCTCTTGCTGCTGGCATACTTGTAGAAACCCTTCGTGTTGCCCTTGACATCCCTTGCTAGCTGCAACTCCAATTGCACTTTGGCTTTCCTGACTTCATCCCTGCATGTCTGAGCAATACTCTTATATTCCTCCCTGGATGTCTGTCCAAGTTTCTACTTCTTATGAGCTTCCTTTTCGTCTTTTATCTTACTGAAGATTCCCTGCTAAGCCAAGCTGGTCTCCTGTCATACTTGCTAGTCTTTCTGAACATCAGAAAGACTATGGTGGTTTGTTCCTCCACCCTCAGTAAGGTTTCTTTAAAGTACAGCCAGCTGTCCTTGACTCCTCTCTCCTTCAGACTAGCTTCTCAGGGGACCTTGCCTATGAATTACATAAGCAAGTCAAAATCTGCTTTTCTAAAGTCCAGGGTCCTTACTGTGGATAGAAAGGTGGCTTGATCATGAGGTTCACTGGGTAGTGATCAATGGCTTGATGTCTAGTTGGCAGCTGGTATCACATAGAGTGCCTCAGGGGTCAGTCCTGGGACTGTTTTTTTTTTTCTTTTCTTTTCTTTTTAAATATCTTCATCAATAACCTGGAAGACGGGATGGAGCGCACCCTCAGCAAGTTTGCAGATGAAACCAAGCTTTGGGGGGAGGGGGGAGTAGTAGGTACACTGGAAGGTAGAGCTAAGATTCAGAGAGACCTTGGCAAATTGGAGGACTGGAGTAAAAGAAAGCTCAAAGAAGGTTCAACAAGGACAAGTGCAAAGTCCTGCATTAAGACAGAACAATTTCATGCACTGGTGCAGGCTGGGGGCTGACTGGAGAAGCAGCAGGTCTGCAGAAAAGGACAAGAAGATGGATGACCCATCAGTGTACCTTTGTTGCCGAGAAGGCTAACAGTATACTGGGCTGCCTTAGCAGGAGCATTGCCAGAAGACCAAGTCAAGTGATTCTTCTCTATTTGGCACTGGTGAGACCACACCTGGAGTACTGTGTCCAGTTTTGGGTCCCCCACTACAGAAAGCAAGTACACAAATTGGAGAAAGTCCAGTGGAGGGGAAAAATGGTTATAGGGTCAGGGCACACAACTTTGTAGAGACTGAAGGAACGAGCTTATTTAGTTTAGACAAGATAAGATTGAGGGGGATTTAATAACAGTCTTCAGCTACTTAAAAGGTGGTTTCAAAATAAATGGAATTAAACTGTTCTCAGTGTTGGCAGATGACAGAACAAGGAACAATGGCCTCAAGTTGCAGCAAGGGAAGTTTAGATTAGATGCAAGGAAAAACATTCTCAAAGGGAGGGCAGTAAAACACCTAGAAAGATTTTGCGATTTGGAGGTGTTTAAGACCTAGGTGGCTAGCCAATGTTTTGGTTTGCATGATCTAGTTGTGGATGGTCCTGCTTTGAGGGGGTTAGTCAGTCTAGATGACCTTGTGAGGTCTCTTCCAACCCTAATTTTCTATGATTCTGCGATTTTGCTCTCATTATTGGGATAGGTATTGATTAATCAAATATTGCTAACCCATGTTAAAAGCTATGCACAAAGTCATGTAAGGTGTTTTTAAAAAAAGCTCTTGGAATTTTTAATAATACATATTTGTCTCTTACTTTTAATCCTTAGAATACAACATAAGTATACTTCTTACCTTTTATTTGCAACCCAGAATTTGCAGTGAAACTCAAGATTTTGCTAGAATCCCTTCACCTCTGGGAGCTAGAGCTTTAAGGAAACACTATATATGAGACTTGATAACCCTGGTAAATCTTTTCAAAGCCAATGGAACAAATCCTGTGTAAACCTTGAGTACCAGTGAGCAGAATTTGACCTAAACAGCAGCATCTCCTTAAGTCAACACTCTGATTAATGGTATGCCTGCTTAATTGGAAAGATTATTGTAGAACAGTGCAATTAGTGCAGAGGACTCTTAACAAGGATAAATGTACAGGTAATCCACTTAAATGGCATACTTGCCATGATCTGCAAACCTATCCACAGCAGTTACCAGGTATAAATTTGTATTTGTTACTATCAGTTTTCAGTGATGTCACCCACTATTCATCATGCTACTACTACAGCTTCCCTATAGTTTTTTTTTTTTTCTATAAGGTTTTAGATGGTTTTTAACCATGCATTTTGAGCTCTGCTTATGAAACAGGAGTGATCTTCTGCACAGTACCCCCCCATATGCCTGTAACAAACAGGACTCTCACACAAAACCAAATTCTCCTCTCACTTTTGTGGGCAAAGTCCCTGTCAAAGACCTCCAAATGCCATCTATGGCACTGATGTGTCCTTTTGTCACCTTTGGTCCCCTTTATTAGTATGAATTAGGGATTCACCCTTGTCAGGGGAACAAAATGTTCAAAATCACCCCCCAGAATCCAGGGGGACAAAATGCCTCTCCTAATTTTCTAATCCTTTTTCCATTAAGGCCATCCATTGCTTCCCCTCAGCAGAGCTGCAAATGCCAGATCACATTCTCCTCTGCAATCCAACCTGGGGATCTTGCAATAAGCAACAAAGAACCAATCCTTTTTCTGGACTATGTCTTGCCTAAGACAGGTGTGTGATCCAGGCTGACCTGGACAAGCTCAGCAAATGGGCGGACGAGAACCTGATGGTGTTTAACACCGAAAAATGCAAGGTTCTCCACCTTGGGAG
>NW_017728914.1:13656519-13665177 GCF_001723895.1 Crocodylus porosus
GTCCAGAGAAGAGCCACGTGCATGATCAGAGGTCAGGAAAACAGACCTTACGACGACAGGCTGAGAGCCATGGGGCTCTTCAGCCTGGAAAAGTGTAGGCTCAGGGGTGATCTGATGGCCACCTATAAGTTTATTGGGGTGACCACCAATTTCTGGGGAAATGTTTGTTCACCAGAGCGCCCCAAGCGATGACGAGGTCGAACGTTTATAAACTACTGCAAGACCGTTTCAAGCTGGACTTAAGGAAAAACTTCTTTACTGTCCGAGCCCCCGAGGTCTGCAACACCCTGCCACCAGAGGTGGTTCAAACACCTACACTGAACACCTTCAAGCATAAGTTAGATACTTATCTTGCTGGGATCCTATGACCCCGACTGACTTCCTGCCCTTCAGGTGGGGGCTGGACTTGATGATCTTCCAAGGTCCCTTCCAGCCCTAATGTCTATGAAATCTAAGAAATTTCCTCATCAGTGTTTTATCTTCCAATTTTGTTTTACTTCCCTCAACTAGTTTCCTGGAAGCTTCTCTGAAATTAGCTGTAACTTCTCTCTACACCGCCCCACTTCTTCCTAGGCAGCAGCTCCTTGTAATAGGTTGCATGGTCATAACTGGGGAAGATAATCATGTCCTTCAGTTATCCTGGTTTCTGTTGCACGGGGAATGTATCCTTCCCTATAGTGGGTTAATATTAACACCATTGTAATTCTTTTGCGCTAGGAAAAGGGATATAGGGTTAGAAAGATACTAGGGTATACACATGCCAAAACAAGGCTTTGGAATGTGTTTTTCAGGCAAGGCACATACTAAGACTATTGCAGCTACAAGGAATAACTTCCATGGAGCAGTTTTGCACTTCCTTTGCAGCCTGGGCAGGGCAGGGCTTCAGAATTACTCCCTTCCACTTCTTTGAACTGTCCTAGCTTTCTGTCCTAATTTTGGCTTCAGTGCTAAAGTATAGGATGGAGCCTTGGTTTTACTACAACACATTACGGGGGAGGGAAAAAACCCACTGTGTTTTTATTGGTATGTAGTTAAACCATATGTGTTTGTGGAAACTATATGATGTGCTCAGCTACTAAGATATGTCCAGGTAGAGCTCACAGCACTAAAAAACCCCTCAGCTTACTGGCAGACAGATACTGAATTACAAATTAAAGTTTTTAAAACTCTCTAAAGTATTTCTGAAGTGCCTTTGTTTTGAAGTATGTAGCAAAACCAAAATACATGATAGCCTAACATAAACATTTTATTGTCTATTTTTTTCTTTGGATGACCTGTATTATTAACTCATTATCTTGCCTCTCCTGAGTCATACAGACATCTTAAACGACTGCCAGTATGTCTGAATACTACACTTGACCATTATATATTCTTTCAAGAAAGATTGTGTATGTGCCCATCCACTTGCTTAGCTGGTTGTAGGTAATAGAGGTATTTGACATGTTCCTCTGGTATGAAATCAAATTCACAAATTAGCATACTCTCTGCCCATCCTTTCCTTGCTGAATATAAAATTGAAGAAAAGATAAAAGAACACTCTTTCTGAGTAGCCATAATTAATTCAGAGACTGCTAAATAAGTAGTGTGAAATAACTTGCTGCATGGCCTGACTTTTTCTGTGGGTTAGACAATATAGTGATCCAACCTATGACATTAGAGACCTAAGCCACCCTAATTGTCAATAAATATCATGAACCATATCCAACTAGAATGCAATTACAGAGCTGGAATTCAAAAGCCTGTAAGAAGAACCTTGAGCTTGTGACATTTACCAAGCTGTTTCTGAAGACATAAAAAAGGAAAGGTCATGAGAACCAATGGCTTCTTAGGATTGTGGGTGGAGAGAGAGTTGTGGTGGTGTGAAGGTTAGATAACTGGCAGTTTGGGATAACAAAGTGCTTAATTTAGCTATAAAGACATGTTAAAGATCATTACAATATAATAATTAGTTACTCCAATACGTAAATAAAGAGCCTGAGTGTGAATTCCATGACATTTGGATAGTAAAGCATGCATATTGAGTTTCTCTGAATGTTACTTTTAGTTTCTGATTTACTTGATACTTTTGCATTTACATCAAAAGGAAACAAACTAATACAACCTTAAGAAATGCACTTTGGTGGAAATTTCCTTTGTGTGAAGTTCTGGTGAGGAGGCTGTTGGGAAAAAGGAACATGGGGGACATTTTCAGCATTTGAGTACAACTGTAGATGAAAGAAAATAGTGTGGAATAGGACTAGCTTGTGGGAGTTTAGGGACAGCAGAACATAGTGGATGGTTACTGCTTGCACTGGAAAATATGGCACAGGGTTTCCACAGTGTCACAAGGAATAAGAAGAGATTTACAGAATCAGGGGGAGTAAGTTGAAAAGTATTAGATGTATAATGATCCTGACAGAAGTAACAACAACATTTTCCCTGAGTGGGCAAGTGGAACGTGCGCTGTGTTCACTGCCTAAGGGAGGGTGCCAGAAATGGGTGCCAGAATGAGCTAGGTGGCACCTCACCCTCTTGTTTTGACCTCCCCTGCCACACGCTGTAGTTTTCCTGCAGCAGCTCCAGCTCTAGTTTCAGATCCAGTTTGGGCAGAGAAAGGGCAGTGGTGCACAATGCAGGAAGGGCAGGGAGTGGTTTGCCCTTGACATGTATGTCAACAGCAAAAATAGGAGGCAGTATCTTCCAGCATCAGCAAACTTAAAGCTACTGATCCTGCACCATACACTGCTGCAGCCTAGGGTGCCCAGTTAAATCTCTCCCTGACAGTAGTTAAGAGAGAGAGAGAACAAAAAAAATATTACGTGAGCAATCCAAAGAATGAAAAAAGTGCTTTCAGGGGCCAGATGGGGTGAAAATTTTAACTTCTGCCTGTACTTCATGATCACTCTACTGGGCTGCAGCCTCTTCCCTCTGCACAGGAAAATCCACTGAGAAATATTCTCTGTGGGACTGTATGATAAAAGATACTAGTTAGAATGAATACATTATTTTAGATACTGAGAACATGTTTAAAACTCCCACTCTGTTTGTGTTTGACACAGGAATAAGACCTGTACATGAAATCAGAAGTCAGAAAGTATCATAATTATTATCTATCAGGGGCCTAGAAAATATCTTAACAAAATTGTTTTTTAAAAAGGAGTTTTTGAATTGCTTAGTATTGTGAACTGGCAGTTGAACATACTCAGAGTTCACCTAAGAATGATCAGATCTGTCCTTACTGGAATGGTACAAATTTTAAGATGGTTTTTATGACAGTTCCTATCAATTTCAGGGATTGAAACCCTACTTTAAGACTGATATAAATCAGGCTTAACCATGGACCTGCTAAGGCACCTCCATATAATTTTTATACTTGTATATAGTACTATAGTTGTACATGCTGCTTTTCATAGCAAGGTAAAGAAACGGACCCTGCCCCACACATTTCATAATCCCAGTTGCTTATGACAAGACAATCCAATGGGAGGGGGAAAGACAATACTTTATTTAAAACTCCCTGCAGTACCTTATGGTAATTTTGTCATAAACATACACTATTTCTTAGAAAAGCAAAATTTTAGATAACATTGCTTTGCAGTAGATTGAGATGGAGAATATAAAGGCTGCAGACCATCTCAGAAGCTTGCAGTAAACAACTCTTGTTCTGGCAACAGTTGTAGAAAAAGTATATGAAAAGAGTAGCCGAACAAATCTTTGACTTAGACTGTAATAAAAAGCTTACTTTACTGTTGGACCATTTGCAAAAGCTGTAGTGAAGGTGATTAAAAAGGAGCAAAAAAGAAACAGTATTTGCATTCATTCTGGTAATAGAATATGAAATTAAAGCATGAAGGGATTAATGTTTTAAAGCTTGACTTGCAGTGATAAAGCTAAGGTATTAGAAGAGACAACATAACCGTTACAGGATAGACAAGCAAAGAAAAAGCAGCACATGCCTTAAAGATGAGCAAGTCAACCTAGAATGGAATTACAAAATGATTAATCAATACAAATGAGAAATTGTAGAAGGAAAGAGAGCTTGGTGAGACTTCTTATGGGACTCAACACTGCAGCCGCTTAAAGATAGTGAAAGGAGTAAAGCAAAGCCAAAGAAATGCTTTCATTCAGTAGCAAAGTCATTTGTGAACAGTTTAAATTACCCTAATCACCTCCCCTCCAGCCGTCAGTATGCTCTGTCTCTTTAGTTATTTAAAAAAAAGAGTTTGGGGAAATGAGTTCTGCAAATCTAAGCTGCAAAATAATTATACACACACCGTTTTAGCATTTTAACAATGCAATCCCAAACATTTGTTCTCATTAGAATGCAAATCGACTCATTTAATAATCCCACATGAGAATTCCACCACACTCAGCTTAAAAAGCACAGTGGTATTCAAAATATTATTAATAAATGCCAACTATGGAAAAGCCAGTTTGTTTTGCCAATAGCTCAGGGTAGATAAAAGAAATATACTTACAATTTCAACATTTTTTTTCAACCAAATTTTGTTTAATTGAAATTTAACAGTGGGAATGGTCTGGGATAGTCTTTAAAAAATCAAGGTGACAATACCCTCTGCTTAACACAAACAGTCACACTCACTAAAGCCAAAGTACTACAGCTTCTTATACAAATCAATGACATCAATTTGCTTCAAGTAGAGTCTAATTTCAGTAAGCTACTTCATTGTTAATAGTTTTAACCTCTGGTACAGGTTCAAAGCAGTGTTCTGAATTGTGTCACTTTCCATTCGTCAATCCAGCTGGTGTTGTCATAAAATATTTTCAGCCCGTCTGTAGCTTTTAGATAATTGCAGGAGGATTCTAATTCCATACCATTACAATCAAACCTGCCTAACACTATTTATTTTTATAACTTTCCACTGTAAAATAAGGTTTTATATATAATATATATTCACCATAAAGCTTCTAAATTGTTTGTTTAAACATTTTCTAACTAAACTCTCCTGGGGGCGGTCAGTGCAGAAACAATAAAAAACTTTGAGTACAAATGTCTAAGGGTGTTTTAGATAGCTTCTCTCAAGGAAGGGACAGATGGACAGATGAAACAAGTTAAAAGGGAAAGAAGGACAATTACCACATATTGAGTTTATGTGTTGTAATTCTTTAGTCTGTTCGCTCAATCCTATAGCAAGCAGAAGCTAAACTGCAGTAATTTAGCAGTTGTTTCATTTAGGAATAAACTGTCCAAAGGGTAGAGTACTACACTTAACCAAATCCAAGAGGACTTCAAATTAAAGACAACCCTGCCAATAATTAGATTCTATGCATGGAACATTTTCTGCGTATAGAATCTAATTATTGGAGGGTTATCTTAAATTTGTCCCCCCCCCGCCCCCCACTGTGGGGAAAGAAAACCCCTACCTCTTGTTCCCCAGCTTCCTCCCCTAGCCACTTGTCCCTTGGTACTTGCTTCCTGGCTGCCTGACCTCCTACCATTGCTCCACTGGTGCTTGCCCCCTCACCACCTACCCCTCTGGCCACATCCACCTACTGCTGCCTGCCTCCACTGCTGCCTTCCCCTCTGATACTTGCCCTCCCCCAGTGCCTGCCCCCTACCACCTGTCTCCCTAGCCATTCATCCCCCCTGCTGCCACTTACTCTGTGCACTGGCTCTGGGTCCAACTGCAACGTGGAGCATACAGTAGCTCAGCCAGGCAGCAGTGGCAGCTCCCCCTGGCCTGGGGAAGGCAACAGCTGTGGTTGTGGCTGGGGTTCCAGTCTTGGGCCCAGGTCAGGGTCAGAGCTAGAGCCACAGCAGCTGTTCTGCCTCTGCATAGTCTCCTCTGTGATTCTGCTCTGTATCACATGGTCTGCCCCATACTTCTCCTGTCACAGACCCCCTTTCCCACACTCTCACTGGGCTGCAAACCATGTGTTTTTTTCTATTCTTTGTCCTTGCACTATGACCCCTCTTCCAAGCTCCCCTTGCTGCATGGAGCCAGAGCCAGGGCCAAACCTGGAGCCATAGCGGTTGACTGTCTGGGATGGTACTTGAATCTAAGACGAGACATTTCCCCCCCCATGGTGAATGGGGGGTGGGAGGGGAATCCTCATCTTGGATTCAAGTTAATATGGTAATTTGATAAAACAATTTGACAGATCAGCTTACACGCAGCAAGTCCCTTCACCTTTTTAAAGCAATATAATTATTTTGTCTAGTCACACCATTTTACAAATATTAATTAGAAGCAAGGTAACAATAGCATTATTTTTCCTCATGGAGACTTATGAATGGAGGGTAACTTCAGAATTTAAATATACTTGATAATACTCTCAGCTTGGGCATACCGGACCTCTCTTCAGTGGAGATACAGGGTCCCAAGGTGAAGTGTTAAAGCTGTTTGAAGATCTACTGCAACAGCTATTGAATCAAGCTAGGTAACATTTCCTTTTTAATGAGCCAAGTTGTGAACACTTATTCACACAGAATGGAACCATACTTTGGGATCAGTTCTCTAGAAGTCAATTGGATCATTCACAGAATATTTTTTTGTTTTACTCCAGATGAGTAAGAGTTGCGAAGTTTCTGGCTTCCTGCTATGCTCTCCCACTTTCCACTAATGGAGATTGTTCTTTGCTTGCTCTTGAAATCAGATAAGTGCCTCAGCTTCTGGTAATGAGAAATCCAAAGAACATGCTTGGCATGTCAAATATTTTCAATATGGGATCGTTCTCTTGTCTTGATTGCTGGGACAAAGCAGCAGCTGTTAATATGAAGAGTTTCATAAAGAGTTTCACTAATACAGTATGGCAATGAAATATTGTAAGATGACAAAGAGCATATAATTGTCCTTGACACAAAGTTATAAAGATTCTCATAATAATTATTTGTTTTGAAAATGGCATTTTCTTTGGAAGTTTTAATTACCTTTACAAAAATACCGCTATATATTTTGGCCAAAAATGTCCAACTTGACATTTTAGGGGCTTCAGTGTTTGGTTTTGCATCCTGAGATAGCTTAAAGGGGGCTGAATGCCAACTTTTCAAAATCTTGAATAAAATAAAAAGGCCAGGTTTAGCTTTCCTTATTCTGAACAGTGAAGATCTACTACATTTTTCCTTATGGTGCATTAAGTTGTATATCACTACTGCTGATAAAGCAACTAGGTGATACGTCATAGAAAAATAGGGTTAGAAAGGACCTCACAAGTTGATCTAGTCCATCTTCCTGCTTGAGGCAGGAGCACCGCTGAGTAAGCCAAGTGTCTGCTTAACCTGCTCCTGAAAATTTCCAAGAATGGAGAAGTCACAATTTCTCTAGGCAGCTAGCTCCAATGTTTGACTCTTTTCAGAATCTAAAAGTTCCTCCTAAACTCCAACCTAAATTCCTCCTGCTGCAACTCGAGGCTGTTGCTCCTAATGTTGTTCCCTATGGTCACAGAAAAAGGCCAATCTCCATCCTCTCTTTAATCACCCTTCAGGTATTTGAAGACTGTTATCAAATACCACCTCAGCCACCTCTTTTCCGGACTAAATAACCGTAGTTCTTTCAGCCTTTCCTCAGAAGTCTTGCCTCCCAGGCCCCTATTAATTTTTTTGCTCTGCACTAGACTCTTTTCATGAAGTGTAGGGCCCAAAGCTGGACAAAGTACTTCCAAGTGAGGCTTCACCAGTGCTGCATAGAGCAGAAGAATAATTTCTCTTGATTTACAAGTGACACTTCTATTAATACGACCCAGTATGCTGCTAGCTGTTCTTACAACAAGAGAAAACTAGCTGTTGGCTGGTGCCCATAGAAGTCAAGCTCTGACACTGACCAGCTGTTGGCTTATATTCAGTTTATGGTCAATTGTAACCCTTCTCTGCAGTACTGTAGCCTACCCAGTCTTTCCCTAGGTGTCATCTGTGCATGCAGTTAATTCAATCCAAGTGCAGGACCTGTCCTTGTTGAATTTCTTCTGGTTGACTTCAGAACATTTTTCCAGTCTATCCAGGTCATTCTGAATCCTAGCTTTACCCTCTGAAGGGCACCACAAGCTTCATTCAAGTTATTCTTTAAGAAATCCAGGAGTAGGAAGAGCTCAAGCCTTCCTATTGGTGCTGGATAGCTGGGAGGGTCAGTCCCATGTGTTCTACAGTGAGCAGCTCTTGGACTTGGGATGAGTCCTATACCTCCAAATATCCTGGACTGTGCTCTAACCACTATGATCACTAACTCTCAGACACATAATGTATTTACCTCCACATCAACTAATTTAGTCTTCCATAAATTATTATTTCCCAGTCCCAGTGAAGCACTAAAGAGTTCACTGGAAGTGTTACCTATTTACATCATTACAAATAGAGTACTTGTATACTGGTATCACTTTATGCCTAAGGAATGTGTTTGGGGGGAGAATGGGGTGAACTAAAAAGCCTCTAAGTTCCTTCCAGCACTGTTTTCCAATGCTTCTATCTTTATTAGTTATATATGTTATCTAGGCACCTCACTCTCTTTAATGCATTGATTTTACAATTCCCCTATGAGGTAGGAAACTGTTAGCATTCCAATTTTATAGATGGGGAAACTGATGCAGAATTAAGGAAAGGTCAGTGTCAGAACTGAGAACTGAACCCAGGACCTAATGCAGGATCCCATGTCCTGAGTTAGAATACATATACATATGGTAATAATTTCATAGATTTCATAGACATCAGGGCTGGAAGGGACCTCG
>NW_017728914.1:13666447-13679325 GCF_001723895.1 Crocodylus porosus
TTCCCCAGGATAGAAGTCAGGCTAATGGGCCTGTAGTTAGCCGGATCCACTCTCCTCCCTTTCTTGAAGATCGGCACCTCACTGTGAGTATTTCAGAAAGTAAAATTTGGCTCTGTTCACACTGAGATGGACAAACGGCGCATGACTTTCCATTGTCTGGGTTAAGTGTGATACTTTTATGCAGTTTCCTATAGAACTACAATACTATAACAACTGTTATGACTTGCATTAATACCAGATTATAGAATACTCTGATTATGATACAGCTAAAGTTTGGTCTATATACAAAGCTACACAGATTTAACTAATGGTGGAATTATGAAATGGGCTCAGTAAACTCATGCAAATCCTTATATAGCCATTAATATACTTTAAATCTGGTTTGCATTGGTTTAAGGTGCATTTCACACACAAAACTGTTTAAAAAAAATATAATTATACAAGCATCCAATTTACAAAGTGTTACAGGGGTGTAGGTTGTAGACGTGTTGGTCTAAGGACATAGGCAGATAAGGTTCATTGGGTAAATCTGATATCCTTTATTAGACCAACAGAAATAGTTGGGAAAATTCTTCTTAGCAAGCTTTGGGGTTTAAATACCCTTCACCTGGCTCAAGGAAGCATCTGCAGTTGATGTGTGCTTGAGTTGGTGTAAATGAAAGATATCACATTTACCCAAAGAGCCTAATCTGCCTAGTTTAGAAAGTGTCTAATTTACATATGTCATGTTATTCATGGGAATAATGTTAAGCAAATGCATGAAGGGGTGGATCCAGAGGAGGTGAAGTAGCATGGACACACTCCCCTTTCAGTTAACAGCAATGTGGGAGCAACAGCCAGGGATGTTTTTAAAGTCATATAATCAAAGAAAACTGGACACAGTACTCCACATGAGACCTTATCAGTGCCAGTGGAGGGGAATCTAATCACTTCCTTTGATCTGCTGGCAATACTTCTATTAATGCAGCTCAGAATGCTGTTAGACTTCTTGCAACAAGGGCACACTGTTGGCTCATAATCATCTTATTATCCACTGTAGCCCCCGGCTCCTTTTCTGCAGAACAACAGCTTAGCCAGCTGGTCCCCAGCCTGTACTGGTCATGGGATTTGTTCCAGCCTAAGTGCAGGACTTTGTTCTTGTTCTTACTGAACCTCATGAGATTTCTTTTAGTGCAGCCCTTCAATTTTTCAAGGTCTCTCTGAATCCTAACCCTACCCCCCAGCTAGAGGATTCAGTTCACTATGATTACTCCACCCAGCTTGGTGTCATCCACAAACTTGCTGAGGGTGAACTTCATCCTATCATCCACATCATTGATGAAGTTATCTAATAAAACTGGCCCCTGGACCAACCCCTGAGGTACACCACTTGATACCAGCTGCCAACTAGACATTGAACCATTGACTACTACCTTTTGTGCCTGATGATCTAGCCAGTTTTCTATTGACCTTACAGACCATTCATCCAACCTGTGCCTACTTAGCTTGTTTGTGAGAATGTTGTAGGAGACTGTATGAAGAGCCTTGCTAAAATCAAAGTATATCACATTCACTGCTCTCCCCACATCCACAGAGTCAGTCGTCTCATCATAGAAGGCAATCTGGTTGGTCAGGCATGACTTGCCCTTGGTTGACTGTTCCAAATCACCTTCTTCTCCAAGGGTGCTTGTACACATGATGCCATTGTACACATGATGGGAATGTCACTTTATGTGGCTTAATGGCATCGCGGTGTACACACAGCAGGAGTTTTGGGGGTTTGAATGAGTTTGCATCAGGATGTAGTTTAGTTTGCAATGATGCACTGCAGCTATTAGTCAGCTCACCCCCCAATCCTCCCCCAGCTGCAGTAGAGGTGGACAGGTTCCACAGGAAAAAAAGATTGGTTCCCTCACCACCTCTGCCTTCAGCAGGCACCAGCTCAGGGTCAAGAAAGAGTTGGATTCAGTCAGGGGCTGCCTCCAAGCTAGGGCAGCACCGGCCTGCTAGCAGCCACCTAGGGAGCCCTGGCAGGTGGAGGTTGAGGGGGCACAGAGGGACTGCCACCATGGAAGAAAGAGCCAGGCCCCCCTGCAGCTCAGGGCCTGTTCAGCCCACCAGCATTTCACCCCCTGGCCATAGGAGATGCAGGTAGGCTCTTCCAAAAAAAATAAAAGGATTGGGCCCCTCACCATAACAGTGTTGGAAACCCCTAAATTCAAAAAGTGCACTTCATCCCATCAAGCTAGTTCCTCCTCCCTTAACAGTCCTCTGGTGTTCCTTGCTATCCCAGAACCAGGCACAGGGAAAGTAACCTGACATTTGCAGCCACTGATGCCTTTGCTGTCTTTAGCAGAACGAAGCACCACATGCAGGCCAGTTGGAGCAGGGCAGGAGGGCTTCTGGAGCCTCCTCTCTCCTCCCACCCCCTGGGCTATCTGGACAGAGGGTATAGCAGCAGCAGCAGCAAACAGGGAAGGGAGGGAACAGGCTACTATACATAGAAGGAAGGGAAGGAAGAAAGGAAGGTTCTAACCGTATTGACAGACTTAAAAAAAACCCTCAGCTGCTGGTCCTGTGTCACAGTTAGCCCACCCTCATGTGAGGGAAGGGGGCCTGAGAGCAGGGGATATAGCTATTCCTGCAATAATTGTTGCCACTGCCTCACCTGCCTTAATAAAATCCTGGATATGCCCATACATGTTATGTAAAGGTTTTTCTAATTTATTTTAAAACTAATTTAAGTGGTAGCTTCCACAGTGTGCAAACACACCCTGACTTTGTTTGCAAAAGTTTGCTGGAGCTTCCTCAAATGTAAGCCCAGAAGCAGGCACACACCACACCATCTGCACTGTTTTTTTTCCTGGGTGCAGCTGACTCTTCTTCATGCAGTTGGGAAAAAAATGCTGCAGCATGTGCATATATAGATACAGCAGGGAAAAGTCACAGTGAATTTTAGCTGTAAAACATACATACTAGGGCTGCGTGAAGCTTTGGTCACTGATTCAATTTGGCAGAGATTCAGCCCAATTTGGCAGCTGAATCTCAGAATCTAAATTCAATCAGGAAACCCTTTGATCTCTCCGAATCGAATCAGAACCCTCCGAATCGATTCATGGAGAGTCTATGATTCAGACATAGTGACAGCTTTAAATGTTTTTTCTGCATACTTCAAGGTACTAGGCAGCTTATGAAGGCTGAGATGCTGAAGTGGATGGAGTGGCCAACAGGAGAGTGGTGGGGTCTCCAGCATGCTCAGCAGTGGATCTGGATGTGAACCAGAAGTAACTTCTGTTCCATGTCTGTGTCCACTGCCAAGCATGCGGGGGGGGGGGAGCCACACTTCCATGGGATGCTTCATCTGCCCCACAATCGCAGAATTCATGAGCCATGCCTGGTACCTCGAGGTATATAGAAAAAAATATTTAAAGCTGTGTCTGTATCCAAATCGCTAGTTCTTTGAACCAGCATTGAATCTTCAATTTGGATATGACTGAATCAAATCAAGAAAGTGATCTGAATCAATTAATTGAATCAGTATCCCCAATTCAGGCCAAATGCAAATCTAAATCAAATATAGCTTGTTTTGCACACTCCTAATACATACACTATATAAAGAAGTAAATAAATTCAATTAACTTTTAATAATGCTATTATTTAATTAAATTAAGTCTGCTTCTTTCCATTGTATATAATTTATTTAGTTTAGTGTTCTTTCTTTGTATACCACTTAAGCAATCAGACATGACAGAGTGTACAATTATTCCTTGGAAAACTTATTTAGATTGTATTTGCTTCATGCTTTCAACCATACTAGACATGCAATTATTACACAGTTGTGTCTGAAAAGCGATCAAAACAGTACAGTATTTATAAAAACAAGAATGAACCCATACATATGCATTATCAAATTAAACTGCTGAGATGTATTTTTATAATGACTTTACATTTTATTGTAGGATAGTTCAGAAATAGCTCATTGTGGTGTGATGGGATTCTTGCACTTCAAGTGAACTGGCAAATCACAGAAAAGTCATTTTAATGCCTATGATTACTATATTGCAAATATTTACTTTTGTCTTTTCCTTGCACTTTTATGGTTAATGTGGTGCACTGGGATTCTCTAGCTTCCTCTTTTTGTTCTATCAGGATTGGATAGTATTTATGTTGGGGCAGGTTCAACTATTTGGAGAGAAAGGAAAGCTCCATCTACCTTTTTTTTTCTGTTCTAAGAGACCTTCTTCATTCCAGCCTTTGTCATTTCCTGGCTGAATCCCACCACAGCCATGACCAGCCCATGCCTTCTGTTCCACAAGAGACTGGTATAATGAATGATCACACCTACCTCCCAATTATACTGCACCTTTTACTCAAGGATCAGAGTGCTTCACAAACATACATAAAATAACATTATTCTCTTTTCTTAGGTGGTGAAACTGCACCACAGGGGGCACATCTACATGAAACACTAACTGTGCAGTTGCTACTGCACAATCATTTAGTATTTGGCTATGCAAGTACTAAATGACTGCATAACCAAGTACCAAGTACATAACCAAGTACCAAGCAATAACCAGCATTATTGCACAGTAGCATCCCGGCACAACTTGCCTAGTGACACCTACAGCACAGTAGCTCGTTACTACTGCACAGTAGCATCGCGTTATGGTTTGTGCCCAGCTATGCTACTGTGTAGTAGTAACGAGCTACTGCACATTAAGTATACCATGTAGATGTGGCCAGGGAGAAGTTAAAACTTAGGTCAAATAACACTGGAAGCAGTAAGAGATCTGAAAAAAAAAAAAAAAACAAGGTCTAATGACATCTAGTCTACCTACCTGTCAGTTATATATCATCATTGTTGCTACATACTTCAGGTGAAACCAAAACCCAGAAGGTCACTGTTTGGCAAGTCCACTGCTATGATCTTCTCTTACAGATTAACAGGTAAAAGAAAGAGGAAGAGTGATTTTGTTTGTCAGTACTCAGACTCTGCAGACCTATTGCTATTCCTAACCTGTCCACAGAAATAAAATAGATTTGTGATTATTCATTAAAGACTCCAATAAGAGATTTATTTTCATAAATCCAAAGGTACACAAAGTTTCTACCCTGCTTGACACGCAGCGGATTAAATGTTCAACACTCACACACCTTTCCAGGGTTCTCTTTTAGTCTTAACAATAAAATACAAACATACGGTTATTCTGAGCTGGCTGCTTCTTGGGTTTTAGCCTGTAAGACCTCCTGGTTCACCTCTTAATCTCATTCTTGTAGATACAGGCAAAGCCTTTTATTCTCCAAGACTGGGACAAATGCAACATACCTAGTCTGTGTGTCTACTTTTTATCTCCTAAGATCTGACTAGAATTTGGTGCTATGTGCAAGAGGCTCATGAAAGCCTCTTAATTAGACTTCCACTATATGGAAAGGCAGAATCCATATGATTTCATAGTCTCTGAGGGAATTTGCCCCATTTTCAGGATATAGCAAAATTATCCCTGACGAAAATGGCTTATCCCTAAAACATAATTAAACAAAAACAAAAACAAAAAACCAACAAAAAACCCCAAACCTTCCTAAGTCACCTCTGTCCTTCTTTCCTATTATTATGCTGGAACATGTAGGTATATTAAAAAACAAAGGAAAGATACTGACACTACTTATAAGGTCTTTTATCTTCTTTGCCCAAACCCCTCCTAAATTAGATAGATTGAACACTGTACAATTAGCATTTATGTTTAAGCAGTACATGTATAGTGCCAGCAACTCATACTTAATATGTTTTCCAGGGAGTTTTGATCCACATTCCATTGTGGTTATAAAAATGTGCTTTTTAGTAACTAAAAAGTAAATATACAGCTTACCTTCATCCTCTCTTTTCCCCCACCCTTAGGCCCCCAAATTCCATTCAAGCGTCTTTTCTACTCTCAATATATGCTCCTGATACACAGGAGACTGGTAAGAATAGTTCCACAGAAGCCCCTCATTGAAATGTTGGCAGCATATCCCTGGCAGACTCAAAGGTGCTAATGACAATATTTAAAGTGTAAAATGGTCTGGGGATTCAATCTTTTAACAAATCTCTTTCTGATGCTCTTTTACAAGAGCATGTATATTCTAATTATAGCCTTATCCAATGCCCCCATTACTGTAGTATCTAAGTAACGATGTCAAAAATCAAAGGTTACAGGATAAATATCAGAAAACAGATTTCATCATGTGGGAATCTGGTGCAGTCATTTGCAGGAGAAATGTTGCCAAGCACTTATGGTGCTCTTACTGAGGAAAACCTTGCTTGTTCGGCTCTGAAGAGTGATTCTTTGTAGCACCTATCAGTGAATAAAAGCCAGATCCAAAACCACATTTAAGTGCCTAATTCCTATTCGAGAACCTAAATTCCCATTGAAGTCAATGGGAGTTTAGGTCCCTAAACAAGAGTTCCCATGGAAACTGATTAACTTGGTCAGCACTGGCTCAAAGATGCTCACTAAGGCCAATCACAAACACCACAGGTCACTTCATCAGTAGTCTGGATGTTTGTTAGCATTTTTAGCCAGCATAAGCATGTTTGCTGCTCACTATACCTGAAACCAGACAAATGGTCAAAATGTTGGACACATCTTTTATGTGAAGTATAGAATAGGCATCGGACCTTACAGATTGTGAGTGATTACTGAGAAAGATGAAACAAATTACTAGATGGTTTCAAAGATACTGCTATAGACTTATTCGCACTCTTATAAAAACATACATATAGATTTCATAGACATTAGGGCTGGAAGGGACCTCAGGAGATCATCGAGTCCAGCCCCCTGCCCATAGGGCAGGAAGTCAGCTGGGGTCATAGGATCCCAGCAAGATAAGGGTCTAATTTGCTCTTGAAGGTGCTCAATGTAGGTGCTTGAACCACCTCCGATGACAGACTGTTTCAGACCTTGGGAGCTCGGACAGTAAAGAAATTCTTCCTTATGTCCAGCCTGAAACGGTCTCGCAGTAGTTTATGACTGTTAGACCTCATCATCCCTTGGGGTGCTCTGCTGAACAAACGTTCCCCCAGATCCTGGTGTCACCCCTGATAAACTTAAAGGTGGCCATCACATCACCCCTGAGCCTGCGCTTTTTCAGGCTGAAGAGCCCCATGGCTCTCAGCCCGTCATCGTAAGGTCTGCTTTCCTGACTTCTGATCATGTGTGTGGCTCTCCTCTGGACTCTCTCAAGCTTTTCCACATCCCTTTTCAATTGTGGAGCCCAAACCTGGACACAGTACTCCACTTGCAGCCTCACCAAGGCCAAGTACAAGGGGAGAATGACGTCTCAGGATTTGCTTGAGAAGCATCTATGGATGCAAGCCAACATTTTGTTCACTTTAGTAGCTGCAGCATCGCACTGAAGGCTCATGTCCATCTTGTGGTCAATGATGACCCCCAAGTCTCTTTCTTCCATAGTGCTATCCCACATAAAATACGTATTGTAAAATATGTATTGTGTCTTTTTGTCAGCTTAAACGTTCCTCATGGGTCTTAATGCAGTACATCAACCCAATCAAATGCACTTGAATATTAATATTTAGTTGTAAAGAGCAAAATATTTAAAAAGTCCCAGGCAAAAAATATTTAATTTTAACAGGAGTTTCACAAACTAATCCTAAAAAATACAGTGACAGTTACAAACTTGGCAATTTAAATATGTCCTTAGTCTGTCTTTCAAAAATATTATCTTTATATCGTTTGAAGTTCTCCCTCCCCCAACTCAGGAGTCTCTCTTGATTTTGTTCTTTACAATCAGATTGACATTTAGGTGTACTGGATTTGGCTGATTTGCTGCATAAAGACTGATGCAGAATGCATAAGAGAGGTCCTTTAATAAAGAAGACATAAAAGGAGATGTTTTCCTGCAATGACCATATTTGTAATTTGTTTTAAAATGAGAAGGCTAAAATAAAAATCCTCCTAGGATAAGACATGTGGCCTTCCATGATAAATATTAGCAGGGCAAAACACTCAAGAGATCTTCCTCAAAGAACTGCACAGATAAAGATGGAAGTATATTAAGCTAAAAAATAAAATGGAAAGAAAGGACTAATTCAGATCCCATAATTGCCATTATTATAATCGTTCATTATTTTAATTGTATCTTTTTTCTCTTTTTACCCCCTTATATTTTGTTCAAGTATATGATTCTTTTTTAACCTTCTCATAACTAGCTAGGTATATATTCAGTGAGAAGAAAAAGCTTGTGTAGAGCTAACTGCCCATTTACAACCCCCTCTGCTACAACAGCATTACAATTCCTTAGGCCACTATTTCATAATTGTACACATGCAGGTCAATTTGCTTCAGTGTTTTATTAGATTAATTTTGTATAACATTTGTTATTATTAGACCCTTGCTAGACTACATACAGCTGATGCATAGAATCAAGAACAGATACTAAAGTCATCTAATAGCATACAGTGTTGTATGGTTTAAAAAGTTCAACTTTGCTTTTATGTATCTAGATATTAATTTGCCTCTGACTTAATGAACTGGAGCCGGTCTGTAATTCCAGATGCACGGCATATACAGTACCTTGGAAAAACAAAACAACTCAACACAACCATAGCTCTACTTGCATAAACAGCATATGTGTGCAGTAGCAGACTTTTTTCAAGAAGCAAAGCAAAGAAAAGCGACTCTGCTATTAAAATTAAAAATCTCATGTTTATTCTTAATTAATTTAAATAAGCACTTGGGTAAAACAAGGTGATATAACCCAAGCTGTCAATATATTTTGGGTATAAAGTATAGCTCTATAGCAAAGCTTAATGGTTTACAGCCAAATGATAGATTGTCCAGTAAATTTTAAAAATCTTGGGATACATTACCATTAAGACAGTCTTGGAAAATATCTGCTTGAACAAGGCCTTCTGAACTTTAATATGTTTCCTCAGCCAAGTGATTTCAAATATCCAGTTGTTTCAACTCAGGTGTTATCAATAATTTTATCTTTAATGTATCTTCAAGGTTAGATTAGATATAATCTATAATTTCCTCTAATAAGATGAATGAATGAATTGTATCAATGTTTCCTATGAGAAGAAGTAAAAAATGACCATATGAAGCCACCTGGTTTGAAGCAGAAGTTTGTGTTGTTTCCAGTGAGGAGTCCTGATTAAAGACTGAAACATAAAAATAACTTGTATTGTTTTAACCAAATATTCTTTCAAAGTGTTACTTGTATGATTATGTTTTTATTAAATGTTTGCCTTGCATATACTCATGCCATATATAATTTGTATTAGGTGACCCATTATTTCAGGCCATATAAAATTTGGACATTCAAGAATAGAAAGAAAAATCTATTTTTCTACTATATAGGCCATGCACAGCAGGGGGTGAAATCCATCCTGGGCAGAAGTTCCCCTCATCCACACTCCATCTGCTGCCTTAGCAGCTCATCAGCCAAGTGTGGTTAGGGAAGCCTTGTGCCTGTAGCCAAAATTACAGAGGGGAGTGATGTGGCCAGTATCACATGCAGCCGCCTTTGGTTTCCAAAACTTATGGCTAGGTACCCAATCACAGCTAGGTTAGCTAAGGATGAGCTTTGTCATAAAACCATAGCAAAGTTCAAAATCATACTTCTGGAACAGTGATGCAGCACTTGATTTAGCCACTTTGCCAGCATGACCTCTCCAAATGTCCTATCCACTACTTAGATTTGATATAAAGAACATACAGGGATGGATTTTTCCATAGAGGACCTTACAAAAAAAGATCATTGGTGATTATTTTTCTTCCTAAGGAAAGAACTCCAAGAGAATTTCATTCTGCTTTTAACTAAAACTTCTTGCTATTTACTGATGTTTCTAGTCAACAACATATAACTGCTCTATGGTTAAAATGCTATATATGAAAATAATAATTATTTTTCCTTTACCAGCATCCAACTACCAGAGGCAACTGTACTTCTCTCAATTCAGTGCTGATATCTACTCACAGCTCCTCAATGAGTCTTGAAGTGACTTAAGAGGCCAATCTTTGAGCCACAGATTCATCTGTAGAAGTTTCAGGTCTTTCCATGGGGGAGAATACACTGTAGGCTCCGATTTTTTGCTTTTTCTTTCCTCCACTCTCTCTTCTCTGCTTTGAGAGCAAGATGCTTTACCTCAAAGCAGGCTACCACTTGGTTGAAGTTGTGGTGCCCTGAGGTCAGATAGCAGCCAGCTTCTTTCAGCTTTAGATGTCAGCATCCATTTTTTTGAGGTATGACTTCAACGTGCCCTTCAGTACCATGGCAAGGAAGTTTG
Organism: Crocodylus porosus; assembly: GCF_001723895.1. Classification (NCBI taxonomy): domain Eukaryota; kingdom Metazoa; phylum Chordata; order Crocodylia; family Crocodylidae; genus Crocodylus; species Crocodylus porosus. The sequence goes on from NW_017728914.1 coordinate 13,676,715, forward strand.
GCACCTAGGGCAAAGCCCACAGCGGCAGCCTGCCCTCGCCCCATGCACAGATCCAGGGGGCAACCCCCCACACCCATGCTTGCCTGGGAGTACATGCAGCGGCAGAAGCCATCCTCCTCGCCACACACCTGTGCCCCACAAATAAGCCACTCATGGCTCTGTCTCATGCCCTACCCCATCTGGGCAGTGCCTGTTGGAGGCCCTTCACTTCAACGCCTGGAGTGGTCACCCCATTTGCCCCCCTTGCTACACACTGATGACCTTTCAGTGTTTCCTCTGACTTCTGAGCAATCTCAGGCTGCAACTAAGCTGGGAGTAGAGTACCTGTTTTGGGAGCTGAGAGTCGGACATCTGCATACAATGTCCAGTCCAGTAAAGTTGGTGTTTGAGGATCACTGACTCAATGTTGGTAACACTGGACTGAGCAAGGATGCTGGCATTTATGAGGTGATCTTCCCATTTGATGCTAAGGATTTTCTGGAAGCATCATTGGTGATACCTCTCCAGGCTCTTGAGATGACAGCAACTGGTTACCCATGTTCTATATTCATTGAGGGGAGTGGGGATGATCAGAGTGTTGTAGACCTAGATCTTGATGTCTTTCCAGAGATAACAATCAATAAAAACATGCCAAAACAACTTCCCAAAGGAGGTGCTTGAGTGCCAGGTTCTGTGCTGGATCTCCTCAAAGTTTATTCTCTGAGAGAGGTGACTACTGAGGTAAGGGAAGTGCTCACCTACTTTCATGGCTTTCCTCTCAACGGTAATTTGAGGGGGGGGGGGTCATGTTCATGGCCCAAAGAAAACTGATAGAACACTTGAGTACCCATGAAGTAAGAACAAAGATCAGTTCCACAATTGTCAACATACTCTGAGTGACACTATATCCAATCATGACATCTACTGAGCACCATGGCATTTTAATACCAAAAGAGCACAGAAAGAACCATCATCTTGGTTGCTAAAATAAGCATGATGAAGGACTGTTAGAACTGTAGGGTTCATAACTGATGGCACAGTATTACAACACTAAAATAATGTAATTTGAAATTCTCCAGACGGAGTTTTTAGGAAACAGATGAATTTAGACCAGCTCTCTAGAACGTCAGAGCATAAAGAAGAATGGCTTTCAGAAGTGAACACAGAGTACATGTAGTAAGATGGAAGGCCAAATTTCAGAAAAATAACACTACTAAAAGCACCAAGTAAAATGGCAATATAGAGCTAATAAACAAGACGTAGCAGCAATTTCAAACTGAACTGCCTTAACGATTTCAGGTGCTACAAGAGAATATGAACAAACGAGTAATTGCAGCAAGCTATTCAGTGAAAAGAACTCCTCCATTACTACCTCTGCTGAGCTTTCACTTACTAGTAAGAGCTAAGAGAACACATATGCACAGTTACTGCAGAGCAGCTGATGCATAGCAAGTTGCTGCCATGTTTTGTTTGTCCATACTCACAGACCCACAAAAAGAAGGGCTGGCCGCATATGCACAACCTATACTGCACCTCCCAGCTGCAGGACTGGCACAGCTGGAAACTGCATAGGCAGAAAGATGCACCCATGCTGCAGCTGAAGGGAGGGCTGGGGGGGGAGGGGAGGCAAGAAGAAATGGCAGTGGTGAGGGCTGCCCCCAGAATGTGTTTTCTTTAGAGAATGCAGGTGCAGGAATGCAGGAAACCACCTACCCTGGTTGCTGATATGCCACCAAAGGCACCCAGCCCACATCAGAACAGCCAAATTGTTCTGTCCCATGGCTTATTAAAGGCTGCCAACTACTACACTACAAAAAGTCAATCTCCTCTCCCTTTTAGTAATATAGAGGCTGTGATAACTATTTAATTGCCAAGAATACAGACCTAAATTGCAAATAAGTGAGGACAAACACACAGACCTGTGAGAGAAGAGTGAAACCAACTCCCAGCAAAAGACTCCAGAATAAGCAGCAGCAAAAATCTACAAATATCAAAGGACAAAACTGTAAAAAGTAGCAGGTAGGAAAGGCAAAGTAATCACAGACTTCAGGCAGTAGTTGAACATAGACACGTATTTGTATCATCTCACCTATCTTGTTTGTTGTTCCTATCAACTTTATTATGAGAAAGTGTTTGGATACAAAACAAGCATCAGATTGTTTCACAAAACTATAAGGAAAGATTCAGATTTTGCTGATGTTTCATTTCTTTTGAGAAAGAGCTTAACCTACATGCAAGCAAAAATTGAAAAAATCCCTCATTGGGAAAAAAGAACATGGTTCATTAGTTATAAAAAAAACAAATATAATGAGAACCCCAGGAAGTCCCAACCCTAGCACTGCATTTAGAATACAAAGGAATAAGTCGTACCATGGCAGTAATGTACAACTAATGGGAATATCCAGAAGGAAATCATATTATGAATTGGTGACATAGCAGCTGTACTTATGGTAAAGATTTGGTCATCAAAAATATACAACTACCAGGCCAAGCTATAAATCTGTACTTCAGCTGAGCCGGATCCGGAGGGGAAGCCCCCCGGGTCCCTCTTAGCCGAGCCGGTAGGGAGCCGCGCTCCCGAGCCGCGCGAACAGAGCGCGCAAACAGGCGCGGTCTGTAAGAGCGCGCCGGC
>NW_017728914.1:13679336-13692391 GCF_001723895.1 Crocodylus porosus
GACTAGATGATCTACCTAGGTCCCTTCCGACTCTAGTTACTATGAAACTATGAAACTATGATTCTACCTTAACCTATGGATGTGAAATCTAGAAACCTAACAAAGAGACAATTAGCAAAGGTCTACATACATGCCTCAGGAAATCCTAGTTAATTCCATTAATAAAAAGAATTGATTTATAAAAAATATCTAGTTTTTTTTTTATTTGTATCCCGGATATACATGGGTTTGTACTTCGCTCTCCAATTGAGGGAATTATTGGCAGGGCAGTGTGCTGCAGAGGGACACAACAGTCCAGCAGCTGCCTCCATCCCCTATAGAGTCAGGTCCAGTCAATCAATTACTTAACTATATAGAGATTTATTATTACAATGAAACCATTAAAGAGTAAGGACATAGATTATACATATAGATCTATATATAAATATATGTACAAATTTACAAAACAATAAACCCTATTATATACGTATACATAATGGGGTTTATTGTTTTGTAAATTTGTAGATATATATATATATTGGAGAGGGAAGTACAAACCCATGTATACACACACACACACACACACACACACACACACACAATCAGTTATCATTTCAAATACAGTTGAACAATAGAACAAACCAGACCAAAGGATATTGATTGGGCAACCTTATAACTCTATTCATATACAAACTATTACTTCAAATGATTCACGTAAACTGTAAGGCACAGTCCACAAATATAATCAGCAGTCCTTAGACTACTTGGGTGCCCTCCAGGGCAGGGGCTCCACTTCCAAGGTACCACTACAGGAAAGGAGGTGGGGGAAAGAAAAAGGAGAGGAAGACCCCAATGACTCCTAAGCTCCCCAACTATCACCCAGGAACAGCCCATGTGGGAGGCAGGGGGTTTCCCTGCGGGGACCCTCTTTCCAGGGTAACTTACTACTCCACAGTCCTGGAGGGTTGCCTCTTGTTCTCCAGGTCAAGCTCTGTTCCCCGCCAGGTTTTTCTGCTGCCTGACTCTGCTACCGCCATCCTGGCTTAGGGCCACATGCACCGCTGTGTGTAGTGGCGCTTTGCCTTGTGCTAGGGTTTGGAGGCCTGGACAGCCTTGTGCAGCACCGGGGCTCGGTTTGTTTCCAGACCCTCTGGGCAGCATCATCTGCACTGAACTGCTGCCCTGTGTCAGCAGCTGTAGACCCGAGCCACCTCAACCAGCTCCCAGGGTGTCTCACCCTCTGTGCAGTGCCTGCTGCACCAAGCTTCCAGCCTCGTTCCAGGGACTGAGGACCTGAGCCACCCCAGGAGCTCCAAACATCCTGCTCTGTGCACCAGCCTGTGCACCATGTCTCTGGCTGCACACCAGAGGTTGCAGACCCAAGCCACTTCGCACAGCTCCCAGGGTCTGGACACCATGCTGCACACTGACAGCCTGAACACTGGAGCTGTCTGCTGCTCCCTGCTGATAGAAATCTTCAGGGGCTCTTCCTGGGCTGCTGCTTTGCCCTGCTGAGCAGCTCTCCTCAGCTCTTCTAAGCCCTGCTCTTCTCTCTTCTCTGTTCCTGACACATCTCCCTCGTGCTGGGCACATAGCTCCTTGTATAAACTTCAGGGCTCCTCCCCATGAAGTCTTCCAGACCTGACAGTTTACAGTCTTCAGCTAGGTCCGGGGGAGCTCTTCTCTCCCTCCCCTCAGGAAAGGGGCATGATGTTATTTCTCTTGCTGCCTCCTGATTGGTAGATGGGCTCCACCAATCAAAACAGCAGGATCTCAGCCTTGGGACTCAAACCAAGCTCAGAAAGGTAAGCTTGCTATAAATTCAATTCAACCAAAACCTTATATTGCATTCAGAAGGGCCCAATGCACAAAAAATGAACATTATAGTATATGGTCACCAATTGTAACCTACTTGAGACATTCACTGACCATCAGAACACCACTAGGTGCTGTTTCTGGGCCCTGGAGATTGGGGTGATAACTAGGCCTGTGTGAAGCAGCAAGCATGGGAGACTGGTACAGCCTTACTGAGGGGGTACGTGTCCCCCCCCTGTGACCAGTCCTGCCAACCGGTCCACCTGCCAGCCAGCCAGTCCAAAGAACCATGGCTCATCTCACTGCCCGGGGGATGCCTGCAACTGATCCTATGGCCAATCCTGTGACTGCTGATCGCTGCAGCCTATCACTGTGGCTGCTTCCGGAAGTGTCTGCAGCCACTTCTGGGAGAAGTTGCAGCAATTGGCTGGTGCTTGCGGTGGGGGACTGGTGCTCCTGCTTGCCTCCCCTGCCCATTACCTAAGCAGTGAGTGTGGACGGTCACAGGGTGCACCAGCACTCTCAGGGGTTGCACATGCACCCCCATGTACCTCTTATGTGTCGCAACTGGCAGCAAGCATTTGATTTGGATTCAGAATCAGCTGATTCAGAGGGACAGTGATTCAATTCAGTGATTTGAATCATTGCCCCAGTTCAATCTGGTCCATTCAGATTTGAAGATTTGGCCATAGACTATAATGGGGAATCACTAAAATGCCTATAACTTTGTCATTTTTTTTGAAGATTCAGATGAAAATAGCAGAGGCAGTAGCCCATTTTGAGGGCATGATGCCTACCAAGTTTCAAGGAGTTAGGTGTAGGGGTGTCTGTGAAAGTGCACCTCCAACTGTTGATAACAAAACTTGTATCACTTGTGTGTGTTAAAGAAGAGCAGAATGAATGCAGCAGGGATGGTAGCCCTTCATGTGGACATGAGGCCTGCCAGGTTTCAGGCAGAGTGGTGCAGGGGTTTCTGTGAAAGTGTACCTCAAGTTTCTGAAAGCAAATCAAAAAAGCAAATAGGTGCAGAGTGAGGAGGGTGGCAGTCACTCCATCTTCACATGGAGCTTGGAGAACCCCAGCAGCAGGAGGTTCACCTCCAGGAACACCAGCTGCTCCAGCAAACCAGGATCCAAGGAAGTATGTTAGGGTGTCACAACATCCCCAGCAATGCTGAACACCCTCTCACTTGGAACACCGGTCGATGGACAGGACAGGCGTTCCCAGGCAACCATGGCCAGATCCTGCCACATCTGGCTGTGGGTTGCCCGATAGGCCAAGGGGTCACAGTGCAGCAGCTCCACATCTTCAGTGAGATAGGTAGACACAGAGACCTCCATGCTACCTGCCTGATGGTGGGGTCTGGTGTCTCTGAAGCCCAACATTGAAGCCATGCCCTTGGCCCACATTGGTAGTGGCTGTGGTGGAGGAGATTGGCTCATGGCTGAGTGATGTCATGGCAAAGTGGATCCCCCCCCTTCCACTTCCTCCCATCTCTGCCCTTATGCCTCCCTGACTCTGTTCACCAGTACCTCCATCCAGTCATCCAGGGTTTTTCTGCTGCAGATGCTCCCCTTCACCCTCAGGTCATACATGCCCACTAGCACATGAACTGTTCTGGACCACAAGGGATCCAGCCATTTTTTGATGCCCTCTTTCGGCTGCTTCACTAGTGCCTGGACCGCTGATGAAAGCAGCTTGCCCCAGCCTGGAACTTCTCAATTTTATTCTCAAGCTCCTTCACTTTGGGGATCACCTGGCTAAGGAGTGCATTTGACAGGCTGATGCTCTTAGTAGCCTTGAGGAATGGCTTTTGAAGACCATCAAGACCTGGGAGATGGCATCCCACTTCATTTTGTTAAGGGGGATGCTGATCCCAATCTCTGCAACCAAGGCTTTCTCATGGATGGCCTTCTGTTGCTTAACGAGTCTTTCCAGCATCAGGTATGTGGAGTTCCACTGTGCCTCCACATCCTGCATGATTTTGTGCTGTGGGATGCTCAGCTCTGCCTGTTTGCTCCCGAGCATTTTTTCCTGCTTGATGCTCCCCTGGAAGTAGCCTGCCACATTCCTGCTATTTGAAATGAGCTGGCTGGTTGTGACAGCACTCTCACCAGCAGCCCTGTCCTCCTCCAAGGCATCCTTGACTATAAGGTGGAACTTGCGTGCCACACAGTGGATGCCAACAAAGTTGGTATCATGCACCACCTTGAATATACTGGCCCCGTTTTTGGTGACCATAAACCCGCAGGTGAGCTCGCCCTGCCCAATAAGCCACCCCCGCACCATGCAGTTCATGGTCTCCCTTGCCATGTGAAGCCCATCCATCACCTCTGCCTGAAGGAGAGACCACCAACGGCCTGACTGATTGCACTAGTTCCCTGTGAGAGAGAGGTAGGCACAATCTTTACCCTGGCTGCTCCAGATATCCGAGGTGAAGTGCAAGGCTACCTAGGGTCCTGCCTTCAGCAGTACCTCCATCAAGTACTCCTGCATGTCTCACATAGGGAGAGCACCACTGCCCTGCTAAAAGTGGTGCATGAAGGCACTTTGTATGATTGGGCCATGAGCTGCCTGAACCTTGGCCACCCAACAAAAAAGAAGGGCTGGCCATCCAGAGCAAGCATCTCACCAATATTCTGGGTGACCTCGTTCGCCTTCAGAACACCCTTCCCTTCTGTCTCTGCCTTTCTCCCACTGGTCCAGGGTGTCCTGCCTCTACTTCTTGGTGATAGGGGCTTTGAAGTGACAGTGGGACTTCTTTTTGGGCACACTTTCACTAGTGCCAGGCTGAGGATGAACAAGGGCAAGGGGGTGCCGTCTCCTGACACACAACAGTATCGCCATGATGGCAAAGTGTTTCACCTCCTTGCCCCAGCCGATCTGCATTCAGCCATGCTGGCAGGTAGCATACCTGGGATTATCTTTCACCTCAAAATGATCCCTCACTACACTACCCACCTGCTTCTGGGTTGAGGGTGGGGATCCTGCTTTAGCCCCCTCCTCACCAGGCAGAGGCACAACAACAGGAGGAGCTGAGCAACCTGCCCCTACAACCTCCTCTGAAGTACCTTCCAGAGAAGGAGACCTGTCTCTAGGGGAGCTTTGAGGGGTGTGGAGCACAAACTCAGATTCCCACTCCTTCCCCAGAATTTACTTTGCTATGGCCCTCAGCTGCTCTGTTTCCAGATCCAGCTCCTCCTTTCGCACTGGAAGGATGACGATGGGAATTGAAATTGGGGTGGAGAATGTAATGCTGCTGCTAGTTAGCAGTGTTAGTGGTGGTCATGGTGCAGGTGCAGACACTGCTCCCACCTCCTTGTTCCCACTAGCAGCAGAAGATTCATTGCTGCCAGGAAAGAGTCTCATTTATGTTTTGGGTGGGTGGAACTTGCAGCTCTCCCTCCCCTGCCAGAAGACCTCACACCTGCCTTTTCAGCATGCTTCATAATGTTTGGTGTGCTGCAAAGTGTATGTGTGTGTGAGAGAGATATATATGTTGTGCTTTCCTGCATACTGATGACACACGGTCAGGGAAAACACATATTTTTTTGTGGGGGGAAAGAATCAAGACAGACTAACAAGAACAAATAAGAGGCTTTTGGGGAAGAATAAGTTGAAAGGAATGGATAGGGATAACAATTGGGATTGTAGGCAAGGATTGGATCCAACTTACAAGAAGAGAGACAAGCTAGCAAGAGACTAGATAGCAAGCTAGAGCCTTTCAGACACTGCTACTCCAAGAGAGACATAGCTCACAAAAGTCACAGATCACTTCAGACACAGCTTGCTATGTAGTTCCTACATCTGTCCCCCAGAGCACTGAGATTGGAAGGGAACACAGAGAAAAATCACACACACTGGCCAGCTACAGATGTCAATATCAGAGCAGTCTTTCCCTCCCTCTCAGCCTTTTCCATATATGGAAGGTCACCCATCCCCTCCCTCTTCTCAGTTTCCGTTTCCTGAAAACCTTCTGAATCTTCGAATCTCTCCACGTTGATTCACAGGTTTCTGAATCAATTTGGACCTTTTAATAGGTCTCCTGATTCGATTCAGAGATTCAGTGGTCGAATTAGACTGAATCTCCTCCAGATCAAATCAGCTACCGAAGCTTTGCACAGCCCTAGTGGTAACTTTTTCACTCAAGCCGGGGATAATCACCAAAGTCTGCAAAACTTTCAAATACGGATGATAACTTCTCTAGAGGTGTGTGACACCATTGCCCCTGTCCCTCCAGTGCTCTGATACAAGTCAAGAAGCAAGTGCCAACTGCACCATGGAAGCTAGAACCACCAAACTGCTACCACTCAAAATCAAGTCAGAGCCAGGGAAGTCCACAGTTGCGGCTATCCTCATTGAGCTATGCAGAGCCATCAGATGTCCTCCATGGTGCATCTCCATAGCACTGCAAGCACTGACAGGTCACAGTAGTTAGTTTATACAGGCATTAATATTGTCTATTCAGGAAAGGTACATGATGCTCTCGTATTCACGCATGCAGACCTTTTCAAACAGTTGCAAGAAGGGACATTCTTTCCAACTGCCACAATGTAATTGAAATGATAATCATATGCTAGGTGATTTGTCTTTTCTTCTTTTTCTCTGATTTATGAAGCCATATACTAGCAATATGGATGGCAGCAAAGAGGGAGGTAATTTCTGGCTAAGCAGCTGCAGAATGACAGTTGAATGTGCTCTTGGGTACTTGAAGGTGTGCTACTGACAAGGCTCAACTTTAGTCAAACATCACTATCACTGTTATTGCTAAAGGGGAAACATTGCCAGTTGGATGTCAAGTGGATGGAGAAACTGTCCAACTACCTGAAAAGCTTAACACAAATGGCTATAACTACATCCCATCATAATACTGTATATGCTCATGTATGCTGCACACCTTTATCCTCAAAATTAGCCACCCAAACGGGGAGGCATGTATTAAGCAGGAAAACTTCTCTACAGTGCAGCAGCTGTGGTATTACTGTTCGGGCAGCTGAAGGAGTCGGTTGACTTAATGGCTCATTGTTCTTAACTCTACAGGTGTTGACAGTCAACTGTCCTTTTAATGGCCTTGATGTTCCATTAACCAAACTAATGTTTATTAGGGAAATTTCCATGTCTTCTAGCTGCTCCTGGACTCTCTATTTTAAAGCCTTCTTTCTCTCTTTAAAAAAAAAAAAAACCCATAGATCCACCCATAGGGACCAGTTTCTTGCAGAAGCTAGAGTTTCAATTTTCATTATGCAGGAAAGCTAGGTTGAGTAAGCTGAATAGGAGGCTCTATCCCTGTTCTGTGCAGCCCTAATGCTGGAGAAATCTTTTTTCTTCACCCTGTCTTTCAAAAACAAGGTGTGTAATATGTTTGGGGGTATGTTGTTTGTAGGAAAATATGGTACCATTCAACTAAGAGAAAACATTAGTCTTGTGTTATGAATTGTGCGGGTGTTTACCTTTAAAAGCAACACTGCTTCGTGGAAAACAGCAAGCATGTGCCTGTACACATATGGCCATGATTGTTTTTTAATGCACAGAATGAAAGCAATTAGGTAATAATTATATCTGAGGTAACCAGAAACTGGTGCAGGGTTCCATTCAGTGGTAACAGACAGATTAAACAACTGGACAAAGCAAACAATGAAAACAAGCAAGATAAACACTGGATTAGAATATTAGAAGTCCTGAAGGAAGGGAAAGAAGAGCAAAGTGCTTGTTGGCACATTGAGTTAGTGTACACAAATTCCTGTTTTTCTTTCCTTTGTACCTTTCAGGCAGTATGCTGAAGAAAGGCTCTAGTATCCCTCCCCAGAGTGCACCAAAGTACAAGGCTCCTTATAGATGCTTTTTCCATGGGGTGAAATGAGAAGAGAGCTCCTGTGCAGAGGATCTGATGGTGGATTATTTTCTGCAGCATCTCTGTCTGCTGCTTCAGTGGATTCATTATGTCCTTGGGCATCCATTTGTGCACCTCTCTCTCTTCCTGCCTCTCTTTCAATACATTTTCCTTCTCCCGGAGTGCCCTCTCATTCCACTGCTCCTTGGCTACATCTGAACATTTCAGTAGCTCTATGAACATGTCCTCCCTGGAGTGTCTCTTTCACTTCCTCATCTGCATCAGCCTTGCTGCTGCTGTCAAGGTGTGCCTCTCAAGACTATTGCAGCTGAGGATGCTGATAAAAAAGACAAGGAGCTTGCTAGACTTACAGCATTAGCACAAAGGAAAAGAAAACTTTTAAATCTCTCTAACTATTATTATTTACTGTGTAAATGTGTAATCAGCAGTTACAGCAGCCACCAGCTTGCAGGGCTTGTTATGGGAGCTTTTAGCTCCTACTGCCGAAGTGAGCTTAGTGGGGCCGAAGTCTCCCATATTTACAAAAAGAGTGCAGAAAAACTAGGGAGAGGCATGTGATAGGCAATAACATCCAGGTCCAATAAAGTAAAATTGCAAAAATAAAATTAAATTAAATTAAAAATTACAATATTTCATAATACTGTAAAACTGGCCAGCATCCTGTGCAACTTTAGCTGATATCACACTGGTGAGAAAGTCCCTGATAAGTCAAATGCTACAGGCAAGCTGAGAGCTCCTGAGCCACCTTGAAGCCTGCTTGTTAACAGCAATGATGTCCATAGTAATGCCTGCAGACTAGCATGAAAGGGTCCTGTGTGAGCAAAAGAAACAAGCTGGCAATATGCAGGAACCTCAAGGAAACGAGGAGGGAGTTCCAAAGAACTTTCTGGAGATAGGTAAATTTATTGCAAGTAAAAAAGAATCTTCCCAAGGGCAAGCGGTATGACCTTGCTTGCTACATTACAAGCTGGATCCCTGGAGACCAGGACACTACTACTACGACTACTTCTCCAGCCCTTTCAGCTGTCTACCTCAGCAAATCATGAAAGTGAAGTGTCTGGACCTAGGGCACGTCAACATAGTTTGACTGCACATGTCTACAAACTGTCTTTTCCAGGAAACAAATTAAAAAGAAGCCCAAATGCATCATGTCCATCTGAGAAAAGAAAGGCCTTTTCTGCAAACCTGCACATCTTGTAACACAGTCAGCTTGGGTATCATGCCACAACCCCTCTTTCAAATGTCGTACTAATAAAAGGGTGTGTGGGTATTATGTAGCGGAGAGTTCATATCACTAAACTTTTACTGTGACCTACTTTGTAGGACTTCCTTAAATAAATAAATAAGATGGAGTCTGGTATAATTTTTGTTCTACGCAAAAAACCAGAGCGAGCACAATGTGAGAACAGAACGCATACAGGAAATGCATGAAAAGCTGTACCACTTACCAACATCTCCCCTCTTTGTCTTCGCTCATCATCCTCTTCGTACTTGTGGCACTCAGAGGTTCCCTTTGAGGACTCAAAGGTCACAAGTGTGACATGCTGGGTTGCCACCAAAGTGGCATAAAAATTCTTAAAGAAGAAACGCATCACTGGATGCTCTAGGTCTTTGTTTGCAGGTTTTCCTTGGAGTCAGTCTGTTGAGATTCTTGACCTTGGGCTGGTACAGCTTTGCATCTCACTTATGCTCCTTGGCCTGTATTCCCCTCCTAGCTCCTTGTAAAGATCTCTGTTCATGGGATTCCATAGAACTGGATTTGCAAAACCCCCTCTTCCCACAAGCTTAAGGAGATGTAGCATCTCCATCTTGCTCCAGAAAATAATATCCCATTTCAGTGACTTTGTGGCAGTCACATCTGCACACAGTAATGGTTAAGCAGGAAACTCTTTTTGCAAAAGAAAGTGGAGTTTTAAAGGGGATGTGGTCCTATCAGTTTGACCTGAACTCAGAGCAAGGCATTGGGAATGGAATTATACATGGAAAACTACTGCAGCTGATACATGCGAAGAAGGTACCATGTTAGCAGGTGTACAGTGGCTCAAGGTGACTGTTTCTCAAAGAGGTGGTGTTACTTAGCTGTCATACACCTTGGTTCTTTATGTGTGGATGCAATGCAACATTTTTTTGTTCTACAGCACATGACTTTCATTGGCCTTTTTTTTCTGAATTTCCCATCTAGCCTCTCTCTGACCCTGTCCCATCTCATCCCATCTCATTCCTTCTTCCAGTTTCATTCTTCTCACTTGTCTACTCATAATACTCATAGCTCAAATTTCTCAGCCATTTATAACATCATTGTATTACTTTGCCCTATCCCAGGGGTGAGCAAAATAATGACCCTTGGTCTAGATCTGGCCTACCAAGGGATTTTATCCAGCCCTTGGTGGGTTCCTCAGCCTCACCTAACCCAGGTATGGGGGTACAGCCCAGGCCATAGTGCATGAGGCTTGTCCCATAGCTCTGGGGCATGCAGCAGGGCTGGGGTAGTATAGCAGCTGGACTTGCTTCCCCGCAGCCCCCACAAGGTGACTTCTTCCAGCTGCCACTGCCAGTCTCTGCCACTACCACCAGGCCCAGCCCCGCTGCCTGGGAACCCTGACCCATCCACCCTGCACCCACCACTGAGGGTGCTGGATGGAGCTGGTAGGTGGGGTCTCCATGGAAACTGGCTGGGACCCTCCATGGAGCCGGGCTGGGTCAACACAACCGGGGGATGGAATGGAGCTAAGAGCAGGTGGGGAACAGCATCCAGGAGTGGGATAGTTGGACAGTGCTGGGGCCAGGATCACACAGCAGTGACAGCACAGGACCAGGACCCAGGGCAGAGCTGCCCACATGTCCCTGCACTGGGCCTCTGTAGGCAGAGGCATGCAGGGAGCAGATCATGGCTTTGTTCCAGGCCCTGGCCCCACACTGTCACTGCCCCACAATACTGATTGCAGCCCTAGACCTGCCCACCTGTCCCACTCCCAGATGCTGCTCCCCACCTGCCCATAGCTCTATCCCATCTGCCTAGCCGAGCATGGGACACAGCCACATTTTGGGAGTTTTGGTGAGCTGTCATGGAGGGGGGGTGATGATCCAGCCCATGATAAGATACCAAAACTCCCTAAGTGGCCCTCCAGCCCAAATAAGTGCCCACCGCCATCCAATCCATACTTCCTGTTCCATCCCTCTCTGCTTCTTCCTCAGGCTCCCACTCTTATTCCTTCTTCTCATTTCCTCCTCCCCATTACTGTACTCCACTCTGTGTTTCACTGCTCCAGTTTCTCACTCTGGCTTCCTGTCCTAGTTTTCTTTCATAGCCAGGCCCCGTTTTTCTTTCAGAACAGAGCTCTTTGTAAGATACATGCCCTCACACCTCCATTTGTTTAGCTTCATCCTACTTATTACTACTTTCAGGATCTTTGGTGAGCCAGTACCTAGTTACCTCCACTCTTACAAATTCTACATTTGATCCCCATGTTCTTCCCCTCCACCGCAAAGCAAATTGTCTCCTAGTTTTCACCCCAATTTCCTGAATCAAAAGCTCCTTGCTCAACTACTTTTACATTCCCCTTCCCTTCCAATCCTAGTGTCCCCTCTTCTCTCTACTAGCTCCCTTTCTCTTGGCCCAGCCATTCCCACAAGATTGTCTGAATCTGCTCCTTTCCCTCCCCAATGATTCAGTTGTTGTTGGTTCTGCATTTGAATTAGAGGGTTTCTTCCTTGGCAGTGCTGAGGGCCAACAGGGGAACCACGAACAGAACAAGAAAGGTTCCCTTGCTGTTCCAATGCCTAGACCCTCAGGAAAAAAAATTCTGGAGTGATAATTCCCCAAAGGTTAGGAGGGAGTATGTTGGTTGCTCTTTGGGGACAGTCTACATAAAGTCTGATCAGCACTTGAAAATGTGCTCAGTGAGAATAGAACATTAAGAAAAAATTAGCAGCTAAACCTGAAAGGCTTATTACTTTGACCAAATGTAGATGTAACCCTGAGATAGAGGCCACTCCATGACCAATTTCAAATAAAAAATATGGGGGGTATTAGTGTCATTAAACATTTTAATAGTGCCAAACAACATTTTTTTCTGTAGCCTTTTTCTCAGAAAAGGCCAAAAAGATTTAAAAACATTGAGCATAAAATAGAAACCTGACATACAACATTTCAACCAAATGGCTGAAGTTTGACAAAGTTATCAGCAATTAAAAACCTCTTCTTATAATGAGAAGTGTTACATGGCCTAATTAGGAAATGAGTTTATTAATTTAGCAACTAGAAAAAAAAATAGATTAGCAGACTATTTATTTATTTATTTATTGCTTTAACTGAGTTATGCTGGTTCTTGGCTTCCTTAAGGATGAAAAGTGAAATTTTGATTTTAGATTATGACCTTGTAAATGTCTTTGTGTGAACATTAGAACACATTAGAGTCTGAATCATTTTAATGAGATTATGTAAAGAGATACATTTCTGCATATGGTTATGTTTTAACTGATGAAAGCCTGTATTTCTTCTTAAAATGTAACTGATTTTTCTTTATAAATAGCAAACTCAATTGCCTTCAGAACCACCACAGTGACAAAATTGTAGGAGCTATAGCTGGTTTAGCTCTTAAGAAGACAGTTCACAGAAAGCAGGGGATGAATTCATGTTCATTCCATAAAATAAAACAAACTATAATAAAGCAAACCAAGAAGTATGCAAGCAAAAAAATAAAAAAAAAATTAAGCAACTCCAATTCTTATTATTATCCTTTTTCTTGGGGGGGGAGGGAGATTTTTTTCTGTGAAAGCCAGACAGGATATTTTGAAGAAGGTTAATAGTCTAGTTTAATTTATTTACATCACAAACAGCCCTACACTTATTGAAATATTCAGCAATCTCTTCCCAATACAGCAGAAATGTCTTTAGACAACAATATACTCTGTTATCAGCAGGCTTTACTACTTCTTCAAGTCTTATTGTAGCCTCACGTGGCAAAAGAATTCAGGATCAGGGCTTAAATTAACTTTGCTTTGTTCCATAAATTGTTTTTTTTGTAGTATACTAGCCACTTATAAATGCCACTATGAGCTAGTACACTTTTATCAAAATTATTCAAAACAGGGTCATCAAAGATATGGTCCCTGGAGCTGTCCATGGGGCCAGAAATTTAGCATGGCAAAAGAATTCAGGATCAGGGCTTAAATTAAACTTCCCTTTGTTTGGCAAATTGTTTTTTTCAGGTGTTTAGCAGGGATGTGCAAAGCTTTGAGTGGTGATTCGATTTGGAGGAGATTTGCCCCAATTCAGTGGCCGAATCTCCAAATAGAAATGGAATGAGGGGACCAATTAAAAGGTCCGAATCAATTCAAAGCTCTCTGAATCTTCAGAAAAGATTTGAAGAGCTTTGATGATTTGGGCTGTCCCTGACTCCAAGCTGGT
>NW_017728914.1:13692673-13724172 GCF_001723895.1 Crocodylus porosus
CATGGCTGCCCCACCCACTGTGGCTCCAGCCCTTTAAGAAAAAAAGTGGAGAAAAGACCTGAGACTCACCACTCCTATAGCAGCCTCGGGGCTTCGGGCCTGAGCTCTGCAGGAGCCCTTCATGTGGCACAGGGCAGCGTGGGGCAGCAGGGATTGGCCCCCGCCAGCAGGAGTGGAGAGCCCAGGGTTTTTCTCATTTTTTTTCTTAAAGGGCCAGAGCCATGGTGGATTGGGCAGCCATGGGGGGAGGAGGGAGGAGGGGGGCTCATGGAGATCCTCCCATGTAGCATGGGGCAGTGAGGGGCAGCACAGATCACCCCCCACCCAGCAGCACCTGGTGAGTTGGGGCTTTTTCTTCCCCAAATGCTGGGAGCTGGGGCAGCCATTGCTGGGTTGAAAGGGATGAGTCTGGCTGATTCAACAATTTGGCAGCAGCTGAATTTCTGAATCAGATTTGGCTGAATGATTCAGGACAGTGATTCGAATCAATTAATCGAATCACTATCTCCCAAATTGGCCAAATCTGAATACAAAGCGAATACTAGCAACTTCACACAGGCCAAGTGCTTAGGTTTTCTTAGTTATATAAATTCCTCTAAATTTTAGAGTTTATATTCCTCTTAATTGTAGAGTTTATACCAGAGATTGTTGACAATTTAGTCTTACAGAACCTTGATATAACTTAGAAATATATTATACCAAATTTTTATAAAGTTACAACAGTTAACTAGTTAAAATGATTGTACTAGTATAGCCACTTATAAGTGCCACTACGAGCAAGTACATTTTTATTAAAATTATTTAAAACAGGTTGTCAAAGATATGGCCCCTGGAACTCTCCATGGGACCAGAAATTTAGCAGAGGGGCAAACAGTGGCAGCCCCTGCTAATTCCACTGCTATAGTTCCAGCCCCACTGACAATTATACACAGCTCCATGCTGCCAATCTGGCTTGCAGGGTCAGAAATGTGGTAATGGACTGACTGGTGGCAGAATGAATTTATACAGGTCCCAGAGCTATGGTATCCTGTTGAAATTTCTAGCCCTATGGGCCAGATCCAGTGCATGGTTTGTAGGAATGTCTGCAGGCCAGAATTCTGGCAGTGGAATAAGTTACAGCTGCTATTGCTCCAGCAATCATGGCAATTAGCACTGCCACTTTCAAATTTCTGGTCCCATGGGCCAAATGACACAGCTTTGTCCTCCAGATCTGGCCCACGGACTGTCTGTAGACCAGCCTTGGGTGACTCATTTGGTCTGCAGACCTCATATGAGTTTGAGGGAAAGCTAGGATTCAGAATGAGTTAGACAAATTGGAGGATTGGGCCAAAAGAAATCTTATGAGGTTCAACAAGAACAAATGCGAAGTCCTGCACTTAGGATGGAACAGTCCCATGCATCAGTGCAGGCTGGGGCTGACTGACTGGGCAGCAGCTCTGCAGAAAATGACCTGGGGGTTACAGTGGACAATAAGCTGAATATAAATCAGTGTGCCCGTCACAAAGAAGGCATACTAGGCTGCACTGGTAGGTGTGTTGCCAGCAGGTCAAGGGAAGTGAGTGTTCATCTCTATTCACCACTAGTGAAGCCATATATGGAGTACTCTGTTCAGCTTTGGACCCCCTATTACAGAAAGGTTGTGCACAGACAGTTCAGCAGTGGGCAACAAAAGTGGTTCAGGGCCTCGGTTCATACGTCTTATACATGACGTATGAGAAGAGGCTGAGGAACTGAGTTTATTTATTCTGGAGAAGAAAAGACTGAGAAATGATTTAATAGCAGCCTTCAACTACCTGAAGCAGGGTTCAAAAGAGGATGGGGCTAGACCATTCTCTGTGGTGGCAAATGACAGAACAAGAAGCAACAATCTCAAGTTGCAGCAAGGGATGTTTAGGTTAGATATTAGAAAGAATTTTCTCACTAGGAGGGTCATCAAACACTGGAACAGGTTACCCAGAGAGGTTGTGGAGATCCTTTGAGGTTTTTAAGACCTGGCTGGACAAAGTTTGGATGGAATGAACTAGTTGGGGATGGTCCTGCTCTGAGCAGGGGGTTGGACTAGATAACCATGCGAGGTCCCCTCTAACTCTAACTTTCTATGATTCTAAGATTCTATGACACTCCTGGGTTAAAGTTTCTTATTAATATTATCTGCTCTGAAGTTTACATCGACTATATAATATGCAGGGGAAAGAGAGGGTGTTACTAAAATAATTCTCAGCAGTTACATGATTAAATCTATTGGTTTGTTTTTTGTAATTTTTTCTTCCCTGGACAAAAGGTTTGTAATAGGGGTGTGTAAAACAGGCTGTATTCTATTCAGATTCATCCCAAATTGGATTCGTCTGAGTACAAATCTGAAGATTCAATGCTGATTCAAAGAATCAGTGATACAGCCATAGATACAGCTTTAAGTGCTTTTCTACATACCTCAAGGTACCAAGTGTGGCTCGTGAACACTATGATGGTGGGGCAGATGGAGCATTCCACAAGGTGCAGGGGCTCTCCATGTGCTCAGTGGTGAACACAGAAGTAGACCAGAAGTACTTCTGATCCATTTTCAGGTCCACCACTGAGCATGCAGGGGACCCCTCCCCACATCTCCCTGGCTCAGCAATCGGCCAGGGGGGGATCTCAGATGCCCCCCAGGCCCAGGAAGCACCAGTCGCTGAGCCCCTGGGGCTTGGGGGGATCCTCAGGATGGTCCCTGGCAGACACAGAAGTGGATGGGAAGCGCTTCTTGTCCACTTCTGGGTCTGCTGCCGAGCACGCTGGGGAGCCCCCTATGCTTCTGTGCGACGTTCCATCCGCCCCACCTTCACAGCATTCACAAACCACCTGGTACCTTGACATATGTAGAAAAAACATTTAAAACTGTGTCTATATCTGAATTGCTGAATCTTTCCAAATAGATTTGGAGGGTTCCAAGTCAATTTGGAGAGATTAAAGGGCCTCCTGATTCAATTCGGATTTGGAGATTTGGCCACTGAATTGGGCCGAATTGAATCCGAGACCAAAGCTTTGCACAGCCCTAATTTCTAACTACAGAAACATTTTCTTACTGAAGTCAGTAAAGTTACAAACATACTACAACAGTTCAGTACAGATCAAAGAGCCTGACTCCTGCTGTTTAAATAACACACACACACGCGCGCGCACACACACACACGCACACACACACTCTCAAAATAAATATTTTACCCTAGTTTATTCGTATTACTCCCAGATCCATAAAACAAACCAAGAAAAATATATTCATGAAATCTTCATGGACTTAACAAACCAATGAAAGAAAAAAGTCTTAAGATAGCTCAAATCAATGAAGTATCAAATATGATCCCACTAGGATTAAGAAAGATTGGGCAGCAAGTAGAACCATATATTCTTTTAACTAAAAAAAATTGTGATTCTTCATGTAATAATTTTTGTTCATGAAATCTTGGTGTGATTTGGAGAGCAGATGTATCCTAATAAAAAGGCACCTTCAAGTCTAAAGCAGCCTTTCAGAGACTGCATATAACTCAAAGGACAACTACTGATCTCTCAGATTTTATCCTTGAGATAGGAGTGGGAGTAAAATAAAATCTCCATGGGGCTGGGAAGTTTGGAAGTTTTTTTAAAAAGACTTAAGGACATAAATTATGACAACAATGGAGATTTTAAGCAGCTCAATTTATTAGCGCAGAAAATAAATCTACCATTGTTTTGTAAACATGAACTTAATAGATTTCAAAATATGCTGTGATTTTTTGGTCTGTTTTATTAGTTTTGGCATATTTGAAAAAATATATAGAAAAAATGTTCTTTCTTGGATTATGCCTCTAGATGCTTAATTGGGGGTGCCATAATTTCAAAACAATAAAAGAACCATATGGACACCTAATACATTTGTGCTGTAGCCTGCTGTATTAAAAATTACACACACACACACACACAAAAATATCTTTCTAAACAATAAAATTACGCTATGCATAATTTTAAAAGAATACAAATAAGCAGAGACACTTAACGCATTGGTTGATTCTTTATAAAATATATTTATATGATAAAAACACATAAAATGACCTAAGTCATGAAGAAATGTTATGGCTATTTGTCTACACAAAATAAATTCATGTTCCATAGAGATAAACAAAATTACTAAGAATTGAGGCTTCATATACTAAAAACGATAGTAAACACAATTAAACTAAAGCAAGCTGGCAACTGTATTTCTTTGGTAACTGTAAAAGTCAAAGTTTCAGCAGACCCTGAAATTATTAAATATCAGGTAAGTACATTTTTCAGATCCTCTTATATTTTATAGGAGCACTGTAATGAAGCTCAACTGATGAATAAATTACAATCTGATGATACCATTATAACAGACATGATTGTGATATGTAATCCCATTATTACAAGTGAGCTGTAACCACTTTATGAACATTATATGTGACATAATCAGAGAGGAGAAGTATTTTGTATATTGAGATCATAAGACTGTCATATATGAATGCATCGATCTAACCTTTTTAGAGGAATGTTTATTATATACTTGTGATACTGGAATTTAATAGGGACTGAGCAGGATACAGCTAGGTAGACAACAATTTCTCTCTCTCACAATAGTTTGAGATTTAATAGCTCTTTACTGTCTCACATGGGGATGAAAAAATAATATTAAAAATGCTGTAAATGCCAAATCAAGGATAAAGATTGTATTGAGTTAATCCAAAGATTTCATTATGATAAACATGAACAAGTTTGAAAACTATCTTAAAACAATGGGAAATTGTTTTAAATAAAAAGCCCCTTTCTTTTGACAATTTCAACATTTTTATTATTCTTTTTGAATGGGATGAGTTGTCCAAACCAAACCTCTTCTGAACAGTTTCATATTCACTACATCCTCTACAGTCCTGCATGAGGGTGCATATGGCATCCTTCCTCTGGGCTTTAACACACTATCGAACATAGGCATGATCTGAGAGCCACAAAACTACTCGGCTATCAGTTCCAAAATGCATAACAGTTCAGGAAACTACTCCAAATAAGTCTACTAACCTTTGACGAGCATTCTCTTTCCAAGGTTTTGACCTGCTTTGAGGTGAATGTGTAAATCAGTGATTCAGGCCTCCAAATATACTCTCCTTAACTGGTACAGGTAAATTCCCTGTAATAGACCTAGAATAAAAATGTGTTGTGTTATTAGTGTTTAAATAAGTAACATATTATTGTAGTAAAAGTTGATAAAGAAAGCAAACTAGTTATTCTGCCGAACTACAATATTTGGCATGACTTTAAAATACTTTTGCTACATCGTCTGAGAAAAACCAGAATTCTTTTTACAGTCACTTGGCAGCAACAACTACAGCAACAAATTTAGCAGATGCCATGGAAGACTTTAACATATCTTTCTAGCATCAGTCAAATCGATACACTTGACCAGCTGTTCCACATTGCCACCAGTCAGGCCAAGTATACTCCTCTGTGGGCATGACTACATGTGCTTTAATGCGCAATAACCTATTTTACTGTTTATGAAAGTATTACATAAAAAAGCATGTGGTTACACTATTATACAGTAAAATATGCTACTCTGCATTGTCACTCACAAAACACGCACTGTACATATTGCGCATTATGGCAGTCTCATGAGATTTTATTTAGTACCTCACATTGGAAGTATTACCTTTAATGGGCAAAGCACAAAAATGCATGTGTAAATATGCCCAGTAGGGGCCAAATTTACAGCTCATTGAATTAATGAAAATAATTCTGTTAACTTCAGTAGATCAGGGCCTAAGGTCAACTAAAACTTGTGAAGTGTAGCAAAATTCCATCTATACTTTGCAGCAAGTTGAAGACAGATGGTAAGGCCCCAGTTGTTTTATTTCCCTTGAAATTGTTACAAAATTAACTTCTCATTTTCATGATCTGTAATCCTGTATTTGCATTTGTGCTGAAGTAAAGTAACCTTTAAAGCAATTCAGAAATGTTACTGCATGCCACAAGTATACCATTCAAGATGATCTTACTTGAATAAAATTCTAAATACATGTAATGATTCATTGCCTGCTTCAGTGAGGAGCTAGAGAAAGAACCATAATTGTTTTACTTCTACACTTAAATGGGATGTTGTATTGGTGTGATTATTTACTTCCTATTTAGAATCACTGTTCCCCCTGCCAGCATTACATGAGTGGTTTGTAATAATTGAAAATCTATTTGCTTTTATTAGAGCTTAAGGTACCCAACCACTATAAACTTACTGTCAAATAATTTTATGCTGAGCTAACACTCATTTCAAAGGGTTTTTTTATTTTATTATGTTAAACTGATGCTCTTAAGTACCATTATTGTACAGTGGATTATGGAAGCAATAAGATAATTATCACTGGTTTTAATTGCTTAAGTGTGAAATATCAGTGATGTATAAGTAATGAAAATCCTAAGGTTAAGTCATAAAATTCTAAACACCCATAAGATCTAGCACTGTACTTTAAATATTTTAACTTGAACAGCAAGGAGGATTTCACAGCACTAAAAATACCACACTTTGTTTCTGAGCCATAAGCTAAAAAAGATG
Organism: Crocodylus porosus; assembly: GCF_001723895.1. NCBI lineage: Eukaryota > Metazoa > Chordata > Crocodylia > Crocodylidae > Crocodylus > Crocodylus porosus. Next base: position 13,699,242 of record NW_017728914.1, read on the forward strand.
GGAAGAACTTTGGTCATTTAAATCAGCAAATTTTCATTAAATAAAAGGGAGCAGTGTCATCTTACGCCAGCTATGGATTTGGCACACAGTTATAGTATATGTTGGACACTGTACAAATGGAGAGTGAACTATACAGCTGTCTTTGGATTGTGGGACAGTATGTTCTTTATAATTTTAAGCAATTGACAAACTAAAAAGTTAAATTGTTTTTAATTTCGGTGGGTGTGTCTATATGAGACATTTACTGCGGAGTAGACTAATTAGCTCCACAGTAAATGTTGCATGTCTACACATGCAAACCTATTACGCTGGCATAAACTAACTAACTCTGCAGCTGTGAAGTAAAAAGCTCCACATCAGTGCACATGTAGACGCTGTCCTGGCTGGCTAGGGCACAAGGGTGCTTCAGGGTGGGGGCTGCCTGCTGCCTAGCCCCACATTGGAGCACCCTTGTACCTCAGTCAGCCTCTTCTCAGCACGTCGAGCCCTGGGAGAGCAGCCCCAGCAGATCCCCAGGGGCCCCCTGCCAATAGCGACTTCTCTGACCCAGTTCAATGTTCAAACAGCATGCCGGGGAGCAATAAACTATGGAGCAATAAGCTCCAGAGTTTATTGCTTCGCATTAATTGTACATATAGCTGCGGCCACTTATACCTACATAGATATGGGTTGACTCCATTTGAACAAATGTTTTCTGCTGGATTAACAAAACCAGATTTTGCCTTGCATAATAAATTAATTAAATCAATATTTGCCTCTTATTCTACACCGCCAATAATAAAATGCCATAATATGCAGTTCTTTAACTAAAAAGCAAAAATATACATTTGAGTTCTATATGGATATGCAGTTTATATGGAGGCAGATTTATAATACTGATGGAGCTATAAAAATGTGGCTTTATGCCACAGCATAAACAGAGAACTAAATAAGAATCCTTAGGTTTTGTTAGAGATGGGCAAAAAAGGTGCTGTTTGGGTCTTGACCTGGTATTTTAGACTTAAGTAAGGCTTTGGATTTGAGACTGAATGAAAAGCAGAGTTCAGGTACGAGTAAATCCTCATATATGAAATTCCAAGCTGTACTTTCAAAATGTTAGATGAAGAATTAAATCTTGAAAAGTTCTGAAAAAGAGGAAAGTTATGTCGAGTGCAACAAAAAAATTCTTACTACCAGCTTATTTTAGACTTTTCTGGGTCTTTATATCAGTTAAAAATCTGGCATATAGTTATAGTACATATTAGGTAATATCTGTTGTATAACTAAAGACTGACCTAGAGAGGTAGTAGAAATAGTGGGCTCCTGCATAACCTTGTCTGAAGTAGGAGCCAGAAAACAATGAGGTTTTGTTGTGGGATAAAGGGATATTTTCCCACAGCTGAAGCAAGGGATAAATACTCTTTCCATCCTTTCCCAAATTAGGGTTTCTTTACATATGAGCAAGCAGTGCAGAAAATCTGGTAAGAAGCTTTGCCTGTGAAAACTTGAGCAATGGAGTCATATCCTGAGCAAAGCCAGCCACCAACATTTCCCACTGAAAATAAATGTGAGTTGAAGATACTCAGGATTTGGGCTGTGTTCTATTAACTCAGAGAACACAGAAGTCATTCAAACCTTATACTTTGTCAAATATGAGCCCCAGATCTTTTTGAGGTTTGACTGTCACCAAATCTTTGCACTCCTTTGCACAACCTAGTTCATTCTGGGACTGCAATTTCAGAAATCCCATTAAAATGGCTTCTTATGCAGTACTATGTGCCAGGCTGGAAATGGAAAATGTTGCAAATCTTAAAAAGAAGGCTACTCTAGGAATATCTTTAAACACAATTTTTTTTTTCAAAGTGATTTTTTTCTTTTCCTCTCTCTGAAAAACATTGTTAATGTTGCTCATCCCAAACCAGATTTTTTAAGGATCACTCATCACTGTAAAACAAGAATTATATTTCCTGAAATGTCAGTTTCAGTGTGTCATTTGGTACTGAAAGGAATTAATCCAACACTTTTAAAATGTTCTCTAAACAAAACAAAAACAAACAAAACCACAACCAATACCCTAGAGTTGAGGGCATTCATCAAGGATATAGGTGGCACAGGCTCAAGCCCCTATTCTGAATGTGGGTCTCCTACTTTTCTGGTGAGGAAAAAAATAAAAAAAATCATTGCTATGTTTAGTTCTATAAGGTGGGGCTCTTTTAATATCTTCTCCTAGAGAAGCTGCACAATATTTAAATGATTACATTTTTGTTAAGATACAAACTGTGTAAGCTCATAGTTTTATAGTAGGCACAGGACCCTGAAAATCTCCTACATTCACAGATCTCCTACATTCCAGTGAGTCCCCCAAGCACTGGGTGTAGAAAATTTCTTTATGTTTCTTTTGTTTGATCACAAGTTCCATCTTGGACTGGAGAAAGTTTCCCGAAGAAAGTTTCATCAGAACTAGAATGGTTACCTGAAAATTTTCAGTTTCAATGAACCCTCATTTTTCAACAAAAAAGTTTAAAGAAAAAAATCCTGAGCAGCTCTACTTATTAGCAGAGATGAACTCCATGATCCTCTGAATGAAGGTGATCAACAAGCTACTGAATTACAATTAAAGCTTTTGTAGTTCAGTTGTATCTTAACATTATTCATATACCGGAATAACACTTTTCTTTTATGGAAAACAAAATTTCCTTTTCACATGCACACACACCTACACATATGATGAAATGAAAGCTGCTAAACCCAATTATTTCATTTTTCTGTAAATGGATGAAAATGTCAATTCTCCCCCCAATGTCCCCCCATAAACATCTATTTACAAGTTGTTACTAATATAAACTATTATTGTTTGATCTGTGATCCTAGAAATCATTGGACCTTGCTATAAAAGTGAAACATGTTTATCAAAATACATTATTCAACATCATCATTACTATTACTACTACTACTATTACTATTATGGCAGTTCCTACGATCTAACAAATACGTTGGCTCCAGTACTGCACTAGATAATCCACAGACACATGTACTACTAAGTATCTGCCCTGAAGTGGTTATATTCTTTATGAAAAAGACAGACACAAAGTAGGAGCATACAACATACAGGCAGAGGTCCTCAGTATCTCCATGACTTTTGTGCATTTATGAAATAGTTGTTTCCTCTTCATTGTATGGACATATGAAATGTTTATACATTGCTTAAAACTTCATTGCTGCCCTAACATCTCAATGAACAGCAAACAACCAGCGCTCAACACTTCTACCTCGGAGTGACAAAAACAAAACAAAACAAAAATAACCATTCCTAGGCTGAAGAGATACATAATTGAACTCACCAATCACTAGTGACCTAGAAGATTTTACATTATGCAGTGGCAGGTTCACACAAAGAAAGCACAGATGGAGGTTGGTTAGCTTCAATGAACAAAGATCACTTTGGGACCAGAAGTGCTCTGCCTTTTTTAAATTTGCAGTCTTGTCTCTTTCAAAAGTCATGTCTGGATAGCACTGATGAAAAAAATTAGCTGGTCAAAATGGAGCTCACATGGTACAAAACAATAGGTATCCATGGAGAAGAAAGGTCATAAGGGCATGATAACCTGTGCATTTTTATTTTATTTTTATATATGTAGATATTTTTAGAAACATCTCTCATATTTCAAGAACTAATCCTTTCAAAGGTACCATGCTGCATATGTCCAAAGCAATCCAAAAGAGTACTATACTGCATCTGAACAGCTGTTTACCTCCTGTTATAGTGCTGAAAAGAAAATTGAGCTATATATGTTTTTTATTGGCTTGGGATACCTATCTACTATCCGAAATTACTTCTATTTCCATATCCATTTTGTGAATAGGATGTGGAAATTGTAGTCTCAGGTTTCTTGTGGCATCTGCACACTAATTCAGATAGTGTGTGGACTCAGCACCCATTGCAAATAATTGCATGAGATCACTCACATTGTTACATTAGATGCATTAAGTCTATTACTTCAATCACAGAGATCTCTATCCCCACTTCTTTTAGCTATATCTTTGATAGTGCTAAGATCAGGGCTAGAAATCCATGTCATTTAGCCATAGTAAGTGTGATATTTCAGGGTAAAAACTCTTCCCAAAGCAAACTCAACGTCCTGTTGATAACAGACTTGCTGATCTCATTTAAAACAAGAACAGCATAATTTTCCTTCCATAGAAACATGTCAGCATGAAAATGCATTTACCAATCAGAAAGCTTTGTGCTTTCTCCTAGAACCAGGAAGTCATATAAACACATTAATATAGCAAGTACAATAGGCACCCTTCTGGGTCATTCCAGCATAACAGTTGTCCCTTAAAAGCTACACCTTGAAATTACCTATCCTGCCTTAAAGATGCACTATCCACCTTTTAATTATTTTTCAAATTTTTAAGTTTACAAACCAGTAGCAGAACAATTACAAAAGAAAAAACACTGAAGTTCCAAATAAATTTTACATTTATAACAATTTAGTTGAAATTTTCTCCCTTCCTTACCTCTCAGTTCATTCTTCCTACAACAATTAACACCATTTGCACTGTTTTAGGCTGTTGAGATTAAAGCAACCGATTAAGAACCATCTCCCCTTAGTCTTCAGAATATTGTGTCATGATCTTTAGGGTCCCTTTAACATTCTGAGAAGTCAAACCCATGGACCAGGCAAAAGGTAGACTTGATCTCACCATGCCAGACCAACCTGCCCAGCTTTTCCCAAAAGAGGATACTTGACTACTTGGAGGAAAATAAGCCCCCGTGTAATCTAGATGATGACGGTATACATTTGATTAGGTAGCTGATTGGCTATTGGATCTTTCCTACAAGCAACATTACAGATGGCAAGAAGCAGGGGTATGCTAGAAGGAAAATGGTTGTGTGTAGTCTGGTTGGTGAGTATTATAAGTAAAAATGAGCATGATTTGGGAAAGTATATAACATTCTGGATACTTATTCAAATCAAACCTGCACCTTTTTAAATATCTGGCGGCCACATATTTCAATATCAAGTAAGCAGGCAAGAAAAGGAGGTGGTTTAAAATGAATGTTTGGGTTTTTATAAACCTAGAATTAGTGTTCTGAGAAGATCTACTGGTCTGAAAGATTTTTATCAGAATTCCCCATGGTAAAGATTTCTCTGTAATAAATAGACCTTTAACAGACATCAGTTTCAAGGCATGATGGGATTGAATCTTTGATTCCAAGAATCATGCTCCCATGCCACATATACAAGGGATGAGGGATTAGAGCCCAAACACACCTTACTTGCCAGTGCAGGGGGAGTCTGGAATCATGCTCCCTGGATTCCCCTACACCAGCAACTTGAACACTGGGTACCCACAATCAGCAGATTGTCAGCTGAGACCAGGGACAGAACTGGGATCTGTAACTCATTCCAATCCAGTCTGCAACACAGTGAGCCATAAAACTGCTATACATTCTATGTGGAATAACTTTGTGGCTTGTTTATCATATTATCATGCCTTAAATTGACTTGATGTTAATGGCATCTTAAATAGTAACCTTCAGTATGCAGAAGGAAAATGGTTGTGTGTAGTCTGGTCAGTGAGTATTGTAAGTAAAAATGAGCGTGCACCTTTTTATCTTAAATATAGAATGTGTTAGAGGCTATGAAACCTTGTAATGGAAAGGAACTTTAAAGAGAGCACTCTGTTTATACTACCAATTCCAAGTAATTAGAATTTTTAAAAAATCAAGGTTTTCTTGTCATATATAACAGTCAGAGAGTTATAATTTCTTTTCCAGATGCTATAAATTTAGGGGTCCTCCCACCCCTGTATATTACATTTTTTAGCACTAGGATTGCAACTTGTTTTGTTTCCTACTCAATTGCATGTAGAAGAATAGATGTGTGAAAAGGAAAAAGAAGCTAAGTTCTTTGAGAACGTAACATGCTAGAAGAATGCCATCTTGGAAACTTCCCCTTTTTACATTGCCTTCCAGCATTTACAGTTTTGCAAAGTTTTATATCGTGCCTTTCATCCACAGGTCTCCAAGATCATTTAAAAGGACTACATACTATTCTGTCTTGAAGATAGAAAAGGTAAGCACCGAGTGATGAAAAGGCTTGGCCAATATCACATAGTAACTTGATGGCTATGTGATGCAGAACCCAAGACCCAGGGCTTATTTCAGTGGTCCAATGAGTGAATCACACTGTAGCTGGAGTAAGGTATGCGTGAATTTTTTGATATAGGCAAGGTTTACCTATGAGGGCCATGGACCAAATTTCCAGTAAGTTTTGGCTGAACGTTAAGGAAGGATTTATGGATTTTGGAGGAAACCAGGAAAATCTCATGGCTGTGTTTCTCCTTCAGTTTCATTTCAAGGTGTGGGGATTTGGGACCAGACTTAGAATACAGACAATACACTTGCAACCAGAATCCAAAGCAACTAGTTGTGCAGAGCTTCTATGTCTTCCTCTGTTTTACTGTCTTTAGCAACAAATCAACCAGTCATTTTGCCTAGGGAGATATTTCTGTAACATTCATTTCCATCTTGTTTTGAAGGGGGAAATCTTCACTAAAACTGCAGTAGTTCCAAGCCATATTTCATCATTCTGACAAAAGATCAGTGGAATGTAGCATTTACAAGGGATGGGTTCACACCTGAAATATTTGACTGTTTCATTTGAGAAAAGCATTCAGAGATTTGAAAATGTATATGGTGCTTAGCCAAACTACTCTGAATATCTTGGATCTGTCAAGTTGACAGATTTTTCTGGTTGGAATGAGAGACTATAAAGGCAAGTAAGAAAAATTAAACCAAAGCCACAAAAATCAAATAACCTGATTGCTCAAACTTCACAGGTTGATACTTAGACCAGTTCTTTAGTTTATTTTCAATAATTTTAAAACCAGGCTACTTTCACCCTCCATTTATTGACACAAAAAGGAGCTTGTTTAGATTAGTATCCCAGGGGAGATGAACTTAGGGTTTCTGCTGTTGGAACACAGTACTTGTGCAAGTTAAAAGTGATAATGTAAATCCAGTTCTGATGTCAACTACTGCCATATGATGACATCTGACTAGGCTAAGTGTGTGCTTATGCCCAGTTTTATTATCTTTCATCTGTGCATGACAGCTCTGTCAGAGGAATGAAATGCTGTAGCCACATTTTTATACCATATATTCCATTCATTTACAGTGGTGTTATATTCCATAGACCTTTTGAGAGTTCAGCAAAGCTGTTCCACTCTTACCCTGGCTGAGTTATTAATGTGTATACAGGCAGAGGGAAAGAATGGGATGGACAGCTGATCACAATACTGAAAAGATTAGAAAAAAATAATCTGTTATATTTCTAGATTAAAATTCAAATAGTTTCTCTTGACAGATTGTTACAAGAATGGGAAATGGCACAAACAATCCACTGGTATGACAAAGATTTAACAAAAATGGGAAGGTTAATTATAATTGAACATTCCCTATGGATATCTCAGGAAATATGTCTCAGTCTATTTCCTATTGACAGGTGGTAGTGTAAATTAAAAGTGGTATTATGAATTCAAATTGGATTTCAACCGCTCATCATCCATATTGTGGTATTAGAATAGGCTGAGATGATTATAGTCTAAAGACCATAATGAAAATGGGCTACTTTATACCATTTTCCATTCTCATTGATTTTTCATGAGAACAGATTTATGATCTTCTTATAATATTTGTCACCCAAGAAATGTATTATTCTAAGTGATCTGCCCCTGTTACCTATGATGTACATCAAACAATGAATGTGTACTCTAAGAAGTAAAACATCAATACTAAACATAAAAAAGTGGAAGGTAAAGAAAATTGGTCACATGAGTAGTATTTCTGTGACAAGTGCCATTTGTAGAGGACCACTTCTAAAGGCATTAAGACTAGAAGTTATATAGGATACCATTGTCCCTTTGGAAGTAGCTATGAGACTCAGAGAACATACCCAGCATTCTCAAAACACAAACCCAATAAATGTAATCCAAATGTAAATAGAACACTGTACTGAAAGTTTCATTTCCTGTTTCTCAGATATATTATTACCCAATGACCTTTCAATTTTCAAGATAGATCAGAATCATGGACGACTGTAATATACCTGTTTAGAATCAATATCTAGAAAGAACATCCCAGGAATTGGTTGTTTCAGAGGTATGTCTATATTGTAAGATGTTCTATTAATATTAATATTGACAATGGTAAAGCAGCACAGAACTAATCTCTTTCTTCTAACAGTGAAGAAGAAAATGTATTATTATAGGGAAAAAAGAGTTTTAACTTTAAAACTTCTCTCTTTCTGTCTATCTTTATTTCAATATGGAACCTCTTCCCTACTCTCTGCCATCTTGCTACAGATTAAAAGAAACTATATTCATTCTTACTGTAACAAAAATATGCATAAATGTAGCATTCTTGAAAAATGTTAGGCTGGCAGCATTAGAACCAGAAGTCACTCGTCTACCGAAGAGATACATCCCTAGACTGCATTATTACCAACTTCCTCATTCTGTAAAGTCTCCCATACTGAATGCTAACAAGAAGGATCATCACTAGGCCATGAGCCTACAAATACACACAATGGGCACGTCTACACAAGACGCTAACTGTGCAGTAGCATATCACAGCATGGAGAGTGCTAATACACTACTGTGGCTACTGCACAATAGCTAATTAGGCTAATTATGCATCACCTAAAAAGCATCACCTAAAAAGCATCTGCCATCGCTACTGCACAGTAACTCTGGTTATTGCACATTTATTTAGTACTTGCTAATACAAGTACTAAATAAATGTGCAGTTACAACTGCTCAGTTGTATCTCATGTAGATGCGTGCAATGAGTCTTATGCAGGTCAACTGTTCCAGTGACTTTAATGACACCAGTTGTGTACATCAAGTTAAGCATGTGCACAATAGTTGTCGGCATAAGGTGCATCACTACTACTTGTTTCTGGACAGCCAAACATCGACGCCCATGTAGATATGTCCAGTGGGTGCATCTACATGTACAATTAATTTAAAACAATAAATTCTGGGGCAGTTCGAACCAGAGGAAACTATTCCTAGGTACAACATCTATATGTGCACCCAGGCCAGCAGCAATTTGAGCTGGGACAGAGCAGCTTACATAAGGGCTACTTCTGGCTATATTGGGGGGGGGAGGGTGTCAGCCCTGGGCTTTGGGTGGTGGTTTGGGCAGAAGAGGGGCTGACTGCGACTCAAGGGTACTGAAAGTGCAGAGCTGTGTGGCTAGGCAGCAGGCAGGAGTCTAGCCCCCTGCTGCCTGGGCTAACTAGGTACAATTTCTGCCTGCAGTCAGCACAGTTTCATAGTTTCTAGGGTCAGAAGAGACCTGAGTAGATCATCGAGTCCAACCCCCTCCCATGGCAGGAAAGAGTACTGGGGTCAAACGACCCCAGCAAGGTGTACATCTAGCCTCCTTTTAAAGACCACCAGGGTAGGACCTTCGCTTGGAAGTTGGTTCCAGATCCTAGCCGCCTTGACTATGACTGTGAAGTAGCGCCTCCTGATATCTAGCCTAAATCTACCCTTTGCCAGCTTGTGACCATTATTCCTTCCCCAGTGCCTGCTGGTCCCCTCTGACTAATTTGTAACAGGCCACTAGATCCCCCTCAGCCTTCTCTTGTGGAGGCTGAACGTGTTCAGGTCCTGTAGCCTCTCCTCATAGGGCCTGCCCTGCTGCCCTCTGATCATGCAAGTGGCCCTCCTCTGGACCTTCTTCATCTTCACATATGTTTAATCACAGCTAATTACCCCACTGTAAAATAGTACTGCCCCCAACAGTACTATCTTATGGCAGTGTTAATTAGTTTACTGTGGCCTAATAGTGTTGCACATGAAGACAGTGATGCTATACTGCTCATCTAATTAGTCTACTCCACACTTAAGCACACATGTAGATATGGCCACTACAAATATATGTGCTAAATTGACCCTTGCCAAAAATAACTTTAAGATTTCAAAGTCACACACTCAGATGTAAGAAATTCTAGAATCAATTTTCTCCCCTTGTTTGTATATGCTATGATATACTAGTATCTCCATCTATAATAGGACAGATAATGTAAACTTCTGCCACTTGCTGTAGTGATTTTTGAGGTGGGGAAGTAGGAGTTTGTCATGGCTGTTAGACCTCAACTCCATGTGACGCCTAACGACTGTGGACACAATGGATCGATGCCATCATGCATCACCTGCACACATTGCTTGTCAACAGCTTTATTCAAAATGGAGACAGCTTTGGACAAAGCTCCAAAAACCAGGGAGCTGCCATGAACATTAGTTTTTTTCCCATTATGCTCATTTACATTTACCCAACCTTTGTCCCTCCTTTGTTCCACCCTTAGTCCTTCCCATTTTAAACTCCACCTCTGCTTACTGTTTGTTTCCTTAGCATGGAATTGCCTACGTATTTCACTAATTTACATGTCTTTTTGCTATGAGTGCATGTGTAAGACCCTGATCCCACTTCTTTTGGTCACTTGGGCAGGACTGGATGCTTCTGGAGGCTTCTTTAACAAGTCACCATTCACCTTTTTGCATATGTTTATCTCAGATTCTGTTACCAGTTAAGTGTTGTCATTCATATTCCAGTCTGTTTTTCAGTGCCATGTTGTACCTTCTCCACATTCCTAAGACTTCACCTCATTCACGGCACACAGACTTACTCAGACTCACTTAAAATGGTTGACAGTTAGGATGGCTACTTATCATAAGCAAATGGCTGGCTTAGCATAAACATCCATAAGCAAAATCTGCTTTATCTTCTAATGAAAGCTGGTGGTTTGCATCCTGTTTCTTTTACAGAATGAGCTATGTATCTTACAACACTACTATATTGTTAGGAAAATGCTTGCCTAAGCATCTTGCAAGGTTACTTTTAACATACCATTCTGCCTTGTGGTTAGCAGCTTGCTAGGCCATAGGTTATAGCCTTCTATTTAGCTGCAAATCCAATGCTCCCCAAAATCCAAATACTGTCACCCTGACAATGACCACCTGCATCACTTAGCAAAATTAAAGAAATAACTCTGGATGAAAGCCACACATTCACAGATTCAGTACTATTAAATGCACAAGCAAATAAGTCCTGACAGCGATGAGAGGCAGCTGAAAGATTCATTGCAAAATATTTTATGCTTTGTTTTTGAGATGTTAAGGAGCAATCACACTTAAAAACCTGAGTGAATCCAAAAGCCACTTATCTGATAAGACACAGAAGCCTTTGCACTCTCAAATCAGATTAAATATCAGTTTGCCTGAAAAATTAAGTGCACAATTAATTTATTTACATACAGAAATGTACCCCTAAATAGGTGCTAGATGCACATTCACATTCTAGCAATTTATTGTGTCCAGGCTTGAAAATTAGGCCTTAATTAGTGGACTAGAATGCATGTTTTAGCATTTTGCAGAACTGCACAAATTGGTTTAATCTGTCATTTGAAGTCCAATTCTAAACTATCATTACTAAACAAAGCACTTTCAATGCTATCTGATTTAAAGGAAAACAAACAAATCCCCAATAACTTCAACTCAATATCAATGTTTTTCTTTTTAATTATCATTATTAGCAATGTGTAATTATTCATGACATATGGGATTACTGAGCATAACTAGAAGAAGAGTAAGGAATGTTAAACCTTTCTGGAGATGAAAAGGAATTTATAACTTTATTATATCACCTAATTGAATTAATGTATTCCTTATGCCATCTGGTCAGACGGACTTAAAAGTTAACAATGAAGACCAAGCTGAATTAAAAGATAATAAATTAAAAGCAACTTTTAAAAGAATACTTTACATTGTATCATCACCATAACAGCTGGACTGTCAGTAATGTGATAGATGTTTCCATAGCAGCCAACTCCATAGACACTTTTCATCAACAATTTAGTTAAAAGCTTCCACATATTGATTTCCATATCTTTATTTTGAAATGGCAACATACTTGGGGGAAAAAGGTCCCAATTTAGGGACATGTGAAACAAATCAAATAGAGACACTTTTTACCTCTTGTTTTTAAGATGCAATCTGGACAGGGACTAGGGACAAACATTACACAGAAGCCAGTATAAATGATCACAGATCTTTTCAAACCTGTAACAGAACAGATGTTCAATGCACAGACTGGTTTTAGATGTCCAAATTTGGTTTAAGATAGATCTGTGGAAAGGGATGTAGTATCAGATTTAACTGATCTAGATTAAGCAAGTCTACCAAACTTCTATCCCAGATTCCCTCCTGAAAGAAATTAGGTGTCAGTCCCCCTGCATGCATCCCAGGATGCATTTTAGCTCTCGACTAATTCCCACCCCCCTTAGGTGAGGCTCACTGGGGGAGGCATGGTCAAAGGGCTAGTTTCTACCTCAGCTTACCTGCTTCAGCCCAACTGGGCAGCTTCATCCCTGGTAGTCACAGAGCTGAGGTAGCCTCCTTATCCCCACTGGTGGCAGCAGGGTGTGGGTGAGCAGGGGGAATGGAGCCCTTCCCTGGCCCCAGATCCCCCCAGTGGGAGTCTGCACAGCAGGGTGGGTGAAGGGTTTGCCTCCAGCAAAACAGCTCTGCCACCCTATCCCTACCACCTTGCCACCACCCCAACCTCTCAGCCATGGGGTGGGTGGAGGGGAGGACTGGGCCCCCACTTCAGCCCTAGCTCCCAGCTAGGTTCTTCACAGCAGGTTGGAGGGGGGAAACCTGTGAGATGGGGGCTCTCTGCCCATGATGCAGCTCCATTAGGCTGTGCCCTGTCCCCGCATACCACCTCCCTGGCTGTCAGGCTCAGGGGCTTTCCCCTGCAACCACGGGGATGCCAGAGCAGGGGTCCATGTCCTGTCCCCGCACCAACATGCTCCTTCTGCCAGTTGACAGCAGGCTGGTGAGGGGGTGGAGACGGGGTGTTTGTAGCCCAGCAGAGCTGGGAGGTATGAAGGAGCACTCTCTTTAGCCAGTACAGCCATCTGCCTACCTTGGCCAATGCACAAGTGAATGTGTATTATATTAAATAATGGTTCAATCTACACAGCTTAGACAAATATGCATAGATTGAATGTATTCCACCTCAGGCTTTTTGGCTGTCCTCACCTTAGCTGTGGTGAATACCTTCGGAAAGAAAATATTTTGTATTTGTACTGAATCTTTGTACACTTTACAAACATTTAATTAAATTATGGTTCACAAGCCTTTAATATTGCTTTGCCATTTAAAAAAGAATGAGGCATAGAATGGTTCAGTATCTCACTCAAGGTCATAAACAGAGCAATGATAGAGGTGGGAACACAACAGGTAGAGCTGAGAACCCCGACCTGTGCCAAATGCTATTGAGCCATGACAATTTCTCTGAGAAAACTCAGACAGTTTAAAGCCTGTTGCTGCATCCAATTATGATATCATCTTACAAGACCTCACACAACTAGAATCTATCCATGTAGCATAAAAGATGAATCATGACAAGCTGCCATAGAAAATAGCAAAGACCTGTGAAATAATAGTTTTCCCCCCAATCTTGTGTCTTAAACAAAAACTAAATTAAGAAACAAAATTCATTTTGGGCTAGCCAAAATGTTTAATCTGAGCCAAATTAAATATTTTAATTTTCAAAACATTACACAGAAGCCAGTATAAATGATCACAGTTCTTTTCAAACCTGTTTAATATTCACTGAACCTTCTCCCACAAAAAAGCCTGGATACTGTAATGGGAGAGCTCATCATTACTTCATGAGACAAATGAAAGAGATGAATGTTTTGATGTATATTTATTGTTAATCTGTTTTTTTGTCAAAATTAGCTGACAGAATTGGATTTCAATAAAGTCTAGTTGAGTTTATAAGAAATCACAAAAAACTTTAATACTGCAATCAAACTAGTAAACATTACTGTATTTCACCTAATTGTTAAACAGTGAAAAATGTAAGATGGAGGTGTCTTGAGGTCTTCTAAAGATTGTTGCAAGGTGCCATGCAATCTTATGTGTATAAACATGGATCACCAGAAAAACCCAGCAATTTCAAATAGGAATACATAGTGTTACAACATTCTGACCTACTGTCGTCTTTTTGAGTTCTTTGCTCTATTATTTTTCTGTAGCCAAGAGTCAAGTGAAAACTGACATTTTCCAAGGGGTGTTTTGAGTCTATCAAAGGGTACCTTAAGTCCAAAAAAGGTTGAGAACCACCAGCATGCATTTGGAGCCATTTTAAAAGATGAACATTTCAAAAGGGGAACCGCTGACCAAGAGTATGCAGCAGCTGTTGAAAGGTAATGATTGTGTGTGTACAAGATAAGAATGATACAAATGTTGTGAAACTGTTCCAACTTTAAACCTGGAAGAAATAGTGTTAGAACTGGAGCTGTTTTGCTACATTTATATCATTTTTACCTACATTAACTGTCAAAATGTAAGAGCTTCTGCATGTTTCTGAGCTAGACTTCCCCTTGTCCTTTTGAAGTCTCTGGAAACATATGGTTGTCCATACCCTTACTCAATAACTTATACCTGATCCTACGTGATGCTGACCACTCTCACTAACTGCTAAAAGTACTCAGTAGTTGAAAGAACAGAACCCTTTTTTTCTTTGACATCATTAACCTCAAATAAGACTTATAGCAGTGGTAGAACTCGTGGTTCTACAGCTCATCCTTCTGTGGTATATTGCTGTAATTTCCTGTCCTACTTCTATATACTATTGCTGTAACTTTGTTACAAAAATGCTGTTAATGTAGCAAACTGAATTAGAACATTATTTTACTTTTAGCCATCTTATTACTTCTAAAGTTACCAACATTAATTATAGAATCATAGAACCGGAAGGGACCTGTAAGATCATCAAGTTCAGTCCCTTGCTGTGGGCAGGGAGTTATTGGGCTCAGATGAGTTCAACAAGGTGCTTGTTCAAGATGAGGCTGGATACCTCCAAGGACAGTGACTGCACCACCTTTGCTGGAGTGTATTCCAGATTCTGGTGACCCTTACAGATAAAAGTTTTTTCTTATGATCAGTGTGAATTTACCCTCCATTAGCTTATGCCCATTGGTCCTCAACCTCCCTTGAGGTGCCTTCCTGAAGAGTGTAGAAGTAATCCAGAATTAAGATGCAGAGTAGATTGTCCAGAAAATGAAATACACTTCATTCACCTGTGTCATGTGTTCATGTACAGTTCGGCAGCAATTGAAAGCTGTTTGGTGATCTGAAGCAGAAAGGGTCGACTATTTTCTACTAGGAAAAATGTGTAATCAAAAAAAAAATGACTGGAAGACATTGTTTTTATAGTCTCAGCAGAAAACTGAATGGTCATGGAATCTGAATATAATTTTTACTGAGAGGAATTTGTGGGACTATAAGTGGGAAGCTTCAATAGCATGATGAAAAACTACAAGTCTTTATTTTTCAGACTGTTACCCTAACACCTTCCACTAGCCACAAAATAACACAAGGTCGGAAACTAAGTTAGGCAGGGGTTGCATCATCTGCAGCTCATTGTAGTCATGGAAATAGATGTCTGAGGGACATCAGGGAAGATTTTACTACCACTAGTATGGCTTTTACTTCTTCCCTTTTTTGGTTTCAGGGAACACAATTGCATGTAGTGATTTGCATTAGAGAGTAAATATGGTTCATTTTGTTATTCATTCACAGGTTAGATTAACTTTGTTTATCAAGCCATATATAAAAATGTAATCATTTCATTGTCAGGAGCCTAAAGCTAATGTTAATTACAGTTTGAAACTTCGATTATTAATGCATCTTTACCTACTGAAGTGTGAAATAAGCAATAGTAGTTGGAATACACCAATTAAATTAGCTTCTGAGACTGGAATTCATAAACAGGATACTCTCTGGTATTTACAGCTAAAATTGTAGCACAGCATGAAAAAAATAGAGGGTTGTGTATTCTAAGGAACAAATACCTTAAGAAAGTATAACAGTGAAGGAAAAGTATTTGAGCTTTTACATAAAGGGATAAATGATATTCACACAGCATGTTTTATGTGTGGCAAGTGCAATTGCTGTATTTATTATATTCAGACAACCATTAAAAAAAAAAATCAAGATAAGGTTTCTATAAGACTTTTTTGCATACACACCCAGAGCACTACTAAGCTAATGGATTCCATAGCAAGTTCTGGACAAGTGTTATCTGGGAACAACCATTCAAATAAAAAGCATGAGGCAATTCATATTTTCTCACTTTTAGAAATTATTTGAGTTCATTCCTAAGAACTCTATTTTTCCAGGCAAGTAAGTTTACAGAAAGAAAGTATTACAATGTGTAATCATATTCATTAACTAAGCCTGTGAATAGACTTATGAGACTGTTATGAACTGTCCTCATCTTCAGATAAAAACACTTAGGCATAGAGATTTAAGGCGAATTTTAAATTAATGTACATGCATTTTATTTATTTTCAAAACGTACCTTCAAATACATCACTTATTGGCATAAAATAAAATATGTAAAGGGGCCAAAACGGCCTACTGAAACACCCAAAAGGGCCCAAAATCAAGCAGCAAGCCTGTGGTAAAGTCAGAAATAGAGCTAAGACCTGGGTCCTAAACATCAGCAAAAGAGAAATACGTGTAATGGAATACAAAATGAATGTTTAGGGCATTTTAAGCATGTGATGAAATATTTTAAAGAGATTTGAAAAAGAAGTGGAGAAAGAAAAGAAAATACAGAGCATCTCTTAAATAAAGGAGTATAACTAAAATCCTCATCAATGTTGTATATTAAAACATCTCAAATTTAATAATGTTTAACATATTTTAATTGAAGTTTTCATTTGACTCCAGAAACTTTAAAAGTGCTATACCCTGAAATATATCAATGTGTTTGTTTTCTATGAATACCTTCTCTAATTTTGTAAAATGCTTTCAGTAACCATTTCTGACATAGACTGATAGAGCCAAAGGGCAGAAGGGACTACAGATCATCTAGTCCTACATCCTATACATCAGGCCTGTGGCAGATGTTACATGTTTTGCACAATTAGCATGTTAATCACATGATAAATTGTAGCATGCCATGCATTTAAGCAATTTAACATGCAATGAAGATGCTGAACTAGCCTAAAAAATGTTATATGTTAAATGTGTAACATGTTTGTGTTTCACTGTAATTTGAATATGTAATGTTACACACAGAGTGACAGGGCCTGGCCAGGTCCACCAGCATCCCAGGATGCACTTCTCCCTACCACCACTGTGAGAGAACCTGGACTGTATTCACAGCTGTAACTGGGGTGCTGGGACCCTGACCAGTTCCAGAGCCTGGGGCAGTGAACCATGAAAGTGGGGCATGATTTCTGCTTCATAACTCCTGTGGGTGAACTGGGGTTGTTCCCCCCCTTGCCCTAGGTGCATGATCAGTCCCTCATCCTGGGTCTGTGCAAATGTAGCCCTTGTGGGGTCAAGCCAGCTCTCAGGATCTCAATATTGTGCTGAGAGGGAGAGAAGGAAAAGCACATTAAGTGCAGTCCCCCTCACTGTTGACTTTTTTTTTTTTTATAGTTCACCCAGAGTTCCCCTTTCAGCCCGTTTCTTAGCCTAGCTAAGAATGATTAGTATGGCCCAGCCCTCCACAAGGTGAAAGTTGCCCCATGCCTTCATATAAATTTGGGGGCATCCCAGGACTTGTGACAAAAACACCTAGTTCCAGTCATGAGTGGAGACTAATTGGCACATGCACCCTTTTTCTTTTTCTTTCTTTTTTTTTTTTTTGGGGGGGGGGGTGTATCTGGAACATACACACATGCTGAACAGAGGGGGGGGGGGTGTATCTGGAACATACACACATGCTGAACAGACCTGAACTGTAGGGCCATCACGGCTTAAATGATCTTGATTCTGGTAAGGCTCAGCCCAACAAACTATATTAAGCCAAAGCATCATGATTTGCTATATCACAGAGTTTGTACTACATGCAGGGTGCATCTACAAAAGGCGCTTACTACATGGTAGCCCAATAACACTGCAGTAGTGTGCCAGTCAAAAACTGTGCTAATGTGTAGATGTGCCCACTAGCTTCTTAGCCTTTTGGCCAAGATCAAATGAGGCTGGGGGGGATTTGAACCCCAAGTCTCTGGGGCTACGGTTTGCACATAAGATGATGGCCTGGATTTGGGAAGTATTAGAAGCTCCAGACCAATGGGTCTGTGAGTGAGAATACTTCCCCAATGGTAGAATAACACAGACTTAAATTTGGAATTGATTTGGCCTTGAATAAGATAATGAAAATAAAAAATTGTTTGCCTGATGTGTAAACAAGTACCAAAGTACTGCTCAGAAGGGTGTTAATGGAGTACTTTGACTAAAACTTGCAGCAGTTTAACAAAAAGTTTATCCATTTTATTCTAGATAAACTAGGTGGCATTGGTAAGACTGTAGCTGGAGTACTGCATCCAGTTCTAGGCACTGCACTTCCAGAAGTATGTGGCTAATCTTGAGAGGGTCCAGAGGAGGGCTACTTGTATGGTTATGGGCCTACAGGTACGATCCTACAAGCAGAGATTGAGGGACCTGAATCTCTTCAGCCACCACAAAGGAAGGCTGAGAGGGGATCTTGTAGCAGTCTACAAATTCATTGCGGGGGGCAACAAGGAAAAGAGGATACTTTGTTTACCAGGGTGCCCCTTGGAGTTCCTAGGAAAAATAGCCATAAACTGATGGAGAACAGATTTAGATTAGACAATAGAAAAATTTTCTTTACAATGATGGTTGCCAAAATGTGGAATGGGTTTCCAAGGGAAGTGGTGCTCTCCCCTATCTTGGAGATCTTTAAGAGGAGACTAGACAAACACCTAGCTAGGGTCATCTGACCCCAGCGCTCTTCTCTGCCCAGGTCAGGAGGTTGGACCCTTCTGACTCTAAAAAACTATGAAATCTAAGTGCACCGGTTGCTACAGCAATGTTTAATTTCAAAGTTATTATTTTAAAATTTGCTCCTTACACCCATATGCTCAGGAAAAGCAGAGTCTGACAGCAGGAGAAAGGGCAGCCAGAG
The DNA here is from genome assembly GCF_001723895.1 of Crocodylus porosus. NCBI lineage: Eukaryota > Metazoa > Chordata > Crocodylia > Crocodylidae > Crocodylus > Crocodylus porosus. The sequence continues at coordinate 13,718,260 of NW_017728914.1, forward strand.
GAAAAAGTTGAATGAAAGCAGGGAGAAAAGGGCTGATTGGCCTCCCCCCAGCCCGCAATTTATTTTCCCTGCTATAGCAAGGGGGTGGGGGGGAGAAATTCAAGGCAAACCTCTAATAATTAGATTCTATACCTGGCAAATTATAGCAAATTTATAAATTTTCCATATATAGAATCTAATTATTGGGGGGGTCATCTTATAATAAGGGTCATCTTTTATTCAATTAAATACAGTACCTTTTACACTGTAATCAAAGCTAAGTATAGATGTTCAAAAAAGCCCAAGGCAGAATCACTTGAAGCATTGCACTTTATTCAAAGTGCTGTAGATTAGGTTGGGACTGAACAGAACAGATGTGCAGTTTGGTGGGGGGGCGGTGCTCAGAACCTGCCTACAGTGGCTGAGGTCAGCAGTCTGTGGGTGCTCTCACACACCTCCCAGTGTTCCCCGTGGGCTCCCCAGGTTGCCAGAGACTCCTAAGCACAGCTGAATGGGCAAGACATCCCTGATTCACAGCCTTGTGCAGGGGAGCCATCCCCCCCACCTCGATTCACTTGGTTAATCGAAGTTGTCAGCCACAGGTGGGCGGGGGGAGGAAGAGTGTCTGTATCTTTCTAGAATTATATAATCTGCCTAAGCAGGGGAGTGTGCCTGGGGGCTGAGTGGGGAGCCTGTCTGCTAAGTCCTGGCAGGGGCAGGCTAGGGACAGGCATCTCTGGAGCTGTGATGGGGGCTGGAAGCATCTATCCCACCTGGATCTGCTGCACATTGGGGGGGAGGGAAGGGGGTTAGGATTACTTGTTGGGGGGTAGGGGTGTGTATGTGTATCTAGCCTGCCCCCATCTCAAGCCCTGCTCCCTTCAGAAAGCCAGCAGCAGCAGTAGCTCCCTCTCCCATCCCCATGGCCTTGGGCCAGGCTGGAAGCACTTTTACCCACACACACCATCCCAAGCATTCAGCAGAGAGAGCCAGCAGCAGCAACATTAACATGCCATGCCCCTAAGAGGCTCCATGCACACAGGGCACAGCAAATTGCAGCCACCACTTGCTTGCTCACTCTGCCTGCCCTACTGAGGGGCAAAATTCTTCCCTCTGAGAAGCATCCTTGCTTTGCCTAGGGAGATTGTATAATGCTAGAAAAATACAGAGATACAGACACTTCTTTCTCTCTGCCACCCCGTCTGTGACTGACAACTTGGATTAGCCAAGTGAGCTGAGTTCCAGCATGCCTTTAGGCAAGGGAGGGAATGGGGGAGCCTGCTAAATCCCCTGGAGTGCCAGCAGAATACAGTCTACCTTGACTTGCAATAGGATGTGATACACAAGTTCAATAAAGTGCTATAACCTAAAGCACTTTTGTCTGCTACCACATCCATCCAGGGTTAACTTATAGCAGGATCCACCATTTTAAAGTGCTCTGTGTAAATGTCTGTTCATCTATGGCTTTAGATTGCCTTAACATGTGGCAAGTCATCCTCAGTCTTCTTTTTGATAAACTAAAGAAATCACTCTGTTTAAGTCTCTTTCTGGAAGTCATCTTTTCCCGCCCCCTGGTAACTATTGTAGTGCTTTTCTGACCTCTCAAAATTTTCAACACTCTCTGGAAAATGCAGGCCTCCAAACTTTACAAATAGTACTGCCTCAGGCCATAAGCAGAGGTAAATTCATTCTGTTTACATACCTCAGGATTATTTTAGTCCTTTTTGGCATAACATTGCACTTAGAGTTCATGCCTAACTGCTAAATCCTTTTCAGAATCCTAATTTTCAAGGATACTATTTTTCATTCTGTAGGTATGGCTTACATTCCTCATTCCTAAACTATAAATATATTGCATTTGACTATATTAAAACCCATTTTATGATTGAGTAGTCCAGTTTACTCTGTAAGATTATTTTACCCCCATCATTTGTTTATCCTTGTGTAAATCTGTGTTGTCTACAAATATTAGCAGTGGCTTACATTTTCTTATAGATCACTGATGAACATGTTTCATCATTGATAAAAATGACATAAGTCTAACAATCTGAACACGTGTGTTGTCACACATGCTTACTAAAATCTACTGGAACAAATAAAATATCCATCTAGTCTGATTTATTTAATGTACTTTCAAAATTTTTGCTTACACTCCCCTTTTAGTAATCTCAGAGAAGACTTCTATCACACAGTCTTACTTGAGCATTTCTTTACTCTTCCCTTCTAAAAATGCTTCTCACTCATTCAAGTAAAGAAGCAAACAATATCAAACAGTCAAAATTCAGTTAATTTTGCAATATCCTGTCTCTAAGGGGAGCCAAATGCAGACACTTTAGAAAAAGGCATAAAAACCTCCTGCCTAATTGTGCAGTACTATACTACAGGGGGAAATTTTTCCCTAACTCCAGCTGGTGATCAGCTTAAACCTTCAGCATGAGGATTGATAGCCATTGTAATTTTATACTAGCTAATATAACTGCAGATATTATTCTTGCTATACACTAATTATTGCTTCCTGAGCTGGCAGAAGATGGGGGGGCATGCTGTGAGAACGTGCTTCAGTTCAGGTTATAGGGAAGAGCGAGAAGTTGAGAAAGTAAGTATAATTCATAATGCTTTTCTGAGATGGGGGCTGATCATTCAATTATCATTCTACTCCTCTGCAATGAGAAGTGATGGCTAGTAAAATGGTGAGATTATTGGAAAAGGTATGGAAAGACACTGTATCTAATGGACAGGATTAACTCCACTGAGGCTACTATTGTTAGGTAACAATTCTTTTGATTAGAACTGCAAAAGTATTAAAACTATTAGGAATAATGGCCATATGATGCTGAAGAGAACGTTTGAATAATACCATCCCGAATTAACCACCCCATTAACCAAGATGAAATTATATTTTCACTTGCTGCAAAGGAGAATTTGATCTGGACAACTATCCAATTACCCTGCAGATTATGAATTGTGCACTTTAATTCGCAACCAGCACTCTTGCTTTTTTGTTTAACTAAACAGATCAGCCAATGGGATAATCCATCAAATATTATATATATATATATATTCTTGTTCACAGAATTGCTGATTCCAGATATTCCTGGTGAATATCAGTGTTAAAAAATTTACAGAACTAAAAATATTCACTGAATAAATTTGCAAGTTATTTCTCAACAGAAAAGGCTAAATTTTGTAAAATAACTGATCCCATTAACAATTATTCACTTGGGTATGTTTACAAATTAGCCTCATATAGAAAGAACCTGTTCAAAGTGATCCAAAACATAGATGTAAACAAATTATGTGAAGTGGGCAACCTGAAATTGGACTGTAACATTAAAACTAGATCATAAACTCAAATTACCAGGAAACAGAGAATGAACTTAAAATGTTTCTTTTAAAGCTGTTTCCTTTGAAAATTACTTCAGAAGCCATCTTACTCCTAAGGGATCTCAAAGTGGTGACAAGCGAACAATAATTAAGCAGAGATTCAGAGGATTTTTCACATCTTTCTAAAGGCATGAGTACACTGGAGAATAACATTTAAAGAGTGAAAATAGAATGTGGAAATGATTTAACTCCTACATATCACTAGGGCCTTCTGTACATGTGCAGGTAAAGGTGCAATAGGATCTAATGCTTAATCTATCTAATCATGCCTCCTGCCATGACATGTGTGCATGGCAGAAGTTATGACTGTGGGATCTTGCATTTGATCCCATCATGTTTTATTGCATCAAGGGAAGCCCAGCCTCATCCTTGCCTCCCCCTGCACCAGTAAAGAAGAAAGCTTCCCCCCTCAGCTGAGGGGTTCCCACCCATGGGGCACCACATATGCCCCCAGGGCTAGGAGACAGCTGCTACAATCTTCCATCGCTGGGGGTAATTGAAACCCTGCATCTGGTTATAGTTGTTTCACAGTCCTCTCCCCCGACACCCCGTCACCCCCAAGGCTGGGAGACCATGGCAGCTGTGATCTTCTAGCCCTGGGGGTGCAGGCACCCCCAGGGCTGAGAGATCACAGCCACCATCCCACTGCTCTTGGAGACCCAGCTAAGTCCTGGCACCAGGAGTCTTGCTGCTGGGACCCAACATCCACAGCTGTCAGACTCTGGGTCCAGGCAGCTGTGGGGTGCTTCCAGGATCTACAGTCAGCAGCTCCTAGGGCTGAGAATCCTCTTAATTGGCATAACCCTGTGGCTGGGATCCCCATCAGCTGATGGGGCTCCCAGCTGCAGGGAAGACCCTGCTACATGTGCAAATTAAATCTCAATAGCAATGAGCTATAAAGTTGGAGCCTTTGATGGTGTGATAGCTACTTTGTATGTGTAGCTGGTCTCAAGGCAGCTGCACTATTGACCAGTTCATTGTAGAACACATATAACATGAAGAGGGGGCTAGGAAATAGAAAACATCAGATAAAACTAAATATTTCTTTAGGGCCCTGTGACTGTGCCAGCTTCACCCTGCAGGCTCCTTCTAGTCTCAAATGCCATACTTTGTTGGTTAAGAAAGTAGATAGGGAGGCTGCCCTCAAGTTGCTAATCAGTCACTGTCCTGATGGACCCCACTAAACTCTGAGGGTTTTGAGACCCCTTGCTGGGTCCTGTTCTAAGCAGGCGCCTCGTAAGACACTGCACGCCTTATGGGCTAGATGCATGACTCCAAAACTGCCCCTTTACCACACCCCATGCTTCACAGATGCTATGTAGACATTGTCTCTAGTGATGAAGCCTCAGTTTAGTTTGGCCTCTTGTTGTCACTGGACCCTTAGCCTCAGTAACTGCACCCTCTAGTGCTGGGATCTGCTCACCCCCTCTCTCTGCGCCCTCTGGCACTGGGGCTCTGTGTAACAAAACCCTCAGTTTTTCTTTTTTTATTATTTATCTTAAAATGCATTCCCACCCCTTCCCCAACCATTTCTGACTTTTCTCTTCCTCTCTGTTCCCTATAGATAAGTATAAGTGAGCTCAAAATTAGGATAAGCTTTAAGCATTTTTATTTTTGGTGGCAAGTTTTTGGTTTTGGATGTCCATTGTTTCCTAATTATTAGGTTTGTATTAATTTTGACTGTTGTATATTATATTGTTGTCATTTTTGTATTGATTTGTATTGTTTCTTATGGATACTGTATGGTTTAGGCCTGTGTTTGTCAATGAACCAAAGTCATGTCAAGTTTCCATTTTATATGTCAAGCCTCTATCTTCTGTCCTCTGCCTGTGCATCCCCTGTTGCAACAATATGATTCATTGTACCCGTCCCCTGTCATTTGCAATCCCTCCAATGTAAATTGGTTCCCGGATGAATGAGAATAATTGTGCATGATTAAAATACAATGGCAGCAGGACTCTACCGAATGGCCTGTAACGACTGGGCCATCACCTCGCATTGATTCATCCAGGAACCAGGGACCTCATCCAGGGCAAGACCAGCATTTGAAAAACAAAAGACCCTTCAGAACCAGCAACTCTCACCATTATAGACACCCAAAACTGCACATCGCTGCATGGAGCACACATGCTCAGTACACCAGGGGCTGACCCTTGCTTGGGCATGCCTCCTGTCACTAGTGTCACACACGGTATCCCCCTATCAAGAGGGGCAGTGAAGACAGACCCAGTGGGAATGCCATCTCCATCTGGACCAGACCAGCTTCACATCACCGATCCACCCCAGAGGTCCTGCTGGTGACCCACTCTGGACAACACCGAGCTGAAGGAGACCCTGAATGGCCATCGAGGATCAACTTCCAGCCTGGGATAGGTAGATATTACCTGCATACCTACTCCTACAATTTGGACTCTCTCTCTCTCCTTCTGGACTTCAGCGGACTTCAGCCCCTGCACCAAGCCTCTCTAACCCCTGCTCACAGTGTGTGTGTGTGTGTGTGTGTGCACGTGCGTGCATGCGTGCGTGCGTGCCAATTTGGCATTGTGTCAC
>NW_017728914.1:13724952-13786672 GCF_001723895.1 Crocodylus porosus
GTAACTGGTAACTGATTCTGTCTAAATTTGGTGTGTGTAGTGTGTGTGAAACATTAGTTATTTTGGATGAGTGTGTATCTGAGTTGCTCATGTGAGAGTGTGTGCACTCATCTATATGGCATTGTGTGCATGATGTACCAATTAGTGATCTGTGTCTAACTTTTGGGGTGTATAGTGAATGCACCTGAGCTGGTAGTGTGAGGGTATATGCCTAATAGGGGTGTATGCAATAGTGAGTGTGTGCTTAATTGATTTTTATGTGTGCATGTGCAATTGCACACCACACTCTCCTGTCTAACAGCACAATATTGAGATCCTGAGCGTTGGCCTGACCCCTCAGGGCAACATCTGAACAGTAGTGTACCCCAGTGAGGCCTCCTCCTCCCCAGTAGCCTCAGCCCAGTCCACTGGATTAAACAACAACAAAAATATGAGCCCCTGGGCAATAACCTAATAATAATAATACCGATGACACATTCTGCCCTTTTAAGAGGGCCATTTTCTCCCTCAGCAATGTGTGCCTCCTATCCCCAGGCACTTTAGGAGCTCCTGTTAGTCTTACCAGCAGCCAGACAGGCAGCCAAGCATCTCCATGGAGCTTTTATGCATGAACTCCTTCCATGCTGGCTGCTGTCAGAGAACTGGCCATCTCCAGCCCCAGCCCCAGCCCTTGGGCTTACATGTGCCCAGGGTCCTGCCTTCTTCCAGGAAGCTGACCAGGTGCAGGTGGAGACTAATTCCCTCATTAGCCTGATGCCATGGCATACTGCACATGTGGGGGTTCTGCCTGGTTCCTAGAGCCCTCTCTCTAAGCAGTTTCTGCCCTTAAATGAGCAGGCATACCTTAGTGCCCTGAGACATAGTATGTAACAGATGACCATTTGTAGAAAAAAAATCATGCTCTTTGGATAGGATATAACAGAATTGAATTGGTGGCAAAGTAATGAGGGGGGAAAGTATCATCTAAGGAAGAGAACTGGAAGACTGATGGAACGGGGATGCAGGTCAAATTTCTGAGCAGCCTCATGTTTGCTTCTGTTCGGGGCTTGGATATGTGCCTTCAGTTGTGGTAGAGGATCTTGTTAGTCCAGGTACCTGGGTCTATTTCTATTACATCTTAAACCGGTGGTGGTTATACCCCTCTTCCCAGTTTCAGTGAGGTTTACCTAGCCCTGGGGCGGGCAGTTATTTTGGGCGGAGGGCAGGCTGTCAAGGGCTGCATGGGTAGCCACACCCTTTGACAGGTGCCCCAGCCTCTGCTCACCATTTTGGGACCAATGTCCCAATGTCTTAGGACCAATGTCCCAGGGCCAGCACCGGTGGGGCCCAAAGTGGGACGCAGGCTGGCAGAGGTCTGTGAAGCTGGATTGGGCTGCACCAGCAGGGAGGGGGGGAGTTGGCCCGGCTCCATAGAGCCCCTGCCAGCTGGGAACCCGTGCTCCTGCTACGCTGCTCTGGTACTGATGCCAGGGCACCAGTGTGGGCCCCGTGCTTCCAGCCCACTCACACCCAGTGCCCCCCATCCCTGCAGTACAGGCAGGGGCAGAGCACAGCCCTGACCCCCTGCTTGCCAGCAGGGAAGAGGCTGGTGATCAGTGCAGGGAAAAGCAGCCCCTCACCCAGCCCATGGCCACTGCTCCCTGCTGCAGGCACCTGCAGCCCATTCAGGGCTGTCTGGAGCAGACAGAGGCAGTTCCAGGTGGGCTGCAAGCAACTGCAGTGCAGGGCACCAGCCACACTGAGAGTGAGGGGCCACTCTTCCCCATGCTCAGCACCAGTTTGTAACCCAGCTCCGCTGCCAGCTTGGCAGTGCGTCTGGGTTACAAGGTGGCTGAGTGCAAGGATGGGGAAGCAGCCCCTTGCCTGCCCCATGCCTAGTGCCTCATGCTGCAGCCACTTACAGCTGGTCTGGGACTGCCTTTGCCTGCTCCAGACAGCCCCATGTGGGCTGCAAGCACCTGCAGCAGGGGGTGCCAGCCATAGGCCAGCAAGGGGCCACTTTTCTCTCTGCAAGGAACCAGGGAAAAGCTAAGCATAGGGGAAAAAGCAGGCCCTACCCTGCCCCATGGCTGGCACCCCATGCTGTAGCCCTTTGCAACCCACATGGGGCTGTCCGGAGTGGGCACTCAGCCCCACATGGGCTGCGAGCAGCTGCAGCATGGGGTGCCAGCCATAGGGCAGGGAAAGGGCCACTTTCCCCCACCCCACCCACACTCCTCCCCTGCCCAGGGTACCCCCCACCCTTCACACTCCTCCCCTTACCTGTAGTCCCAATGCAGGGCAGCCATGCGCTCCAAAGCCAGAAGCCCTGGGAGGGGCCTGGCAGGATTGTGTGGGTCCTGCTGTTGTTGGAGTCCACTGGGCTTCCCCTGGGTCCTATTGCCCTTGGTTCCTGTCATTTTTGACAGGAACCAAGGGCAGAGAAATACTAATTTTCTACATTTTTTAGGGGCCCAGCAGGCCAGATAGAATGGCCTTGCAGGCCACATCTGGCCTGTGGGCCTGTATTTTGTCCACTCCGACCTAACCAATAGTTATATTATTTCTCTGGCTCTGTGGTTCACAGAAGCAAGACAGATCCCAAGCTCTCTGATATGGAAGAAACTGGAAGCACTTAGGGGAAATAAGGCTGCTTCCTGAATAGTCAAACTGCACCATCGTTTGTACCTTGGGGAAGAGGAAACTCTGTCCCAGGCTGTATTCAGTAAGCTGTCTTCCCTCCCCACTGTGGAAGGAAAGACCAGTGAAGCCACATAGCAACAGATACTCCACTGTCTACAAGTACTACTGCAAGTTGGAATGTGGGGGGTCTCCTTTGAAGCTAAGGTTTCACAAGGATAAATATTCTTTGTGTCAGCTTCCCAGATGCTGCCCACTTGAAAACTGAAACATGATTGTTTCACTATACTGAGGCCCGTGCTCCCTCACTCACAAAGGAGAAACACCTGAAGCATTCTTAAAGAAAGGAACTAGATTTTTACTCTTCTTTTTTGGGAAAGACAATGTTACAAGACAGAACATTTGGAGGGCAAGTTCAAATCACACAGGAGATGACTGTGTGAGCTGCTCCTTTATAGTTAGTTATATCTGGTTAAGGTTCATGTCTGATGTCCTAACTCAGGGAAGGCTAAAATCTGCCAGACTAAAGAGCTAAATGGATGAGTCTGCATCAGACATTATTCTTATTAAATAAAGTAGTATATGTAAGATATGGGAAATAATTAAATCAAATTGAGTTCTATATCTTAAGGAAAATATTTTTAAAAAATGAAGAGTCCAAAGGAGAGCAATATCACTTTTGTAAGTGATATAGAAAAATATGGGCAAAGTTAAAGGAAAAGTTTAACTATAAGGGTGAGTTAAAGGAACTGAGTTTGTTTAATTTAGAAAAAGAGAAGACTGATAGAGGAACATGATAATGGTTTTTCATTATGTAAAAGGTCACCATGAAAAGAATGATTATCATTTGTTCTTGATGCCTAGTGGGAGAAAGTAAGACGATATCAGCTTTATTTACAGCAAAGATGATTTAGGTTAGATTTTATTAAAATATAAGAACAGCAATGTACTGATACAGGCCCCATAAGGAGGATATAGGGTCTCTTTCACCAGAGGTTTCTGAGTCCAGTTTTTTTTTTGTTTTTGTTTTTTTTTGTGAAAAAGGAAAATAACATTAGAGGCCTCCTCCAAATAAAACCCAGTATGTCTTCCATTGTTCACAGTTTCATAGTGCTTTCTTTTCCAAAGAAATGGATTTAACAACAAACAAACCAAAAACCTCCCTACCCCACCCAGATCTATAGTATATGTATAGTCCCAAATGGGAATGTATTATCAAAAAAGTTAGAATACTCAGAAGATCTTGGATTTGAATTCCTTATCACTTATCAGTGTTCATTTTCAGAATCTGCATTCAAGACCATTATCTGTGTGTGGAACATGAATTTTGAAGTCTAGATTAGGACCTGAAGTTTGTCAAAGCATGGGTTGGATCTAATGCTACTGTTAATGGAATTTTTGCAAAGTTGCTTATGTGTGCATCATCTTATTACACTTATGCTCCTCTAATGTCACATGTAAATATGATGTCAATGCAGCAATTAGAGTATTGAGTTAGATTCTGATGCTTGTATAGTGAGAGGACTTTGATGTTGCCATAACTCTAAATTAAGTCAGAAAAAACCTGGAAGCTCACATATGTACACACCACCACCACCACCACCACTACCATCAAACAAACCAATTACTGTCTTACCTATTATACATTATGTAAAGGAATAAGCAAACATTAAGTTACAAGACTTCCCTTCCATTTCAGGGTTCTGGTAATGACATAAGCTACTTAGGCTTTGCTGTGGCTAAAAATGTCACCAGAACTTTTTCATGGATTTATAGCCTCAAAATTTGGAATTGCTTGTTACTTATAGTATAACTCACTAACACATATATCACAAAAATATGATGCCATATGGTACCGCATGACAAAACATATCTAAAGAGATTTTGTTCGGAGAAGATCCTAACTCTTAAAAAGTCTGACACATTGAACAGCTGATTTAGATGTGCTTTATTTGTTCTAATGTAGTATTAGTTCATCTTTGAAAGAGAAAATGCACAAAAGAAAAGACACCTTATAACCTGCCTGCCATCTGATAACCCCAGGTAATGTGTCTGCATTTTACCAGCTACATTTTATCACCAGTAATACATTCCCTCCCCCCTACCTGTCTCTCACCTATTGTCTCCAATTCCCTTAGATCCCCACTGCCATGCATTTGCATTTTCACAGACCTGCATTTTGCATATTGGCTTCTATTCTACCCAGGAAGGAAAACACAAAAACACCAACAGACTCTCCTTATGCCTAAAGAAAAGTGTTTGTGCCCAAAAACCTGCAAAGAACATTTTTTAAAACCATTTAGTTAGTCTAACAAAAGATATCACATCTACCCAAAGAACTTTATCTGCCAAAAGAGAAGACATATTCAAAGATATATATTTTAAAGGAATATTACAATAAGTCGTCTTCAGTGGTAAATTCACATGCAGACAACTGGGCTTGTTATGCCTCTATATCTCATCTTTCATTTGGAATGCTCCTCAGGCCAGCCAGTGAAAACCTTCATCAATGCTGACTAGAAGTTAATTACATTACATCTAGTAAAGATATATCATTAGCCTTGGAAATACTGTATTCCTTATGAATTTTGACAGAGTCATAATTCCCCCCATCACCCCCACTTTTTTTTTTTTTAAGTCAACATACATTTGTAAGTTGGCAGGGATTTTTTTTTTTAATCAAGATTTAATTATTTATTAAAATGTAAATTAAAATTTGATCAAAGCATTCACATTAGCTTCCTTATGCAGCTCTGGCAATGTGAAGCAGCTATAAACCTAGGTTATATAATCAGTTTGTAGCTGCTCTACACCACCAATGCAAGAAACTAGCAACAGATTTACAATGAAGGCATTTATGTGTCTAATGATTCACCTTGATGCTTAATTGAATTTACAAAAGCACTGTAACTGGTTAGGTAATTAACTGCCTTTCCAAATCTGGCCCTATTCTCACCATCCCTCAAACAAAAAAAAATTGTGAGAAATTTTTCTGATAAGAGTATATATTCAACATTGTGAGTTAACGTACAAGACACTTAAAAGTTTTAAAATTTCCTTTTCCTTTTAGTAAAGCCTTTTCCTCTGTGCAAATTTGTGCTAATAGATTTGGTTTGGGGGAGGAAGGCAGGGAAGTTGATCACTACATACAATTACCTATTAAAAATGTTTTTTCCTGCTACACTTACATGTAAAAATGATACTATATGATAAAAATACCTGGATTTTATCAAGAAAATTCTGATTGTATTGTACCCTTTATTTGTTATTTTTCCAAAAACCAAATTGTGGATCCAAACATGCAACACTTGCTCACAAAAAGAGTCCCATTAAACATGTAGGAGTCTACTGAAGAGTTGCAGCACCCATATATTCCAGAAGGAAAGTAACATTACTATCTGACACAATAAATGATTAGCTTAGTCAGGTCATGGCTTTAACAATATTTAGTAAATATTTCACATATTTCCACACCTAGTCATAATAGGTGATAGCATTATATTGCTTCTATGCATATTATTGCTTCTAAATGTTTACTATTTTGTGTATCCAGTGGGGTGTATCAAAGAGGAAGATTACTTAAACCTCTGGTATGGTTATTAGAACTGGATAAGAACCTAGGGAACTCACCTTGAATATGACCACTGTGTTGACAAGTGGGAGGAGCGGGGGAGCAGAGAAGCGTGGAGCAGAGAGCCCTGCCCAGCCCAGCCCAGAAAGTATGCCAGCATGCTGAGAGAGTCTGGCTTAACTTAAACCAGGAAGGGTACTGGGACAGGCATTGCATAAACCGTTTTGATACAAATCAGTTAAATTTGATACTACATTCAACCAGGTTTATCTCAAACCATTTTTAGCCATATTCAAACTGGTTTATGTGCACGGAACATCTGTTCTGTTGCAGGTTTAAACCAGTTTCTGATCACTTAAACTGGTTTATGTGTAATGTCTGTCCCTACCCAATAAAATTAAAAAGATCTGGATCAATACCTGATGTAAACCTACCTAGAGTTTTTTAAACATTTAAAATTTTTTTTTTAAATATTTTTTCCTTATTCAACCTGCAACCATATCTGAAGCAGCAACTTCAGCTGCTGTCACTGAATTCTATGCACTGTATTCTAGACTGTACAATCTGTGAAGATTTGTTTCCAGCTTTCCCTTGATTGCCATCTTACTATCACTTCAGCCTCTGTTCCATTTCCAGACCCACCTCACCTGTGCCCTCTACTCTAACTAGATGATATTTGTCCCACTGTAGTTTATGCCTCAATATTTACTTGGACACTTTCATTGCAAAGCTAGCAGTTTATTGAGTCAAATGTTCTGCTTTGCGTAAGACAGCTGTGGAAATATTTTTTTTTGTATTTGGGGAATCCAAGTTTCAAAGGCATCAATATTTATGACCAGGGCCCTACCTTTAGAAACATTTTTTGCTGTGAATATAGGTATTCTGGGAGTGATGGGGTCAGCAAATTGCACGGGATTATTTGATACAAAAGGGGGTTGCTGTGTTCCATGGAACATAGCTCTGGAATCCTGATTTTGAATTCAGCAAAACAATTCTATCTTTTTTTTGTTCTAAAGGCCTTGAAATCCCTATCCTACAGGTGATGGGTCTCATGGTACCCTCTCAGTCAGTGGATGATCTCAGACTTTGATACAAGTCTCAGAAGCTTCTACAGCTTCAGCATATATTTATGAAAATAATAGGAAAGTTTATGCAGCAACTACTCACACTTTGCCAGTTGAGGCAAATGTTCTTTATTTCTCACTTCCATAGTCAGTAAATTCACTCATTTATTCTGGAAAAGGAAAGAAAATGTGTTCAATATTCTAGAGGCAGTTTTTTTACAGCAGCAGGTAATGTTTGCTGTTTTACTGCATATTTTACACTCATTCATTGCTGAATAACTCAGTCACAGTCAAAAGCTATCAGTAACAACAAATTTCATGGAGACTTAGTACTATCTAAAGTCATGACCAATTTTTTACAATGACAACTAAGGAAAGGGATAGAGCAGCAACAGTTAATGGCTGAATGGAAAAATCAATGAGTTTTTCTTGGTTTTTGGCAGAATTTTAACAAATAAAGATTAACTTAATCATATATGGACTAATCTGTCACAGAAATGGAAATATATTATTGAGCCCTAATGCTTGCACCATGCCTAGTCTGATTCAACACTCTGATGTGTTCAAGATGTTCTGGATGATGATAGATTTTCTCAGTGGTCCTGAACTCATTTGGATGCTAGAAGCCTCATGGACCAGCTGCCACACTAAGCTGCATGTTATACAAAAAGGGTCAGATTACACCTGACAAGCGTGAGACTGTGAGAAGGTGGGGAGAGTGTGTAAAAGAGAGACTTCTCTTTTTCATTCCACAGTTTGGAGCTCTTGAAGGGCATAACAGTGTTTCCTGTGCTCTATGACCTGAAGGGATCTGCGGAACTATGATGCTATTAGTGCTTGTCTCTGAAGTATAAGAAAGAATGTTTAACACGAAGACAGGGGCTTTACCCTGCCTGTATTCACACAGTGGGCAACGATGTAGTTGTGGCCATACTCCTTCAAGATGGATACAGAGAAATTAGTATACTGTACCAGACCGGGAGTCTTTTTTTCTATGATTAGCCATCTCATGCTTAAAGCCAAGGATGTTAAACAAAATCTGGAAGGTGGCCTTGGGAAAGGGTGGGGGTGGGGGGAAATCTCTAGGATTGAGGTGGGGTGGTGGGAGTGGGTGGGCAGGGAGAGGCTTCTTGCATCTGGATGTGAAGGGCAGTTGAGATCCCTGGTTGACAGTGGCAGGAGGGTTTGCTTGTGGAAGTCCTAAACAGGGAGAGGATGCTTTGGGGTGGGGGGGTCTAGTCCTTAGACCCAGGGTGAAAACCCTGTGGGTGGCTGGAGCATCACCCAACAGGAAGGGGCAGGACTTAAGATGTATATAAAGCCAGTGCCTAATTCCAGGCTGGGGGTCTGGCCCTGCAGGCTTCAGAGGCAGAGCTGACCTTAGCAAAAATGGTGCCCTGGGTGAACTTGCATTTTGGTGCCTCCTGCCCAGGCCCTCTCCCTAAATCAGCAGCACCATTGCAGGCAGAGGCAGGTGGCCAGTGGCCTGGGTTCAGTCCCAGGGAGATGGAGTGGCATGATAGCCAGGCAGTGACTGGGAGTGGGGGACAAGCTGGGCTGGGGTGGAGATCAGCCTGGGGTGGGGATCAGCCAGGGAGGCATGGGCGGGGCAGGGCAGGGCGGGGCAGAGAGCTGCTATGAGCACAGGCTGTGTGTGTGTGTGTGTGTGTGTGTGTGTGGGTGGGTGTGTGTGTGTGTGTGTGTGGTGCCCCCCATGAGCACAATGCTGTGGGCAGTTGCCCATGTCACCCACCCCAAGACCTATTCTGTTCAGAGGAAGAGGTCTATAGTGTTATGGCTATTGCTGGGTGACTGAGATTCTGCTGCACCTGGGAACTGGACATAAGGAGCCAAGGGCTTGCAGAGGGCTAGGACCTGGGATGAGGGAGTTTTATTATGTAACCAGTAGGCTTACAGTTTTGGTTACAGCCAGGGACTCATATTTCTCTGTTTTAGCTTATACTGGTTGTCTAGAAGTGGTGACAAGGGTAGATGATGAGGCCGCAGTGGGATGCCTGAGGGGTGCATTGCAGTCAGCCCACAGCAGGGTGCTAGGGGCATGCTGGAGTTCTGAGCCTTGCCAGGGACTGGGGCTCAGGACACAGAGTAGGCTTAAGCCAAAGGGTGGCTGAAGCCTAGAGAGAGGCTGAAGCCTAGCATGGGCAGAAGCCAGACAGTGACAGAGGGCCTACTGTCCATGAAGGGAAGAACCAGGGCCAGGGGACCCAGTGCCTAAGACTGGCAGACACCAGGCCCAGGAGGTCCAGTGTCCAAGAAGGGCAGAATGAGGGCCAAGGGCCTAGAGCCAAAGACAATGAGACAGAGGGCTGAACTGCAGAAGCCAGGTCTGGCAGTAGACCTTGGCTAATGGGCCCAGCTAGAGGAAAGGGGCAAAGGCAAGGAAAGATAAGACCCCAATAAGGGCCAAAAAGCCCCACTGAAGCACATGATCTATATAGATGCTGGGGAGCCGGGTTAAACTAATGCGCTTCTTTTTCCAGTAAAGCACCTTTTCTTTTTCTTCACATCTGTCAGAGCCCATAAAGTCTTTAAATCAAGACTGGATGTATTCTAAAATATATGTAGTTGATAAGATATACAATAGTATGCTTGAATTATTGGCTAAAATGCTTTGGCTTGTGTTATGCAGACAACTCATATTGAATGATCTATCACTCAGAGGAAGATCCAAGATATACAGCAGTGGTTCCATTTGGACTTCAGAGGAATATTTGACCTAAATTTCATCAGTTATAGGTGAATAATGTTGTAAGTTCTGTTTTCTCCCTCATTAAAATAAATTTATTAAATACAATAATGGATTTTGGATTTTATCATTATTTATGTTTATCCATACATATAATTCTTTTTTCTCTTTTCAGTTGGACAAAACCTTTCAAGCCTAACTTAATGGCAACAAGTTCCACAGTTGAATTATGAGTTGTAAATAAAAGCATTTCCTTTTGTTAGACCCTAGTAGGATATGGTGATAGCATAATCAGTCCCAACCTGGATAGTGTCTTATGGGTACAAAGAAAACAATGAGGACATGAAATGGCAGACAAACAAGCCCCCAAATGGCAGACAAACAAGCGATGGACACTATTCAAAGCTGCCAAGAGCTAAGAGGAGGGAGTTTTAATTTATTGCTATAAAATAACTTAATTTTTACTTTCAATAGCAAATGAGTGTATGCATATAAATTATGGATATTTGTTTTGCTCTTGCTTTAGGTAGTCTTCCTTTTTTTAAATATGTGACCTTCTACCTAATAACAGCAAGAAAACATTAAATGGAACTGCAGCACATATTCAACACTTGACTTCTGTGCAGACTGCTCCTCCCCTATCTTTGAATGCACAGAGATTCAGTACAAGAGGTGAAATCACCAGTGGAAGTGGGTATGAACAATCAGATTTAGCACTTACATTACAACATGAAAAGAACTTGTTTGTAATTAGTGCTATGAAAATCTTTCAAATCTAATACTTCATATGTGGAGGTGGAGAAAGATTTCAGGAGGAAACCATGAAAAATTCCATCATTTCTTTTTACTTGAAAAAAGGGACTGTGAATTTACCAACACTGAAATCCAAACCCCCTACACTTCTTGAACCTTCTGAAAATGGAAAGGAGCTTCTTGCAACTGACCGCAGGTTAAGTTTGATCTGTCTGCAACAGATAAAAATCTTGAGAGAAGATACCAGTAGTGCCATTTTCTTTGAAGGCTGTTAGATTTGTCTCTATGAGAAAGGGATCCAGAGAAGAAAGGGGTGGGCTGGTCTGAATATCAAGGAATAATGAATGCATTCTATCCAATTTGGAAATCACACCGAATCACAGATGCAAAAACAATAAGTAGGAAACTTTGCAGAAACACAGATGTGGCCCTAGAAAATTGATTTCTTCATATTTGTTGCTTTAAATTATGTCAGTTTGTTTGATAGCTCCAGTAATTTTAAATGCATTTTTTTCTCCTGTGAAATGCACTGTTTCAACTTTCCTTGAGGGGAGCTTAAGGCATTGATTTATGGTCAGAGATGGGCACATCTATGTGTGCACATAGCTGACCATAAAACATGCTGTAACTTAGCAGTTAATGTTGGGACACCTTTTCCCCAGTTTTGTACCTGAATCATGGCATCAAAAATTAGCCCACCTGCTATTCATAGGTAGCAAGTTTTTCTTTAAAAAAATAGGACTGTTTGATCTAGCTGCATAAATATTATGTTTAAAGCGTCTACAGTCACAGAATGTCAAGTAAGTCTTAATGGTAAAAGATTCCATGTGGTGTTCATAGTGTTAGGCTTTCAAATGACTGTAATCACTTCAAATGAGAAGTGTTAGATCTGTAAAATAAACTTAAATTTTCAACACATCCTTTTTGAAAAGAGACAGGGGCAGGAAGTATTATGAAGTTTCATCTCTATTTATTAATGAAAATATATTATTTTTCATTAATTTAGATTATGGTGAAGTATCTTATTTCCTTTCTTTAATGTGTTAAATCAGTTGAAAGTTAGAATTGTGTCAAATGCAATAAAACCGGAGAAAAGGCCAAAGGTCCTCCCAGTCCTAGGAGGAGGATGGAGCTAATGTGATTAGGGCATGAACATTTATGCAGCCAATGGTATGGAAGAGAGTGGTGGGGCTAGCAGCAGGTCCAACTGCTTTTTACCAACTAGCTTATATGACCAAATGCCATTTACAGCTGAATCAAATTAGAGACAGTCCTTGCTATGAGTTCAGAACAAGACTTCAACCCACACCTCTGAATATACTAGGACATTTTTAATTCTTATGTCTAAGACCAGTACACTCTGCATCTTCTGGGTCCTCAGGTTTTCATGGGACCTCAGTTGGCACTTCCAGGGATTCCAGAAACCTTTGCTGTGGATTGGGAGTTTCATTTTGGCTAATCTCTTTCTCCCTTATTGCTTCTTCTCACAAACATGAGAGCATACATTAGAAATCCTGGAACTTTTCCATCTGTCATGAACATTACCACCTCATGTGAAGAAGAGGTGACATGAAATCTCTCTCATAAAAAGGTGAAAGACTACCATTTGAAATCATCATGTAACTGGAAGTAAACAGTTTCCATTTGTTATTGCTTGTGTAAACATTTGAATAAAAAAAAAGGAATAGAGATATAGAGAAGAGTTGGAGTTGAAGGATTGAAAAAGAACATTGGCCATGCGCTTCTTTAGTTAGATTCCAAATGCATTTTTCTCTAGAAGTGCTGTGTAAAATAAACCTCTTCTTACAAATAAGAAGTGTATCAATAAAACATCTAGAAGATTGAAGGCTTAAAAAGCTAGAATGTCTAAGAAAAATAATGTTATGACTATTCAAAAGGTCATTTATAAACATAGAATGAGTTTCATTTATAATTCTCCCTTACCTCACTCTCTATAATTCTTTCTTACCTCACTATTGTAACAGGAAAAGCTAAAGAGAACAATATGGTCCCCTCTACATATTGTATCTATTGTGCTATTGCCATGTTAATTGCGGAATAAATTTAGGCTGACTACATGTGCAAATAAACCATCTTGCCTTAAAAACTCTCAACATGCTATGAAGTTATTGCTTGAAAATGTGTAGTAACTTTATAGCTGATTACTCTCCTGCTTTAATTTGCATGTGTAGGCAGTCTGTGGCTGGGAGACAGCAGCTGCTGTGATCTCCCAGGTGCTGGGGAACACAACATACCTCCAAAGCTGGAAGACTGCAGCCAATGGAGTCTCCCAGCCCCGGGGGTGGGAGCACTCTATGTAACAGCTGGGAGATCACAGCTGCTGAGAACACAGCACCATGGGGCGCTCCAAACACCCCCAGAGGTAGGAGACCGCAGCAGCACCCCACACGTAAGGGGCCTGAGAAACCTGTGCCTGCTTATGAGACATGGCAGGAGATGCAATTGTGTGGATCATACATTAGATGCCACTGCACTTTTACCTGCATGTGGGGGGGAGGTGCTTAGAGTCTCACTGAAATAACACCAAAGCTAGACTATGAATTTAGGCAGAGATGAATTTCCAGAACCTAGATGATCTGTCTCATCCACTCCTATATCACAAGGATATTATAAATCCAGGCATCTCTCATGATCTCAACTCATGTAAGGCAAAGGTAGTTTCACAAAACCCAAACCATGTCAGCTCTATAGATGGAAAAGCAGCGATAACATGGATTGTCCATTAATATCTAGTATAGTATCTCTGCACCAGGCATTGTTTCACCACTGGGATGTTGCCTTTTGAAACAAGCTGTGTTTTCACATTTGTTTGAAAGTGTGAGGTACAGCACATCACAATAGTCTGGGGACTACTGGAAGTGAGAAAAAAACATGGGCTACATTTGAAAATGGTCTAAACTGAAAAGGAAAAAATATTTTTGCTATGATTCTTGAGTACAGATGGTCAGAAAATGTTAATTGAAGTAGGCTTTAACAGAAAAACCTGTTCTTATGAAACATAGATTTCATAGTCTTTAATCAGGTTTGATTAAAATACCCATTACATTTTTTTTTTTGACAAAAACAATCAAATGGTTTATTTAAGTAAATTCTACGTTGGAAATTAAAAATGCTTCATTTTTATATCAGTATTTTTCATTATTTCTTGACAGGTTAGTAGTAGTAGGAACACCAGTGTCAATGTCAAACTGTTTCTTTACAGCACTAAACATTACAATACAAAATTGAAAAATAGCCTTGTCCTCTAGTAAATATAAATTGTGGCCAGCTAGCATAAAGATGATCCCATGAGTATATTATTAATTCAGGATGTCCCAGATCCTATTTAATCTATTATGTGTCTAATAGGAATGAATCCTAGTCCATTATGCTTATGTCTCTGGAAAATCATTGATGATGTTCTTTTGCTCCATCTTTGTCTTAAGAGTAAGGCACAAAGAAAATTAAGGAGAAAGAGGAGGAGGAAGTCCTACCCATCCTTATATTAATAATATTTCCCCAGGCAGCTGAGCAGGGTGAAATAAGACTGCACTCAGGGGGAGCATCTACATGAGGCGCTACATCACCATAGCAACACATTATGGTGACACAGTATTGGTGGGCAAAAACCATGACACTACAGCTATGTTGCTGTAATGACATGGTCCCTCAATATAGCGCATCACTACAGCAACGTAGCAGCTAAAAATAACCACACGCTGCCAGCATGACACAGTACGGGCTGTTACTGCAGTAACAACAGCATTGTAGGAGCATGTGTAGATGCACCCAGGGTGTGCTGAATCCCATATCTGTGGACCACTTACTTGGGAGTCCCACACTCAAGCATGCCCTAAGCACATTCTGCTGCTCCTTAGTGTCAAACACAGAAATGAAATGGCAAAGCTACTTTGAGGGTGCCCAAGATCTGTGTCTGTGTAGTTAAAAAGGTGGAGGTGTGGAGGGGCCTTCAACGAAGCAACACCACCTCATTTCCATGTTCAGCATATGTGAGTGGGATCAGGTAGGTGACAGGTGCTTAGGACCACTGCTCACTGGGAGCACCAGGGATATGGTCCTGCGTCCCTTTTCAGTGTTAGTTAGCAGAAAATGAATTATGTGGATGAAATCTTATGAATTTATAAATCAGTCGGTTTATAAAAGAACTATCTACACATGCTCTGAAAACAAAATTCCTATCCCCCCTATTATGACCTGGAATGAAGTGTTAGTTCCTTCAGGGCTTTGGATGATGGCAATGCTTACTTTGCATTGCAAAGCAGATTCCTGATCCTGCTGCAGCCTCCAGCCTCACTGAGAGTGGCTGCTCTTACAAAGCAATCACTCTTATTTTGCTGTCAATAGGATTAAGTAAAAAACAAAATGACTAGTAACAGTAAAAATAAATAAATAAATAAAAGAAGTAACAAAACACCAAATTCAACAAGAGAATTTTACCTTCCATGGGAGGAAGGGTGGTAGGAATAACACATAGGGGAGAATCAAATCTTGATAGAAAAACAGCTCCACTGTACTAGAGGAAGAGGTGTCCAAAAATCATAGGACTAGGGGAGTACAGTGAGCTACAAAATAGAGTTTTGCCACGGGGGGCACCTCCAAATGAACAGGAACATGCATTTCCCCAGGGACAAGTAGCAGTGGCACGCAGTGGGAAACCTGGCTGGCAGCTGGAGTGCGGCTCTGGCTGGCCAGGCTCCAGTTTTGGGCAGCATGCGGTACTGCCACATGCACTGCCCTGCTTTTTTTTTTTGTCTGGGTCAAAAAAATATCCTGCGCTGCCAAATAGCAGTGCAACAAGTGCCTGCATGTGCAGTATGTGGCGCTGCAGATGGGTCTGCAGCATGACATACCACACCTCTGCACCTGTCTGGATGGGCCCTGGAAGTCTACTTTGAAAGCCAGTTGAAACTGGATTTGAAATAAATGCCACTTGAAGTTAATGGCTGATGCAACAAAACCAACAATTTGACAAAAATCCTTCAAATTTAAAATTCCTCTTTGAAGTCCATTCCGCCTATTTAATTTGCGTTTATTACATGATACACTTTAAGGATTCGAACTGGAATAAGGAACTACTACTTCCTTTCCATACGTATTATTGATGGTAACATTACAGCTAGTAAAGATGAGCCTCAGAAATGTCTGCATTTTTGCATGGATTGAGCTATTCAAAAGTCAGATTTTTCTAACACTTTCTGGAAATCAGTCTGAATATATTTATATTAACCTGCCTTTCTTATCTGTTGTAGTATTTTCTAGTAATACCTATGTCTGCAATTATGGAAATACCAGATAACTTATGAAATCTTGATATTTCTGGTTCTTCTCTCATCCCAGTCTTGTACATGTTATTGTTCAGGAGAGAACACTTTAAAAAGACAGCATTTGATGTAGATAAGTTTTTACTTTATTCAAATTAGTTCCTTCAACTGTAACCGTGACTAGCATAAGGACATTTTAATAGTTTGTATCATTTCTCTAGGACTGTGAAGAAACCATGACTTGAGCCATTGCCTCTGCCTATACAGAATGCTGTGCTAACAGGATTTTAGGGTAATACAATAAGCAAGACTTTTCTGATTTGTTCATTATTTCTTGGAGGAAACTTCAAGGAAAATGTTACCCCTTAAATTTCAGCTGGAAGAAAAATACCAAGGGAGCTTTCTCAGCTCATTTGAAGTCTAAAGGCTATTGTACCCATTTTTAAAACCTGATCAAAATTCAGCCTGCTGTTTGTTACTAAATTATGCATCTCTGAAGCATAAATGTGTTGGCTTTAGAAAGTTACAAATTAGTGCATTTCCATACAGCTTGGGAAAATATAATTTTAACCATTTTGTTCTGGATAGGGAAAATATTGTTTGCATTATTTTAGAACACAGGGGAGCTGTTAGTGTACACAGCCAGACACTTTATTCAACAGAAAAATATCTTACATCTCAGATCATTAGCAATACATTACCTTATTTTATGAATGGTGTTTCTTATGAAGTCCAGTTTTACTTTTTATAGGAAATACAGCGAATTTTCAGTGAAATTCCAAGTATCTCTGAGAGCAGGTATACCATTTTTTGCTTAATGTCTTTTCAATATAAGAAAATATTTTTCTTCAACTTATTGTTCTCAGGTATATTTGTAAAATAACTTCGAGCTATAAAACTTGTGCATCTCTTACAGGAAATAAGCTTAATATTTTGGGTAAGTAACACAAGCTATTTAATTGAAACAGACTGCTCTTGTAAATGTCTTAGGAAAAAAAATAAGGATCAAATTGTTGAGGAATTAGGGGAATGTTGTCATTGACATCATAGCTTTAGGGTTTGTGCTTATGGTAATATACAACTGTCAGAACAAGTAGTAGTAACAGTTTATTTATATTAAAACAGCTTTCACAATAAAATAAAATGAACAACAAAAAGTTATATATAATAAAATAACATCTATGTAATTTATCATTTTTACTAAAAGCACACGATTAAATTATCCTTTCTACCACTTAACACAAAATTAAAACACAGCATCGTATATTCTGATATAAAAAAATGAAAACAACACAATAAAGTGTAATTCAATTTAATTTTGATGCTTATCTTTGTGTAAGTAGCACAAACATATCTAAGTGTACACTGAACCTATCGTTGGAAGTCCAGAATTAAACAGTGTATTCATGAGGAAGACAAGGACAGCAGTTTATAAGCATAGACTATCAGGCAGAAAACCACCATATTTACAAAACTAAAACTTCTTCAGCCAACCCTGCCACCCAATCCTCAGGGTGCGAGGGGGTGAAGAAAAAGGAGTACACATTTCATGAAGCTGGTAACTTGGATACATCGCAAATAAGCTCCTTGTGCATTACATGTTAATTAGCCATATAGGCTGTGTGTAGACAAAACAAGGGGTATGAGTGCACAACACTTTAAAGTGGGTTAAATGCTTTTGAACCACTTTAATGCTGCTGGTGTTTGCACTCATCAGCAGCATATTGTGCATTAATTCTAGCCGCTGTAGCAAATTCAGCAGCATAATGCGCCTTAAATGACATGGGGCACAGCAAACACAAACTCCTTCAAGGAGTTTGAATTTGCTGCCCCTGGAGCTGCAGAGCTCAACACTGGGATAAAGGGAACTCTGCAGCTCTGCAGGAAGCCCATGCAGGCAGCCTGGCAGCAGCCCAGGAAGGCAGGTGCCTCCCAAAGCAAAAAAAAAAAGAGGCGAGCCTGATCTTTTTTTTTTTGCCCTGGAGCCTGCCTGCCTGCATGAGCTGTGCAGGGGCCCAGTGCTTCCTTCTGTGGCTTCAGTGCCACCCAGCACTGCCCGAGCCAGGTGCCTATGGGCAGATGCCACCAAGTGGGGAGGGCCACCGCTGCTGTGGAAGAAAGCACCAACCCCCAACACACACAGCCCAGGGACTGCTCTGCCCACCAGCAGCTCACCTTCCCCTCCCTGCTGCTGGAGAAGCAGGTAAGTTTGGGTGTATGCATAATACAGCGGTTTAAAAGGCCCTAAATTGAAGCGGTGTTTTTAAAAACCCACCATTTCAATGTAGGGCTCCCATTTTGTCTACACACAGCTATGTATACTTTTGTTCTTATCATAGAGGCAACCTTATATCTGAATTCTTATGACAGTAGGAGTTTGCTTATGGCTTTTGCAAACAATACAATAAAATGAGCAATAAATATTACATACCATAAAACACCTATACAACATAAAGCTTGCAAAGAACAATTTTTCTTACTATTTAGTTGGTCTAAACAAAGATACCACAGTTATCCAAAAAAACCTTGTCTGCCTATGTCCTTAGTACAACATGGCTATAACCAACCCCCTCCCCCCATAAAACATACAGTGCTTGCTAACAACACACCATACAATTATCCATTTCACAAACTGACAAAGAATTAAACCAGGACATCATGTATGATGATATAAAAGAAAAAGGGAATGGAATATTGAACATAAAAACAGAATATGAGAGTTCTAGCTGGTTCTGATCCTTATTCTTTGTGCAATGTGCAAGTAATGCAAACACAACTAAGGAGTACAGGACAGGCTCCAAAGTCTCAGAAAGAACCCATATTGTTTTTATTTAATTGACCCAGTGTTCAAAATTTCCCATTAACGAAGATACACATTTTTCTCTTATTTCTTTAAAGAACAAACAAGACCACAAATAGTGATTTAAGTCATCGATCTCATTCTTCCCACAAGAAAACATTCTAGCTGAATATGGGGTCCAACACCACCTGA
Source organism: Crocodylus porosus (assembly GCF_001723895.1). NCBI lineage: Eukaryota > Metazoa > Chordata > Crocodylia > Crocodylidae > Crocodylus > Crocodylus porosus. Next base: position 13,743,941 of record NW_017728914.1, read on the forward strand.
CCATGACAACTACAAATCTCATTAGAGTGAATCTTAAGCTAGTAATGGTATCTTGCTGTTTGTAGTTTTGCACAGAGGACGGGTAGGTTTTTAGGGCAAATGAGTGATCTTTCAATCTTACTACAATACGAAGTTTGAGAAAGCCTCACTGCCATCATATCTGTCTGCACGCTGGCATCTTTAATTCTTAAATTTATGTTTTGTTTAAAATATAGGGGAAATGTTGGGCCAGTGATTCTCAGTACATTTCCTAAGCCATTTGTCTGGAGGAGAATATAGCTGTTATTTAACTATCCAAACAAGTGTTTATTTGGAAAAAGAGAGGCAATGCACCCTTTATGGTATCTGGCAGGCATAAAAAAATCTAATTTTCATTAAAAAATTTAGTGTTCTTAATTGAGTGCATGAGGCCAGTTTTAGAGTGTGTCAGCTTCCCTTCCACCCTCCCCTTCCCTGCCCCCCAGTGATAGAATTGCATAGGGCTATTCTGCTTTTGAATAGACCATTGTGTTGTAGACCCCATGTTTCTCTTTGTTCTTTGTTCTGTTGCTCTGTTCTTTTGTCAAGCATGTGCAGTTGAGGCCAGGCTTAGAAAGGCAGGGAAGGAGTGAACGTTTCATCCCCTGGCCCATTTTCCTGTAAGTGAGCATGCATAATTGCTGTTTGTGTTTTGGTAGGAAAAATAATGAGATTGAAAACTATGTGATGGGACATGCTGAAGGTAGAAGTGAGAGAGAAGTGCTGATGGGTGCAAGATTGTTGTAGTTCAGATGAGTGGCAGGCCTGGTCACCACAAAGATTGTACTCTTCAGTGTGTGATTGGATAACGAAAAGGTGGCAAGTTACCAAGCACCCATTGATATAAAATGACACAGCATCAGTTACACCAGTGGTTGGAGAATCCAGGCACTAGTGACAGAAGATTTCACATTTTGATGGAAAATATAACCCTGCACTTACATGGCTCTGTTCCCATATTCCCTATTCTGTGGTTCCTATTTTATAAAATATAAACATTGTTCTGTCTTCCTTGTTCTGTTCATTCATTGTTCCTGCTGTTACATTACTGTTAATGTTTGTCCAGTAAAACCAATTGAACCAAGACATCCATTAGCTTGGCTAACCATCAAGTTATCCCTCTGCTACCTTCTCATATTAATCAAGGGTTTGTGTGCAACAATGTTCGCACCCAATACTTCTACTGCATGGAATAAAATGGACTCTACTGTACATTTAAAGATGTTTAACACTGCCAAAACTGCTCTTCTGCCTGTCCTAGCATAAAAAGATAATATTCCGCCCAAGGCTTGTTTTGCTCTAGTGTTAAAATTTTTAGTGTGCTTATTGCAGCTCAGATTCTTGTTGAGACAGATTTCTGATATTTAAGGGAACACACTACCTTTTGTTTCATTCCCTGTAAAACCAAATTCATTTCCTCCTTCCAATCCTGAAACCCAATACCTTGGTTTGATTTCCAAGCTATTTGAGATAAAATACTGCTGAAAAGCATCTAATAAATTTTAGAGGCCTATTTGGGATTGTGACATTATTAATGCATAATCTGAACAAAGCACAGCATGGGTAGGGCCTTTCAATACTGTGGGTGCATGGAATTGATCTTCTATAAGCACCTGTTTTAGATCATTCAAGAATAAATTAAAAAGGAGTGGAGCAAGCAGACATCCTTGTTGTACCCCTTTTAGTTGAGATAGGGCACTACAATCCCATACAACACCACAGATGTTGTATTTGAATAGTTAATAATTCATGGTAAGGGAGCTTTATACAGTGATGTAATTGCCAGTTTCTTCCATAATTTTAACCTGACCAAAACATTCTAATTATAAGCATGCTTTTTCTAAATTAAGATCAACAGGAATAGGAAATAAGTTGTTTTTTTAGAAAGGGGACCAGAGAGGTAAAGCAGGGAAAATGACAGACAGGGGAAACAGGAAGAGAGTAAAAAAAATAGGTCAAAGAGGATGGAAAACTAGAGGCTGTATATACAGAAGAAAGGCTAGAGAAAATATAGGAAGGGAAGGGTTGATTTCATTTTTTCCTCTCACTTGTCAAAATGTCAGCACAATGGCATGGATAGGGTCTAGGTCTTTTTCAATGTTACTTATAAAATAAATGAACATAGAATTATAATTTCATGTTCTTTAGTACATCTAGCCAATACTTTTTTTCTAGATGCTTTAGGACACATTCAATATAAGTATTTTTAATAAACTATAATTATAAAAACACAAGAGGCCTATGGTCTAAGAACATTCCTGGGCCCTGCCAGAGTTGGCTTTAGGAATAAAATGGAATGCCCTACATTTTAGATTCCTGATATCTCAGAAACTATATACATGTGCAAAGTAGTGCCTAATCACCAGCATCTTTCAAAGTGGTGAGTGCTTTTATTTGAAACATCCATGTAGGGTCCAATTTCAGACAGGGTTCTTTGCACTTTTAGAAAGCCAAGCCTCTTTAGAAGCACATGGACACATGTAGTTACTTACGACTTTTCAGAATTTAGATCTCCTGTTTTTGAAATGTCAAAAAAAAAAAGTTTTCTTTGTGACTTCTCTGGATACACAAAAGATGCAATATCAAAAATTCTTCAAATCAACATAAGTATGTAAGTATATCTCACATGCCCTACTCCTACAGACAAGATTCAAACTCAAGAGTGGAAAGTGGTCTTGAAATCAAGTAAACAAGTGTAAAGCCTGTTTCCCAATGTCATATTAGCAACATAATATTTTTCTTGGCTTTGTTGTCTCTGCAGGTTACAGCAGGAGACTAAGTTTCCGGATCAGAATTTAGGTGGAGTTGTTATGTATTTGCAATGGTGAAAATTATATTAGGATGTAGCTACTAATTCATTCTGTGGCCTTGGACAATTAATTTAACCTTTCCATTTAATAGTTTATCAATTTCTTAAATAGATATTTCCCTCATTTACTAGGAGGGTGTTGGAAAATTATGTGGTTTAAGCTTTTAGAATTTGTAAAGGATGAGGACTGCCAATTATAACAATTAGGGACATTATAATGATTGATTGATTATAATAATTAGAATGCATGTTTTAACCAGAAAAGAGTGATGGAGTTAGCAATGAAAATCTCATCTGATCGAGAAGAAAGATTTCTCAGACTCTATGAAGACAAGATAAACTACCCGTAGTTTTCTGTTATAACTTTTTGTCCACAAGAGATAAGTGGGCCAATAAACATGACAGCTGATTTTTATTTTTGACGTGGTTCCCAGCTACAATTGAAGCCCTATTCAAAATGCACTGTTGTTTATAATGACATGGGTAGTTTAGCTTTTTAAAGTCTTGTCTTAGATTCAACTTTAGATTGTTGGAGACAATTTTCTAGTGAAAATTATTTAAAGTTGAAGTCCGGTTGTCTTCCCAGACTTTCATCTTGCTAACCACACACAGAATGACCTCACATCATCATCCCTATCTGACTGTTACTTAATTTGAAAAATTCAAACAGGTAAAGATTCACTTCTTATCTACCATCTTGCCTCCTTCTTAAGCAATTTGAGGCTTTTTAAGCAATTTCCAAGCTTTCAGATGACATTTCTTTGAAAGAATGCTTGAATGCAGTATTTGAAATGCAATTTTTGTCATAAATGGCACTAACGCCATGTCATATTTTGCTGCCAGTCCAAAATCTACAGTGGTTATGAGTCAACTCTGCAGTTCACTTGGGTACTATCTCCATGGTAACTTGTTTACAAGGGCCGACATACATGCTGTAAATTCAAGGTTAGCATTTCCTTTGTTGCTGTTTTGATGTTTTTGGCAATCTGAATAATGTGGGCATAAGCCTTGATTCAAATAACTTCATGGCAGACTGAGTCGAAACAAAACTCCACACAAAAATGTGCTTTCATCATCTCCATTAGAAAAAAAACAATTCAAAATACTGCTTAATCAGAACCAGGTTACATCTTTCTTTCATAGACTAGAAAAACAGTCCTCGTGCTACACTTTGCCTGTATATCTTAGGAAATAAGACTGTAGAAGGCTTTATGTATTTCTGAAGCAATAATTGCTTGTATGTACAGTATATGTGTGTATGCAATAGTTTAAGGAAATTTGACTAAACCCATCACTAGGTCAGAAAAAAAGCCAGTTTTCAAAACATATGCTAAATCACTTTAAAGGTGTCTTCACGGTCTCTAAAAAATGAGTTTAATAATAATACTTTGCACTTTTATAGATCCTTGAAATACCATTATAGGAAATGGTTCAGGTTCATCTGACAACCGTTAGTCAGACAAGACTCTGATTGATTACGATGCAAGTGATCCTCAAACAAGGTCTGTGGGACTAGGACAACCATGCTTTGACATATGTTTACATGCAGGCAGCTCACTATTTTTGGCAATCATTTAATGAAATATTTAAGGAAATCATGATAAAATAGATTGGCTGAGCTATTTGTCTTCTTAAATTATATTTAAGATGATAATGTATTCACAAAGGAAAGGTTCTCTAGTTTTGTGTCAGTGATATGACACGTTACCTTTTATTTTTGCTCAGGGCAGGCTTACTGTATATTTTCCCTAATTAGTCAAGAAGAGCAGCATGAGAGTGCCCTATTTAATAGAGCTGAACCTATAGATTGTTATTACAATAAAAGGTTTCTGGGATTTTTGCCAAAGTTGCTTTGCCACTTGCTTTTAAAGTCACTTCAAATTTCCTCTTCTTCTGATTCATCAGAATTCTGTTACTGAAGTTGGATCAAACTCTCACTCTTTTTTTTTGTTAGACTATCAAATGCAATACAAACGGGTAGATAAAACTCACCATTTTAACGGTGCAGTTATATTTTAGCTGCTCCATCTGATATGTATTGCAGAGTCTCACTGTGCCTGTTAGGCAAACAATTAAATGCTGCCGAGCTGGTGGATAGATCAAATATTGCAGGATTTGGAGCCAAAGCTACTGAAATGAGGAACAGCATTAAGAATTCAATCACTACACTAGGATCTGCATCTGAAACAGAATGTTCTTGATTTCTGCAGTTGCATGTAAAGCTCATTGCTGGCAGAAGAATAAAGGTGAGACCCGCAAAACATTTTTAAATTTTAGTCTAAGAAAAAGACCTTATGCCTCCCCTTTAGAAACCTAATTTTCACTAAAAAGACTTTGCCAATACAGTTATATATTGGTAACCCAATAGGCACAGCAAAGGAGTACTTCTGCTGGTTTAGCTTATATCAGTTCCCAACGCGAAATAAATTATGCTGATAAAAGCACTCCTTTATGATTCTTGCCAGTATATAGATGTCCTTTACACACCCACACACATGCATTTGCACAAAAAAATCAATTTGTCAAAAAAAAGCTTTTTCAGAAAATTAACTAAAATTGCCTCATCAGCTCTAACCATCACTTACAAACCCTACTGATTACCCTGCTGTTCTTATTCTACATAATTATTTAGAATTATTTATTTTCCTTTCTATTAACATTGCAATTCACGTAGTATCCATCATTTCTAGAGAATACACTAAATAGATAAGCTAAATGTTCTACTTTTTCTAGAGGTCAGTGAAACGAGGTGCAAGACGGAGGCATTTTATTGAAGCAGGGAATCTTGAAAAAGCATCACTCAAAGGTTATTCCTATTCCCTAACACTTTACTTATAGGACTATACACAGATAACCCTTCTTCCTGGAACTCTGGTTATATACTACAAATCCAGTTATGTGATAAACACTTGCATGTCAGATAGAGTGAGTTATCTATGTATCATTACTATGCTATCTACAGAGAGCAAAATATACTAATTACTTTAGTTAGAAGGAAATTGGTGAGAGCCTTTAATATATTAAGTCAACAGCATAATTAAGAAACAACATGATTTCCCCCATGCTTTTTAAACTCTCCATTGACTTTAATGAAGCTCATGCTGTCAGGACAGTGAACTTGGGTAACTGCTATTTTTGGTATTTGTTAATAATTTGTATTTGTATTGTGAGTTTTTTTTTCCCCTCTGAATCTCACCTTCCCTTCCAGATTTGCTGTCATATAGGGTACCACTGAAATGCAAAATCATTTACTCCAAAATATCTTTGTCTGCAAAAAGTTGCTATCCCTGGTTGCTAATATTTTCTCCATTGTAGGAAATCCTAAGATTTGAAGCCTTTTAGTGGAAGTGCAAACAAAACAGTAAAAGAATAGGTTTTGATCCCTTGATGCAGTGCCTGACAGCTGACTTGGCATAGCACAATAAACAAGACATGCATCACTTGAGAAGAGCAGGAAAATGTCAGTTGGGGCTATTCATATAGTATATAGGATGTGATAACCTTTAAATACATATAAACAATGTATCCCCACATATTGTGCTTTGCTTTTTCTTCAGAAAGATATCTTCCAATAGTTCTGCATATGGCACTGCTAATAGTGGTGCCTACTAATTGAAGATTATTGATCTTGCTCAAAGGCACAAATAAAATGATCTAAAGTGTGGTCACTAACAATGGCAATGACAAATATTTAGCTTTCTAGTCAGAGATGAAACCATTTATCTCAATCATTCTTGGCACTGGATGAACACAATTTAAATACAAATCCAAACCACTAAAAAAACCCAAAGCCATTTCATATTTTCCCCTCCCATCTGAAATGGTAAAAATCCAAGCCAGAAATGTCCGATTAACCTACAAGGTTCATGAATGGGAGGAATTGTCTGGGAATACAAATGGGATTTGACTCTGAGTCCTTCAGCTGGGCCCTGGAAAACCTACTAAACCTTTATTTCCATATGTAGAATATCCTAATTTACTTATGTAGCAGTTGTATTATAATGTAACATGCAGTGTATGTAGCACTTCTGTTCTGATTTGCATAGAAGTTTCTAGTACATCTAAATGTTTATGAAAGTTCTGGTCTGCTTAGAGTATCTGAAATGTCATTTTAATCCTTAACTATTATACAAACTCTGATTTAGAGAAAAACTACATTTTTATATCTTCAGGTAACATACCAGTACCTCTGGTGGAATGAATCATTCTGACTTCCATCAATCATTTGATATGCCTGGGGAAGTCTTATAGTATATATCCATTTGTAGTGCAATCATTTCAAAAACATGATATAGGTTTCTGGAAACTGAAATTTGAAGAAAAAAATTATATTCAAAGGATTTCCATCTTTTAAAAAAGTTCATTGGAGACATAAAATAATCATAAATTGCATTTGCTTCAGAAAAAAAGGAGTTTGAGGGTTTGTTTTATAGCCAAATGTACTAAATTTTGGCACTTTTGAGAAGACTACAGTGTCACATAATACATGTGTGAGAGCCTATGTACTCACTATGCAGACTCAAACACTAGAGCTAGTCAAAACATAGTAACTGAATAAAAACAAATTTGTAAAATCCACTGAAAAACCAACATGCATATATTAAACCTGGTAACGTGTCACAGAGACATATGATAAACCATATATTATACTTGGTATATAAATTGCTTGTTACCTTACATAAAGATGATAGATGTGAGGGCACCTTCTGGATCATTAAGTCCAGTGTGATGCTTCTGCAGAGAATCTTGTCATATAATCCTACTCATAACTGTATCAAGTTTTGTCTTAAAACTAATTATTTTACTTTCCATTTCACCAGGAAGTCTGCCCCAAACCTTCACTTCATCCACTAATTTTTACCCAAAATTTATTCCTGGCCTAAATAGCTCTTTAGCTTAGATAGTTCTTTACCCTGCATGGTGTTTCCTCCAATACAGTATTTATAGACAGTAATCATAAACCCTCTCAATTTTCATTTGGCTAGGCTAAAGTCTCCTTTTCTATGATAGGCACTCTGACCATCCTAATAATCCATCTTCTATATTTGGCTACCTCTCCAAAAGTAAATGTTCCAGTGCAGAGGTTGTCAACCGGAGGGGACAAGTACCCCCATGGGTACTTAGAAAGGTTGTAAGGGCTATGCATAGGTGGGCAGGTATGGAGTGTGCCCTGGGATGCATTGGGAGCATCTCCCCTGGCATGTTCACCTGGGAGAAGGATGCGCTGGGTGCTGCCAGCTCCACACAGCACACGGGGGCACCTCTCTGCCCCCCAACCCGGCTTGTTCTCCAAATTGGCCACTACCCCCACAGCAGAGCTGCAAGGGTCTGAATGGCAGGTGGGACTGGTTATGCCTTCCCCCCACCAGCATGCAGCTGGCTGGGTGCAAGGCCAGTCAGCAGCCCATGGAGCCGTGGCTGGCTGTGGCAAAGTGATGCGGTGCATGGCCAAGTGGTGGGGTGGCTGCTGCATGCAAGATCTCCCCATCTGCCAGCCCCCCACCATCTCCCAGCTCTCTCTCCCAACACTGCCACTATGCATACCCCCAGGAAGGCATGGGAGAAGCTTGCCCCCAAATCAGCATGTGGGACAAGGTGGGCTGTGGGCTGCTGCGGACTGGGGCTGGGGCAGTGCTTGGCTTTTCCCAGTGGGGGTCTTGGGCTGGGCTGCACTGGAAGGAGGTTGGAGGGGCTACAACCCCTCCTGTAGCCCCCTCCCAGCATCACTGCCACCCAGCCTGGGCTTGTGACTGGGCTTGGGGGAGAGGGCAAGTTCAAGATCCCACTCCCTCCTGCACTGTCGGAATTGTCCCAGGGCTACATTGACAGTGAATAAAGCCCTGGCCAGGCTGGGTTGTGGGACAGTGACAGCCTGGAGGATCATCCAGGGGCACAGGTGAGGGAGACAAGGGGGAAGCATGTGCCCCTTCCCCCAGCTCTCCTGCATTGCACACAGCAGTGGAAGTCACCCACCCATGCCCCTGGATGAGCCACTGGGCTCCTATTGTCCCACAACCCAGCCCAGCCAGGTTGTGAGACATTCTCCACAGTGCAGGAAAGAGAGAGGCAAGAGCAGGGGTGAATCATTCACCCCTGCCCCTTCTCCATTCCTTCCTGCACTGTGGGGGGCTCAATCCACAGCCCCACTCCCTCCCTCACCGCTCTGCAGTGAGGGAGGGAGTGGCCCCTGCAGTGAGGGAGGAAGTGAGCAGAAGCAGGGGATAGGGTGAGTCGGGCCCCAGCTGGGCCAGGTGGTGAGACAAACAGAGGCCCAGGGGGCACCCCAAGGCCTCTGCTTGTCTTACCATGCAGCCCAGCTGGGGCTTCACTTACCCCAGCCCCTGTCTGTGCTCCACTGCCCCCCAGTCTGTGCCCCACTCCCTCCCTCACTGCAGGGGCCCTGATCTGCTCTTTTCCCCACAACGGCCCTTTCCCTTTTCCCCACAGACTTATCTACTGGGGGGGCTGCATGCACATACACGCTTTCCCCAAATAATTTTTTCTCCCTACACCTATGCAGTGCCTGCCTCAGTCCCACTCCCTCCCTCCCCATGGGGGTCACAATCTTCTCCCCACCCATGCCAATAAAAAGAAGAAAAAAATATAAGGGGTACATCAACTGAAACTTTGAGACCAAAGGTGTACACTTGTTTAAAAAGGTTGAAAACCCCTGTTCTAGTGTATCAAACCTCTGAGTACCTTCAATTACCACCTTTCTCATATCCCCCTTTTTTTTTAATACTACAATAACATTTTTTTCCTTTCCCCTCTATCATATGAAATATCCTCCCTAAGATTACAAACACATCTTAAATACATGATAGACAATGTCCATTCCCACTGTAGAGAGGGTTCGGGTTGTGTAAATCATTTATGTTTCTGTTTGGTAGCAAACAAGAAAATAAAAGTTTCTGTTCTAACCAAAACGATTGTTTTTAAGTTTATCTCACTGAAAAAAAAAAAGACACTTCATTTCAAACCCCAAAAGATGAAGAAGAGACCCTCCTTTTCTGCAACAGGCCAGTTTTTAAGTCTCCCATCATAGATATAGTAGACCCACACCCACTGACTGCTTCAGAATACAGATTTGAACCATCTTCCTTTTCCATGATTTTATTAATTCAGCCTTGGAAAGACAAAAGAAATTTTACTTCCAACTGAAACTTTCAGCAAGCTTAGATAAAATCCATAGATGATATTAGATCATGAGTGAGCCTAAATAGGTGGCAATATCTCAAAATCTTACAGGGTTTGAATTGGGATGTTACTGGAAAGGGAAATTCACAGGATAATCCCTTCAAAAGCATGGTAGATTTAGAGTTTCCACATTATTTGGTCATCATACTATGAGGCAGCAAGATTTCATTTCACCTGGAAATGAAAAAAATTGAAACCACTGTTCCAGAAATGTACCTATTCCTGGGAGAAAAAATTTTAAACAAGGAAAAGCCCGTGTGACAACAACAGTGTTCCTAGAGCTAGATCCAGACATGCAGGCATGTGCAGTTTGTGGCATTGCAAGCCTCTTTGCAGCACCATAAACCACACATCCAACAAGTTAAAATGTGCCCTGTGCTGCAGATTTGCAGTGTAGGGCCAAAATATGCTATCAGGAAATCCCAGTAGGGGAAAAAAAAAAGCCATGAAAAAAAGTAGCACAGAGCATGTGAGAGGAGCATGTGCTGGCAGACATGGAGGCTTGGTCCTCCTGGGAGGCTCAGTCCTCCTCCCAGCCAGAGCATCTCCTCTCCTCTAGTTCTGTCCCATTTCCTCCAGCAAGCCAAAGGCCAGGAGTAGTGGTGAAATAGTAGTTTCCCCAAAACAGGGCATTTTGCCGTGCACCGAAGCACATATGCAGGAGAGTGCACAGTAGCAAAAAGTGGTGGCCACTACTTTTTTTGTCACTGCAAGTGAATGCCCCTGCATGTAGTGATGCTCCCAAGGGGCACTCCCAAGAGCAGAGGTGCACGGTTGCCTCAGGAAAAAAAGCAGCAGCACAAACTCACACCACAGCCTTTTGTCCCAGCACATGCCCCTGCACGTGGGGTTAGCCTGGGGAAAAATTAAGTGGATGGGGTATGAGAGGCTTACCTGGGGCTCTGGGGGCTTCCCAAGGATCCAGCAATGGCAATCTGGGTGCACCGGGATCTCCCAGTGTCAAAATAATGCTGCACGTTAGCAGCACGGAGAATGCCTATATGTCTGATTCGCGTGATTTGTGGTGCTACAAACTAAATGTGTACATTTTTCTGGACATGCCCTAGATGTTTAAACAAGCCATGGCTCTAAGGTGTAAATTAGGTACTGAGGTACATGGATACAGAGTTAGGGAAGGAGACAGAGTACATAACATTTAGAAGTCTAAGACTTTTAGGGAATTTCCAATCCTATGACCCCAGCTGACTTCCTGCCCTTTGGACAGGGGGCTGGATTCAATGATCTTCCCAGGTCCCTTCCAGCCCTAATGTCTATGAAATCTTTTTCTGCCTGCAAGAGTGAATTCTATGAGCTAAAATGTGATAGCATGATGACACAAGGAAACTCCATAGAAGCTGCAGTTTGCTCTCATTCTTGGGCTATTCCACAATGCACATTGTTACCTCACTACCCTGTTATTGGTTCTGACTTTTCAATCCTTGCACACTATGCACCCTTCAACATGGTACCTAAAGAACAGAACCTGCACCAGGTCAGTGCATTGGTGAAGCAAGGAGGTGGTGTCCTTGCATGTGTCCTCTTCCCTCTATTCATTCACATAAAAAAAATCAGCTCTATCTTTTACTACTCATGGGCCATGTCAACATGAGCATGGGCATTTGGTTCCCTGGGGACAACCAGCAGCAGGACAACTTGTAGCAATGGTGATCCTGCTGCTTGGAGCCTGGCTGGCAGCTGGAGCGTGACTCTGGCCAGCCACGCTCCAGTTTTGAGCAGTGCACACTGTCCCCACGTATGCTGCTCCACCTTTTTTTGCATGATTTTTTTTTATGCCTGGATATCTGAGGGTCAATGCTCCCCCCACCCCAAGTGCGGCTCCCTTGCAATGCAGAGAACAGCTGAATGTGTGGTATATGGTGCCACATGGCCATGCTCATCTGGATATGGCCACATAGTGCAGAGTCCTTTTCCAAATCAGAGCAAAAACTAGAAAGATATAATCCTGTTTATTTATTGGCTGGATAAAAAGATCACATTCAGTTTTCCCATCACATCCATTCTAATTAATTGTAGCTGTGTTCATGTATGGTCCCAGCTGTGAAATCTGTGTTCACAAACCTCTCTGTCTCCCTCAGTTGCCCGATGGCCAGAGTTGTGACCATGATGTATGAAGAGCTTCTCTTATGGCACATGCAACAACACATTGTCCCATAGGTCTGTAAAATGTTAATTAAATAGAAAATAAATATAAGTTAAATACCAAGTTTTATGCCTTAAAATAGAAAGGTATTCATTTTTGCCCTTTTCACGAAGCTCTTTAGGTAAATATTTATGATTTGATGGCAACCATTGTAATCACAATCATCAAGATACTGAAGCTTGTCTTTTTTCCACTTCAGTCATTAGGAATTTCTGTCTTAGCTTCAGGAGAAGCAGAAATCGGTGCATGGTTAGCAACAAATAAATCACTCGTACAATACTAGAGCAAGCCCTCACAATTGGATCATACTGCAATACTTAATTATGTATCTGAGTGAATAGTCTGAACAATCTCCCGTTTGCATTTTGGATCCTAGCCATACAATCTGCTGACAGTTTCAGGGTTCTCGCTACCATTACTTCTTAGTCTTTTGCTCCTGTTTTCTGTTCTGCTGATTGTGGTCTGTTAAGCATATGTTCTTTTAAGTGTTTCTAACCCCAGCCTCCACATTTTGAAATTTTTTATAAATTGAAACTGAAAAGTCATTTGTCTACTATATTCTAAAAGTAACTAGAATTCTCAAAATATGATGGCATTATCTATTTTTTTGTTGGCTGACCCAGTTTAATATAGTCTTTAGACATAGATATTATAACAGCACTTTCCATTTCTGTTGAGGTGCTCAAAGTAGTTTATGTATGTGGGTAAATGTTATCATAACAGATGGGAAAAGTGAGACAGTGAAGTGAGGTGACTTTCATAGCCTCGCTGTCAGAAAAGAACCATAAAAGCTGTATGTTCATAACTGATGGGGTAATTATGTCCACATTCCCTAAGGCTTCCATTTCCTTTGTCTCACCACTGAGTAATATCTACTTACAGTAGTGGAGATTTCCTCTAGATCATTAATATGTAAATAATAAAGTACCAGATGCAATTCCAGTCCCTAATCTATTCCTTTTCCACTCATCACTTTATTCCCCTATGAACTTTTACCTTCACAGCTTCCCCTTATTTACCTAGTCAGTGCCGTTCCAAATAGGTATACAATTATGTCCATTAATTATAGCATCAAGATCACAGCCATATGGAGATATCAATTAATGAAAATTTACTTTAAAAAAACTCCTGCCGTCTAGATTTTCATGTGACTTAGGATGTTCCTTGTGGGAGTTTGAGTCAGAAACAATAATTAAAAAGAACATAGTACCATATTACGCCCTACTCCCATATGTTTCTTGTTGTTTAGCTGTGACTATTTGCCTCAGACCAACTCTGAAATTTCAAAAACAAGATACATGGCAATAATACGTTTAAAAATGGCAATAATACATACATGGCACCTTTTAAAATCTTAAGATTTATGAATAAGATGAACAGTATTTGCTTGTGTATGACTACTATATGTACAAGAAAACACAATATATATCTACAAATTGCAGGATGATTTAAGAGTTGGATTTTTGGTAGGGATGGCGGGGCGGGGGAGGTGGTAGTTTTACCTGTCACATAGAAAAACTTGGCTTTATTTTTAAGATTAAGGAAATAGTTTTTGGGGATTTCATCCAAATAATTGCAGCAATTTTAGTAGGATATTCTTTCTGAAATTTACTTTTTGCACAAAGTCAATTTTAGCTGCTCCCAGTGTTCCGGATCCATTTTGAGATTTGCACATATATTGAAAACAAATGACCAAATCCTTAAGCTGATTGGACTCACACTCAGACACCTAATCCTATTACTTACCTTCCTAAAATTCTAGTTGGTAGAGTGAGATTTATAGCACCCACACTGATCTGAGGTTTATTGCAATTAACTTTACAGTTGGATATACCCCAAAAGTCAATAAGAATTGAAGCAGAATACTAGAATGTAATGTGGGTGTGTAACAAACTGGAGAATAGCAATAAATAAATAGTACACTTGATCTTCGCTCACAGGAGGCTAGCATGCCAGTTTTGCCCAACTGTTTTAATTAACATCTCTATGGCAATGCCAGATAAGCACAGTGACACATGGCAGCCTTGTCTGGTATCCTTGAAAATTGTGAAAGACCTTGAAAATCCAGTACTACTAACATCTACTAGCTCACTAGTAGTCTAGAGCAATTCAGACCGTTGGCAACTGAAAGCTTAATGCCTATAACAATTGCTACTTCGTTGTTTGTCCAGAGCAATTTAAAGCCAAATTTGTGTAACATATGGACCAGGTATTTCCAACCAATTCTTCCAAAGGTTCTCTCGAAGTTCAGGGTAACAGCTATAATTTGGCTATTTTCATGGTTTCTCAGGCTGCCTAAAGTCTCTTAATTGTCAGCATTCCACAGTCTTAATGGGGACATACTCTACATGGTACATTAGGCAGCACTGCATCAGTTACAATACTTAACCATTTCCTTTCCTTATTTAATTTAGGATGGTGCCTTTTTTGTGATCCTTGCTATCCTTACAGCATATATGGTACTCCTCTCAGGGAGTCCTTCAAGGACATTTTGATTCTTCAGACATCTATTATCTTTAAGTTATCACTTCCTATTCCTCTATGCTCTTTTGTAAATTAATTCCATGTTACATTACTTTATCTTCAGTGGCAGACTCCTATCACCTATCTCTCATTAATCACTTTTGAAAGATAACTTTTTCCTTGTATTTCTCTATCTCTTGACCTCCATTTCTGTTATTAAATACTAAATCTGTTTATATATTAAAACATAGGTAAAATTAGCAATAATATTAATAATTTGTGAGTGAGCACATAGATGGGTTTATCTACATATTAAATTAATATGACAATAAATTCTGGAGCAGTTTGAGCTGGAGTCAGCGGCTCCTAGGTGCACATACACTGGGTGACAGGAGTTTGGGCTGGCAGCAGGCTTGGTGGGTCAGCCTGAGGCTAAGGATGGTGGGGTCAGGCAGGGGAGGGCCTGGCTGGGGCATAAAAGTGATACAGTACATCTACACAAGCTGCTTTACTGTGCAGTAAGCTAACTTACTGTGCAGGAAGTATAGGCATCTACATAAGGAGATCCTTACTGCACAGTAGCGGTGTGCCAAATGGGCCATATTCAATTTGGATTCAGCCTGAATTGGGGACATTGATTTGATTCATTGATGGATCACTGTCCCTGATTCGATTCGACCGAATCCAAATCTGAAGATTCGATGCTGATTTGGAGAATCAGTGAGTCAGTCATAGATGCAGCTTTAAATGTTTTTTCTACATGCCTTGAGGTACCAGGCATGGCTCATGAACTCTGTGATGCTGTGGTGGATGGAGCATCCCACAGGAGCATGGGGGCCCCCCCCATGTGCTCAGAAGTGAACCCAGAAGTGGACCAAAAGTACTTCTGATCCACCTCCAGGTCCACCAGCATGCTGCCCCCTCCCAATCCCCATGGCTCAGCAGTCAGCTGCAGGGGGAGCCCAGGTGTCCCCCAGACCCTGGAGGCAGCAGTCGCCGAGCTGGGGTGATGTCGGGGGCAGCACTCAGTGTACTTCATGTTGGACTTGGAAGTGGACTGCAGGTGCTTCTGGTCCACTGCCAAGCATGCTGAGGAGCCCCACACATTCCTGCCCCAGCATCTCAGCATTCACGACTGCCTGGTACCTTGAGCTATGTTAAAAAAAAGCATTTAAATCTGTGTCTATGTCTGAATCACCAAATCTTTCTGAATCTCTCTGAAGCTATTTGGAGGTTTCTAATGCAATTCAGAGAGATTAAAGGATCTCCTGATTTGATTTGGATTTGGAGATTCTGCCACCAAATTGGGCTGAATCTCTGCCAACTCAAATCAGTGATTGAAGCTTTGCACACCCCTACTGCACAGTATATTGGTCTACTCCACGAGTAATTTGCTACCTGCATTTTCTATTTCCATGGAGAATAGTTACTGAACAGTAAATGGCTGACTGGGAGCAAATTTGATCCTGGTCAGCTGGGCAGCAGGGAGTGGAAGATTGTTCCCTGCCCTTGTGAGCTGCCTGTTCCTGGGGTGGGCTCCGAGCTTGAAGCCCAACTGGGACGATGTCCCCCTGGCCCGGGCAGCAGGTAGCTCCCAGCCCTAGTTCCATAATTGGAGTGGGGGCTGGGAGATCACTGCAGTATCTCGGACTTCCTGCATGGGGAGAGCTGGGACAGTTCTTGGCCAGCTCCAGGCTGTGCGGGGAAGTCTGAACATGCAGCCCAGAGCTGGCTGGGAACTCTCCCATTTCAGGTCAGGTTCCAGCCAGCTCCAGGCTGCACATGCAGATTTCCCCATTCAGCTTGGGACTGGTGGGGAACTCTCCTGGTCTGAGTTAGGTCCCAGCCCCACAGCCCTTTCCAAGTCCCATGCCCTGATCAGACAATTGAGACACAGGGCTGGGAAAGAGCTGTGGGGGAGGGGTAGGTCCCAGTCCTGTGCCCTGATTTGCTAGTGAGGCAGCTAGCAGTGAGCCCCCAGCTGGGCAGGGATTCCCAACCCAGCTGGAGGCTCACTGCTAGCTACCCCACTGGTCGATGGGGTCAGGGGGATGGGACTGCCCTGTAATTGTTTCTCAGACCCATACCCCAATCACCAGGTCACCAGCCTTGTGCCCTGATCACTTGAAAGAGCTTCAGGGGAGGGGTGCAATGCAGAGCCCCCTGGGACCTGTCCCAAGATGGGAACAGGTCCCAGCCAGCCCTAGGAAAACCCTGCTGGGCACAGAGCTTGTTTCCATGCATGGGTGACTGGTACCTCCTGAGTCTGGGGGACACTTGCCCCTGCCCCCCCCCTCCCAGTGGCCAGTTAGAGACAACTGTCAGGGGTAGAGTCTTCCTTGCTGGTCACATGCACCAACCTGGAAGTGCCAGCAACACCCCTGAAAGGGCCAGGAATGTGTCCAGAAGTGCCACACTGCTTCTCCTGGCACCCCCACTCCACAGCTGGCACTCTCAGGGAGGGCACCAGCACTCCTATCTGCCCCCCCTGCCTGCTGCCAAAGTGGGAAATGCTGCCTGTCAGGGGGTGCACTAGTGATCTCGTGCACCCCCCTATGCATTGCCACTGTTCCCATGTGCACAGGGTGGGAAAGCTCTTCAGCATCATCTCTCCTGCCCTGTGTGCCCTAATGTGTACAATGTGCTTTCTGTCAGCCCCTAGGCTAGTAGTCAGGGGGAGCTTGGAGTTCCCCCTGGATGAGACGGGAAGGCAGAGCAGTGTCAAGCAAATCTGCTCCCAAGAGGAAGCATGTGTAGACATGCCCCCCAGTAGGCTTACTGAACAGTATTTTTACTGTACAGTAGGCCTACTTTGATATAATTGCATGTGTAGACATGCCCACTGAGTACTAAGCACTGAAATAGCAAAACTGTTGTATGTGTTTAGGTTTAAACATATTAGTTGTTTTGCTGAAAATGGATGGACTTCAAAAATGCTTAAATTCTTTGCTGATCCTGAAGACAGTGCACAGGTTTTAATTCCTATAGACAATAGGTTTCTGCCTTCTCCATAGCTTAGGCTTCACTGAGAAATGTTCAGAACATTAGCTCTCTCACAGTTGATGAAACCACATGAAGTTTTAATTTTCCAAGCAGTTTACCAACAAAACCTTGCTATGTCCAAGACTGAATTTTCATTTATAATTAATAATAACAACTGCGCTCCCTCGGTACAGCACAGATCACAAAAGATGAAACTCATAAGATTTTAGGATTCTCACTCAACAGGATCTGATTTTGGACCACTTTTCTAGAGGAGATTAGGTGAGCCCAGAGTCTGATTCTCTTTAGGAAAAATTGCAAATCCTTCCTTTTCAGGAAAGTCTTTCCACAATAAATGAAAAACACAATAAGCACAATTCTTCTGATTGCAGATCTTCATAACTGCTTGGCCCCACTGCCCCAAACAGTCTTTTAACTTCAAAAAGCAGAAGTATCTGAGGCTTCAGGTGGTTCAGTACATTGATCTTACTTTTGTATGAAATGTGATCAGATATTGTAATGGCAATATTAAACTTTAAAAATGTCTTGATAGATAGAATTGGTCTTAAATAATCGATCTCCTCAACATCTAGTAAAATGTCATGGGATTAGACAAGAATTTATTTAACCACAACCATGATCTGAACAAGAATACACTACATTCAAAAAGCATGTCTATGTCTATGCAGTTGGTCCAATAAAAATTATAATCTACAAAAATCCTTGCCTCTTGCTTATTTCCTAGGCCAGCAGAGCTATATAAATCAGTCCAACAAATGGAAATGGTCGATTTAGCCTTTCCAGAATGGAACATTTTAATTTTAATTTTTCTTTTCAAAATTACTTTCCCCAGTAGACTAAAATCACAGAAAAGTTTCTGCTCTACAAAGCACTGGATGAAGTGGACAGCCATATGAATAAAATGAGGTAATCAATTAAAGATGACTTCAAAACTGCTAAATATCTCCCTGCAGTTGCAGAGTTTGATTAGCCAACATAGAGAAGCTTGAACCACCTCTGAAAAAAGGTCGGTTAGACTAAAGATAACATACAACTTAGGGAGATTTCAGTGATGTAAACACCATGTGCAACTGTAGAGGAAATGTTCAGACTACAGAACAGTAAGGCTGTGTGAAATGGCATCACTCCATTTCGACTGCATTTTGATGGAACAGCATTTCATTTTGAATTTAATTTTGATTTGAAAAAGCTGTTCTGTTTCATTTCATTGTAACAATTCCACTGTTTGGCTGTTTCACCCATAGGCTATAATAGGAAAGCACAAAACAGCCCATAATTTTGTCATTTCACACCTGATTTGGATGACACTTGCGGGAGTGGTAGCCCCTTCTGAGAACATGAAGTCTGCCACATTTCAGGAAGATAGGTGCAGGGGTTCCATGGAAACTGTACCTCAAATCATGAAAGCAAAACTCATGTCACATGTATGTGTTAAGCCATAGTGAGGCAACAAAGCGTGCCGATTTCAAAGAGATAGGTGTAGGGGTTTAGGGCAAACTGCACCTCAAGATGCGGACAAGCAAAACTCATAACATGGGTGACACTGTGGGTGTTACAGTGCAGCAGGGTGAAAGCTGCAGGGATGGTAGCCCCTAATGAGGCCAAAAAGCCTGCCAGCTTTCAAGGAGATAGGCGCAGGGGCTTTTGGGTTCTGAGGCCCTGCACCTTTGGCTGCTGACAGGCAAAACTCATGACATGCGTGTGAGAAACTGTGTGACGCCAAGGCAGAAAGCAGGGCAGGTCAAACAATGCTGTCTGTTATGCAGTTTTTCCATCCCTCCCCCAGAGCACTGAGATTGGAAGAGACCTCCGGAAAGGATGACAGTCACTGACCAGCTATACAGCCAATAATGAGAGCAGTCCTCCTCACCTCCCACTTCCCCCCTCTTCTCCCTCCCTCTCCTACTTTAGTTTCTGTTTCCCTGCAGGCAAGCCCAGCTTGAGCTTCAAAACTCAAAATGTTTCAACTTGCCTCCTTTCATTTCAAGGCTGTTTCAAAGCTCTCTGTTTTGTTTTGATTTCACTGTTTCGAGCTTGAAACAAGTCAAAACAACATTGAAATGAAACTGCCAGAGAAATTTCACAGAGGCCTACAGAACACCTACCGGCCTGCCCACATATAGGGGGACCATTCCCCAATGAGGACCTCACTAAGGCTACAAATCGAGCAATAGTCTATAGCCATTTCTGGACCCAAATTTGAACATGGTGATAGGACACAAGAAGATGATGACCTTTATGGACTGGAATATTTTAATTTTTCGTTCCAAATGTACTTTTCATTTAATTATTTAATACCATATAATTTGACACTTAAAAATAAATCAAAATCAAAATGAAACCTTTTATATGACCCTAAATGTTGTTTTTCATTCTGATTATATTTCCAAATGATTTTTTTTTTAATTACAAAAGTCCTGAGGATACAAAATTCAACCCCAGCCAAGGTCTGGTTGCAGCAGTGTATATAACTGTATATCTTACATTGTTTAATAGACTTAGGCCTATCCTTAGTATTGCTGTAACATCAGATCTCTTTGTTTCATCATACTTATGCATTAAGGACACAGTAAAATATGTGTTTGCAAAACAAAGAACCAGAAGAAGAACTGGTCATCTAGCCAAGGTCCAAACACATGCCCTGGAAGCAAGAAGTGGATACTGTGTTTTTATTAAAGCAAAGTACTACTGCAGTAGGATATGTTATTCAAAGCAGATGCCTCCAAAATAATTTTAAAATTGGTGTCCAAAGAGAGAAAAATGTCTCACTGTGAATCAATATATAACACTTACATTAGATATATGCTTCTGTTAAAAATGATAAGAGGGCTGTGGGCAGTCAGATATGTAATCTGGTACAATTTACATTGTTTTTATATACCAAAGTAAATTACGCTGGAATCAGGAATGAACAGACATGCAGGTATTTTGGGGAAACTGCATGAAGTAGGCAGCTATTACTGCATCTCACCACTTAACAGGTACCATGCTATTTTCCCTTAGTATACCTTACCCCATATTAAATCTGAATAGAGATAATTTACATTGGTAGAATTTTACTATTGAATCATTTAAGGTAATTCTTTACTAGATGGGGAAAAATGACTTCCGTTCAGTGGTTTCCATCATGTGTGTACTATTCTTTTTATATTGGTATAAACATTTAGTTTGTCTGGTCTGACCTTGTCCTTGACATGAAAAACCATGTCCTCATTCAAGGTGTGGTCAGCCTGTGAAAACTTGTGGCATGCAAGTCTGAACCTAAGAGCTCCAGAGCCAACATTCAGTGGTGATCAAATTAACTGTGAGTGGCAGGCTTCAATTCTCCTTTTACAAACTACTGTGTGCGTCCAAGTTTCATGTTTTTTTAATTTATAATTATGTCTTGACGATGATAACAGACTACAGTTAATGATGTGCCATGTATTTTTAGAACTCTTAGCTCAATGGGAATCAAGGGTGAACAATAAATACAATCAAGGTATCCAGCTAGCTTCAGCTACTGTTATATATCAGTTGAAAAATATGTGGCAGTTGGGAAAAGGATCTACATTTTGAACAAATAGAAAAGAAAAGCAGGAGACACTTAAATGTTGTGTTTTGAACTGGAAGAGGATGAGTTGAAACATAAGCTGGAAATATTTTTGACCTGTAGGAAAAAAAAATAACAGAAATCCCAAAACACTGGCTGTTCCCGTAAGAATTCCAGCACAGTTTTCCTCTAAAGCATATGGCTAAGGGATTACTAGTACTAAAAACTTCTCTGAGCTAAATAATCTTTCAGAATTTTGGGATAAATTTGTCCTTGTTGCAAGAGGACAAAGCTGGGAGATTTGACTATTTGAGATTTTAATCTGGTAGCTAACTGCAACCCCAAACTTTTTATAAGTGGGGTTGGTAGCACTGCTGATTACAGAAATTATCCAGTTCTTCCCTTTAAAAGATCGCTTTCAGTTACTTACATCTTTGTCAAAATTTAACTATCCATTCTGACTTTAGTTTTGTCTTCATTCTTCAGCATGTGATCCCTGGCCTTAGTTATTTCACAATGGCCGTGTCTACATAAGCGTCCAAGTACACAGTTGTAACTGGCATTACTGAGCAGTCCAATTGCCACATGGTTATTTTTAGTTGCCACTGCACTATGGCAATGAGCTACGGGGCAGTATCTCATTGCTATGGTGACAGTGTCTTGTGTAGATGTGCCCAGTGGGTGCATTTACATGTGCAATTTACTGTGCAGTAGATACATTTGCCACTCAGTAAAGCATTACCATCTACATGTGTGCGACTGTTAGACTAGTGTTGACTAATTTACTGCACCATTGGATAGTTCCATCAGACACAAGTATTATCAATGGTGGAGAAAATCACTGCACTTAAATGCACATGTAGATGGTGACATCAGATTAATTTACTCCAGCTCATGTTGCACTGGATTTGATTCAGTTGTATTAATTGCACATGTAAACATGCCCACTATTCATATCCAGTTCTAAAAAGTGAGCTATTAATATCCTCATAGGTTTTTCTATGTTCTATTCAACATGGTACCTGTAAACTGCACAAAACATAATTAATTTATTTTCCTAATGGTCCTATGTGGGAGGAAGAATAATTGTGATTTTAGAGCTGGCAAACTAAGGCACAGAAGGCTCCAAGAGCCACCCTAATTAAAACATCTGGAGCGTATTAGTATCTGTGCACTTCAAAATGGCAGCAGAGGCACTTCATCTAAAGTGAGTTTTAGTTAAAGTACCCCTGCCACCATTTTGAAGCATAGGGAAGCTGTTATAGGAGACACAGAGGCTGGCTGGAACACAGTACTTGGCAGACTCAATTAATTGAGTCTGCTTCAACATGCTGTAGTTACAGTGCATTGAAGCTGCCTTCTGGCATGTGTATAGGCAAACAGAGAAATTAAGGTGAAAATTATTCACAAACGGGTGCCCACTTTAACACATTTAGGGCCCAATTTTTCAGAGTACTTAGTATTCATATGGTCAACAGAGCATCCAGAGCTCAGTTGCAGCTTTTATTGTTCAGCACTTCTGCAAATCAGTCTCAAGAACATCAAGTTAGGCTCACAGAAGATAGGGAACAGAGAACTAATGACCAAATGGGAAGAGTTTGGTTTAAGTGATGGGAGTTGCATCATGTAAGAATTCTGTAGGACAAGCAAGGATACAATACAGTTTTCTAGGGTAGCACTCCACTGCTTTCAGCATAAGACCTTTCAAATTTTCTGCAGTAAATAAGGAAGCAGTCTTAGCAAGAACCTTAGCAATTCAACTGCAGAATAGGGCAGAAAAAGAACAAAATTATCATGGAATAGAAACTGTCCTATTATATATTCATAAAAAATCTGAATTAGGATTGCACAGTACTGCCTTCATTTTTAAAGAATTTTCAACCTAGTAACATGCTTTACAAAATGTGTGTGCATGCACACATATATGTGTGTAACACATGTTCATGTTGATAATGTTTCACTTGTGCCTCAACACAAGAGAAATTCCTTGCCCAGGGAGAACCTTCCATGAACCCATCCTCCTGTGAAATATGAAGCATCATAACCAGAAGGAAGCATAAACCAACATCCTGCTGGTCTTCAGACAACTTTGAGGTAAATAGACTGCTCTAACTTTTATCTGAGCCTAATTTGCACAAAATCAGCTTTTCCAACCAGGAGATCTTACAACCCCTTTCAGCTCTCCTTTGAAATATGAATTTTCATTTCCACCAAGGAGGGATTTTAGCATCTTTGTACTCTCCTATGTCTGAAGAAGGGTGCATGTGTCCATAAGCTTGCAAATAAAACTTCTTTTTTTGCAAATATCTAGTTGGTCTAATAAAAGATATCCCTTCTATCAAGAGTTCCAATACCTGGTGTAATGTGACAAAGTATTAAAGACTGGGAAATGCATGAAAATATTCCTCTCTCTCTATCTGTACTTCACCATCCATCCATCCATCCTAAGTAATGTGCACTAGACATTTCTTCTGAGAAGAAGCATTACAAGACACACAGAATAGCTAACAGAGCTTTATGAAAGGCAGCCCAAGCATCTTAAATATAACAACGATAAATTGTAGAAATGAATAAAAGAGCACAATACCAACAAGAACTGCCCTGAATCACTAAGGGTTGAAGCTGAAAAAGTAAGCAAACAAACAAAAGAATGGACTAAGGGAAAAAAGACAGTAAGGGGGATACAAAGAGTTTGTACAAATACACTAGCAGGAAATAGGAATGAATGGCAGTTTCAAGTCCATTGAAGTTAGTGGTAAATAGTCCCATTAACTCTGATGGATTTTGGATCAAGTTGTAAATGATGGATAGAAGAGTTAGATGGATATTACCATAGAAAAACTTGGAGCCATGGACAACATAATCAACTGCATTGTTGATTTTATGGCAATTGGTTGTGACACTTGGTTGTGGCTGTTATGGGACTGCAGCAAATTTTGGTGAAAAATGTGTTACTGAATTATAGCTCACTGTTGACAGGTGTTAGGTGCCTTTCTACTGTTCAAAAGGGAAACAATTCACATAGCTTGATGTCAGTGTCCCAGATATTTTTTAGGTTCACATGGTGAAATTTATCCTTGTTCAGAAATCGTTGTGCCATGCAAATCCAAAAGTGAGGCAGAAGTGGTAGTGTTACAAGTATATTTCAAAACAGTGATTTTTGCATCTTAGACCCACAAGTCTCTTTTAAAAGTAGTGCCCCAAAATTCACTTAAGATAGAAATTCTTCAGCACTTTCAATCATCAATGTTTTGTACTCATGTAATTAATAAAATATTAATTCTTAAAGAATGAAAGGCTATAACATGCCTTACATGTCTTTTATATATCTTATGCCAGAAACACTGTTAGCAGTATTATGCATTGTTTTTGCAGTTTGTAAATTTATAGCGTGTAAAAAGTGATTCCCCTTAAAATATAAGTAGTGAGTGCTGAAGAACATTAAATAGTCCATAAACTTAGAGATCATTGTTTATAGAATGAAACAATAACTAAAATTTCTTCAGCTAAATTGCTTTCATTTATAAAATTGCAATAATACCACAGCTGTGCCAAATGGTGTACTGTGTCTAATACCATGGGGTATTTGCTGAGTATTTAAGATGACTTCATTAAGTTTATAACTTGTCAAGTTCTGTTGATGTTATTTCTTAATGCACTCACTCAATCCATAATCAAATTGGAGAAAATTATTTTGTTTTTATAGGAAAAAAACACAATCAAAATAGTGGCAATTCAGCCTACTTATTGTCCTTATCAGCCTCAAGCAAGATGAGCATTCTGTAATATGATGCTTTCCTGTTATTTTATTTACAAACTGTTCACAAGGATGAAACATATGGGAACAATCTTTCTCTAAATAAACATACTGTAGATAACACTTCTAGCAGGCGTTGGTGAAACTGTGCAGAATGTGATATCTCTCTCTTTAGAGACGGACACACAGGCGCGCGCGCGCGTGCACACACACACACAGACCAAGACAATGCATTTCCAGGCATAGGTTACCCGTTTCAAGCAAATTAAGAATTAACTTCCAGACTTTTTGAGGTTCAAGAGTTTATTTTGTTTCTGTTTTCTATCTTGCTCAATTCTGGTGTCCTCCATATTTTAAGGATTCAATTGATAACAGGAAATGTTAGTTACACACTAGTGGTTTTCACAGCTCTAGGCCAGCAACAGTATGTGAGCCTTTTATTCAGCTCTGTTCGTTATCGCATTCCAATTTTGATTTTATTACCACTCACTTAATACTGTGTAGATGAATAGGTTAATAATCCTTGAAATACTTCATAAGCGCCCTAGTGATGATCACCATGTTCTATGTTGTTAAAGCTACGTTAAACCAGTAAAAACAGTGGTACATGGCTTATCATAATTGCATACATTTATTAATTTTATTTCTTTGGAAGCTACATGCGCCTGTATGTATTGTTTAGGTTTTTTGTGAGGGGAAACCACAATGCTTAATTTATAAAAAGCAAATTATTGGTAATATTTATTACATGTTAATGTTATTGTGTCATTAAGTTGTCCACTAAATACATTAATTTACACTTACGAGTAAGGTTAGGCGTATTTTTTATTTTTAGCAAATAGTTTATTCTCCCCCCAAAATGCTATTTTAGGCAACTTGGAATTATTGTTAAGTTCCACATAAACCCAGTTAACCAAAATGGTTAATTTTGATATTTGGGACTATATTTACTAACAGGCTTGATAGGCACTATCCAAAAAACCTGGAAGAAGCTACCACCCTCTTTCCTATACCACGTTTCCACCATGCAGTACAGAATCTCATTTATGATTTCTAAGCACTTTGGGATTAGAAATACTGAACACATTCCTCTCTAGGCCAACACCTTTGCATTTCAAAGTGTGTACATACACACATACATTTCTGAAGTGTTAAAAGATTTGTTCTTTTTTTTTCCCCACACTGGTCTGTCATCCCTGAAGGAAAAATTACACTGGGGCTCCAACATGCAAATACTGCTCAGTACTCTTTTTATCTTAATTTATTAAAGTCTCAGTGTAGGAAAAGGAAGGGTATGGACACACCTAACTCTTATACTGCTTTAAATGTAGTTTAAACCTGAAGAGGACAGATGTACAGCCTGTTTAGCTTGTTTAAAGCTGCCTAGAACAGTTCAAAAGTGTATGTGGAAAATAAAGTACTCTTTTGAACTGGTACATAGTGAATCAAGTCAATGCTACATGTGGACACATACTATGATTCTGTGACATGGATCTGGTTGGGTCTCCAAGCATCCAACAACACATCATTCCTCATCCTTCCCCCACCCCCTGCTGCTGTAACTGGCTGCTCTTGTGTGTAGCCAGAATTCAAGTGCCTCGCACACTTTTCCCTGCCTTTTGGTGGCAATTTTTAACAACGAAATCCTTTGTAGTGCTTAGTCTATAAAAACTGTCTTTACTCTTTACTTGACCATATCTCCTCATCATGCACTTCCCACCCCTGGGAACCCAAAAATATGGATCCAAGCACTCACTCTCTGTCTTGGGCACCCCAAGTTGAACAAGCCAACTGCAGACTTCAGTTAAGTGCCAACTACTAAACTTTATTGAACTCATGCTTAGGGAAGAAGGGATAGCAGAAAAGTGAAAACTCCTCTCACAGGTCACCCACCCCTGGGAACTCCAAAGTACAGGTGCAAGCATACCTGACCATCCCAATCCACTCGCCCACTGCCAAGCGTACTGGGCTGGGTGCTCTCACCCCCTGGTGTCATAGCCACAGAACTTCAATGAATAAAAGGTGATGATTTTAATGGGAATGCTATCTCTGACTTGCAAAATTTGTGACCATGGCTAAGGGAAAAAGTTACACATAAGCCAGTTTAAGTGATCAGAAACCAATTTAAACCTGTAACCAAAACAGAAGTTCAGTGAACATAAACCGCTTTTGAAATGTCTGAAACTGATTTAAGATAAACTTGGTTGAATGTAGTATCAGACTTAACTGATTTAGGTCAAACCAGTTAACAGAACTTCTGTCCCAGACCCGTTCCTTTTTTAAGTTAATTCACAGGCCCCCAACTTCCCAGGATGTTTTTCAGCCTTGGGCTGGGCTGTGCTGTGCTGTCTGTTCCAGTGAAACAGGGTCTTCCCTACCCCTCTCCTCCATATCTGGAGCGCTATCATTACTCCAGATGGCTGAGATGGGAAACACTGCTCTGGAGTGCCAGAAGCCTGAGGGGAAGTGGGGGATTTAATCCCTCCCCTCCATCCCCTCTCCTACCAGCATGGTACTCCAGCCAGGGTCTGCCTGGCGGGGGGGGGCAGCAGACCTGGCCAGGTGCCTCCAGGTCTCCTACCCCTGGGTCGCTGCTCAAGCAGCAGGAGTGAGAGGGTAGAGGCATGGTGCTTCTTGGTTTCTTTTTTTAGGCTGTGTGCAGACAAAACAAGGGGCATGTGTGCACGATACTTTAAAGTGGGCTAAATCCTCTTGCACCACTTTAATTGTGTCAGTGTTTGCATGCCTTGGTGGTGTATTGCGCATTAATCCCAGCTGCTGTAGGAAATCAGGTGGCCTAATGCACTTTAAATGACTTGGGTCATTTAATCCTAGCAGTCTTTCCTGACCAAGTGTGTGTGTGTGTGGGGGGGGGATCCAATGATCACTAAGATCCTTTCCATTCCCTAACATCTATGAAACCATGAATTCAGTAGTACTCACACAGGGAAGGGGGAAGCCCAGTGCTTCTGCAGTGAGTGGGGGTGGGGAGACTGGGGACACCTGGAAAGAGCTGCTGCCCCCCTCCCCCTCCAGACACACTCTGTCTGGGGACCATTCAGGCGAGCGTGGGGGCTGAAATCCATCCCCAATCATATTCAGCCTGCTGGGGTTTGGCCATCCCCCCAGCTCAGCTTCCCTCCAGCCTTCTGGCTACTGAAGAAGGGAAGGCACAGCTTCCTCTAGCACACCCCAGCTTCTAGTAGGCCTGTGTGAAGTGGCTAATATTCACTTCAGATTCAACCAGTTCAGGCGACAGTGATTCTCTTTGGTGATTCAAGCCACTGTCCTGAATTGATTCAGCTGAATCTGATTTGGAGATTTGGCTGCTGCCAAAACAGCATAATCTCTGAATCAAACAGGCCCCATCCCCATCATTGGCTGCCCTACCTGGCCCCACCATCCCCGAACTTAAAAAAAAAAAAAGAAGCCCCACACTCACCAGCTTCTGCCAGGTTGGGTGGGGGGTGGGAGGACAATCTGGGACACTGGGGCTGGGTGAGGCAGCTCTTGACGGGGCTGGGAGAGTGGGCAGGGGTTGGGGGTGCTCAGGAGGGCTGGGGCAGCAGGTAGGGGATGGGGCCTGGTGGGGGCCCCCATGGTCTCCTCCTCCCTCCTACAGCACCCCACTACCCCATACTTACTGGCATGGATCCCAGGTCTAGCTCCCTGCAGCAGCAAGCAGGGACTGCCTGAATCTCCAAATTTTTCTGAATCCTTTCTGAACTGACTCAGAGGCTTCAAATGGGTTTGGACCTTTTGATTGGTCTCATGATTCAGTTAGGATTCAGAGATTTAGCCACTGAATCAGGCCAAATCTCCTCCAAATTGAATCAGCAACTGAAGCTTTGCATAGCCCTAGCTTCTAGCCTGAGCCACTGCAAGCATGTGGCTGCATATCTGGAATCAAAAGTGAATGTCTATTCACTTGCTTCTTGGTTCAATCTATGCAGGTTAGATGAACTCGCAAATATTGAATCAATTCAGGCTTGGACTTATTGAATGCCTGTTCTTAGCCCATGTTCCCAGACAGTGACATTTGTGAAACCAAAGTAAAACCCTTGTGAGCTTATTTAGATCACTTACAGGAAAAGACACCTCAAGAAAAAAATCCTGAGACTGAAGTGGAGCAGTGACTGCTCATGCGAAAAAGGACTGAAACAGAACAGAAATCACTGCAGCATTATAGAGAAGGAAGAGGTGTGGTTGACAGAGGTTGGAGGGGAAAGGAAAATAAAGAGGTAGGTTGTAGTGGGTATTATATATTAAGAAAATGTCTCTGTGGCAAATGAAGTGTTGCATACCAATGAGACCTTTACAGCCCGTTGTCCTTTTTTCTTCTCTGAATATTACATTATTTGTTAAAAATACTGTGGGGTAATATGTAAAATGTAAGACCTATTCCACCAACTGGATGCTGTAGATAGAGAATTCAGTCTAGGGTACTGAACTTATAGGTAGTTTGAAGAAGAATGAGAGAGATATAGGGCACCTTCAGAAAATAAATGTGCTGTGAATCAAGAACTGTTCTCTTGCTTCAACTATACTTTGACTAATCTTTTAAAAACTTTCAGAGGGCTTCTATTGACATCCAAATTTTTCATCTAGAGTCAATGTTTTACAGAACTCTAAACAGCTGACATTTTCCCCCGTGAAGTCTGTGTTATAAAATCTTGCCTGGTCCAATTTACTGAGTTAATTCCAAATATTTTCACATAATTGATATGCATTTCACAAATAGCACTCTAAGCTGGCAGTCCAGATGCCAGAAACAAAAACACTGACATGTAATATTTATGTCAAATTTTACCTGCCCAGAACTGTCTTTTGAAATGGACTGAAATATGTAAACCTTGGTACAAGCACATACCGTGCTTTATAAATCTTACATAATGGATTTTTTATTAGTATAAATGCATGAATCCAGTTTCAAAATGATACAAAATTTGGCTGGTATTATAAACTCCATCACAAGGCATCACATTGGCTGATATTTCTAATGTCAATGTGTCATCTGGTGTTGCAAAAGGCGCCAATGAAGAAATGTATTTTTGGTCATTTTAAATTGCACACAAGTTGTCAGAGGTAGCAAACTGCCCAGTCTATTTACAGATTGGCAGAGACCCAGTGCCTGCCACTTTCCAAATTATAATTGATTCTTTTGGCAGACCTCTAGCTAAGCTGTCTGTACAAAAAGGACACATACCCTGCTTCCTTTATTAATCTTAAACAGACCTTTACAATTAAAGCTTCCTGAATGAATGACAAAATGAACTTCGGGTTATATTCTACAAATTGCTTCATGAGAAACAATCAAATCAAAATGAGGGAATGCCATCTAGTTCCATCCAAATGTACACATGACTACATGATTAATCTGAAGAATGAGGGCATGGTGAGTTTTTTGTACCTCTTGACTTTGGTGATTGCCAATAACCAAACTGATCCTGTGAACAAGTAACAGATTCTCAGTTCTACTTTAATTTGAAAAAGTGGATTTGGCCCTAAACGGCCTACTTTGTCAGGCAAGATAAACGAGTCCTAATGCATATCCTTAACATGCAGCATTTTCACCTAGCAAACACAAACTAAAGGAATGTAGGCTAAGCGTATTATCACCTCCATTTCTTCCTTTTCTGTTTTAACCAAGAAGAGGAGTTAGGGAGAGATCTCTAGCAACCCATCTGGTTGCAGATGCTCCATAATGACAAGTCAAAAGAAACCAGGGTTGGTCTTGCTTTACAGCTGTTCTCTACTGGGAGTGATATTGCTTTACAGAGATGTACTCTGCTAGCAGTGCTTCCTACAGGGAATAGAGAGAGCCTGTGTTGAAAAAGAAGAGGTGGGCAAGCAGATCTTCTTTTATACCAAAGTTCTGGTTATATTGCATTTTTTACCATATAGAACATATCACTATGGTCCAGACTGCGAACTCTTCACTCCCATTGCTGAACTTTCACTGTATAAGTAGTTCTACTAACGTCAGGGAGGTCTGTAACAGCTCATTAGTGGTGTTGCTGATGGCCAAGCATTCAAAAGCATGGAGTTCCAGAATCATAAGACTTTAAAAGATTTGTCAAAATAATACAATACACCTGCCTTCTGATTTTGAGTTTTTCCAGGTTTCATACACATTTGTGACTGTTAGAAATTTACTAATAAATTCTGAGAACTGAGATAGTCAAATCATTGCACAAGTCCAGGACAAGGGCTTTTTAATGAGGAAGGGAGAAACCAAGCTCATGAGACTTGAAATTAAATCCTGAAAGTTGGCAACACAGTGTGATCTGTGAGAGCAACGTGTTTGCATCTGGCTTTGTAACAGGATTTACATTCCACTGGGTATGTTTGGACTACATAACAATAGTGTAAAACAGAACAATTCAAACATGTGGGGACTGATGTTCTTGCCAATGAGTTCCTCAATTTGTTATCCTTGTCACCATAATAACAATAAACATTTCCTTGTGATATAATCTTTGATATGATAATGCTCTAAAATTAATCAAAATATACAGCAAAAATAAGAATAAAAAAGGACAGAAAGTAAATGTATAATATAAGATAATTACATTGCATCACTAGCAATGATATTATTTCCAATACCACCTATATGCCTAACTATGCATTTCAAATAATTATCAGTGATCAGTCCCCTGAGCCATATCACCATTCTCATTAAGGCAAAATGGATTAAGACAGCTATTACATGAAGTAGAGTGTAATTAGTTTTGTTACTCAAAGTAATCATACAGGGTGTAAAATCAGTGCATTTCTTCTTGACTTACCCCATCTGAGGATCTGGCCCACTAATCTTGAAAGTGTTTGGGATATAATTAGTCTCATATTGTGGTACTTAAAAAATCTATTCAGTATATTAATACACTGGAGCTAAGTAGAGATGACAACCAAAATTAAGCATAAGAGAACACTTAAAAAGAAAATATGTTATAGGATACAAAAGAAAACTCTTAGATCTTACAACAGGTACTTAGAACTCATTTTTAAAATAAGTAATACAACAGTGTCTCCCTAGACCTCTCAGTTTAAGTAAGGAGCTCCATGAACTTACTATTACAACTAAAACCTGCAAACTCAGATTGATTTCCATGAGAAATTCAACAATCATCACCCTTCCATCCAACTAGCTCTTGAACACTCCAGCACCAACATCTCCTTTTTAGACACGATGATCAGTGTCCAGAATGGTAAAATACAGACCACATTATACAGGAAACCCACAGACCAACATACATATCTGCACAGAACCAGCTATCACCCTAAACACACCAAAGAAAGCTGTGATATGCAACCAAGCCCTCAGATACCACCAAATTTGCACTGAGGAGAACACCTGGGATTGCCACCTCACCAACCTTAAAAAGGCTTTCACTCAATAAAAATACTCCTCCAGAGATATAGATTGCACGCTTGAAAGAGCTACTTGGATATCACAAGAAGAATTGCTGCAGTACAAAAGAAAAATCCCCATGAATCACAAACCACTGGTTATGACATATCACCCCTCCCTCGAACCCTTACAGAAAATCCTCAAACAATTGCAACCCATACTAGCAAGAGACCCTATTCTTAAAGAGATCTTCCCAGAACCACCCATCCTAGCCTTCAAACAAACACCCAGCCTTGCTAACCTCATCACCAGAAGCAAATTTCCTCAGGCCCAGAACACACCGAATGAATCCAGGCCATGTTACGACAACAAATGCAAAACGTGCAAACACATCTCACCTCACAACAGACCCATCAGCATCCCTGCATCTTACAGCTGCATCTCCAGAAATGTAATGTATCTCATCCAATGCAACAAATGCCCCAATGGAAAATATGTAGGAGAGACCAAACAACAGTTGCACCCCAGAATGAATGTACACCGGAAATCTATCAAAGACAGGAATACCCAATTACCAGTGGGAGCACGCTTCTGACAAGAAAACCACTCTCTCTCCCATCTCTCAGTTCTAATCCTCAAAGGGAATTTACAAAACACTTCTGAGAGACAAGCCTATGAACTCCACTTCATCAACTTCCTGGATACAAAAAATCGTGGACTAAATATAGACATTGGCTTTTTGACACATTATATAACCTGCCTGACATCTGATTCCCCAGGTACCTCTCCACTATTTAACTGCTATATTTTTTTTCCAGCTATTTAAATTAGTTTAATAAAAGATATAGGATTCACCCAAAGAACCTTGTCTGCCTAGTATAACTTAGATATCTATTTATCTAGGTAGCTATACTGTTTTGGGTCTCTTGGAGCAACTTCATTGCTTGGGAAAGTTATTAGAAGCAAAACTTTTGAATATGAAACATTTGAGATGCAGCTTGTCTGAATGGTAATGAAAGGTGTTACTAAGTACATGCTAAAATAAACACACATGAATGACTTTCAAACTTACTTGTTCAAATCTCTGTTTCATTCCTTCTACTTTATATCTTTATTAGTTTCTCATAAAGGACACAATCTAAATGCCTTGTGTGATCTTCCTGTATCAATATTTGTGCAGTTAATCCTACCAAGATAAGCCAACAGTACAAATCTATAAATATTTATTCCCTACCACTAAAAAGAAAAAAAAATGTAATAGAAGTATAAAGATGTTACCAAGAGCAAAGTTAATACATTTTTCATGGCTTGTGGTAGAGGCAATATCTTTTATTAGAGCAACAAGATGTTTGCAAACAAACCCCAAAACTTTAATTGCAAGCTTTTGGGCACAAACGCCCTTCATCAGGCATCAGAGAAAAGATTGTAAAGGTTCTCCTGAGAAGAAAACAACGTTCGTATTTCATAGGACTTCACAGAGGAGTCAATAGATGGAATACTTCTCTGGGCAGGCCGTTCTTAGTCTCTCAGCTCTCTTGTGAGACTGCGATGATGCAAATTACCTTGAGCAAAGGCAGGAACAGTATTTCAGGTTTCAGGTGGTCAAAGTTGCTTCCTCCTTTTAAAATTATGAAGATTTCATTTTAAAAATTGGCTAAAAATCAATATCTTCCAGGTATCCAGGTTGTAACCTGGATTGCTTTTTCCTCTAGACCAATATGGCTACAAGCTGGATACCTGATACATTTCTCATCACATTTTACTAAGCAACTTTACTAGCTATGATGCTTTAAGGGAGCAAGAGTAGCTTACAAGGGATGGGTGGTGTGATCCAAAGGATCAAAGAATGATTTCCATTGACTTGAATGGATCATGCCCTGAATCAAAATAAGTTTATCCCTCCATTTAGTCTAATAATCTCAAAATTTGGTCACTGATGGAGTTCAGACTCTAAAACCTTTTAAAAAACGTGTTCCCTTGTTCTTATAACCTCAGGTCCTAAAATCTATAAACTGCATTCACTAAGTGTCAGAAATTGTTATTTTATCATTTCATAATGGGGACTGTTATTGCCAGTAAGTTACTCTCTGTATAAAATGGAAGGATTAACTATCTTACTCTACTTCTTAAGGTAATAGCTAGTTGTCAGTGGGCACATCTACACATGCATATTAATTCAAAGCAGTAAACTCCAGTGCATATTGCACTAGAGGCAATTGCCCCTGGGTGCTGTATTTACACATGCTCCTAGGACTGAAGCACAGTAAGCTGGGTAGGAGCAACCCCAGCTGGCAGGTAGTCCAGGGGGTCAGCCTGCCAGCCTGGGGCTTCTCTGACCTGGCTCAATGTGTTGCAGAGGGGCTGACTGAAACACAAGGGCGTTTCAGTGTGGGTTTAGCTGCCAGGCAACCCCTGCAGTGAAGCACCCTCATGCCCCACCCAGCCAAGTCAGCATCTATATGCGCATTGCTGTCCACAAAAAAAAAAAAATCTACAGCACTTGTATTTACAAGTATTAACCTGCTGTGGAGTTTATTAGTTTCCTGCAGCCTAATAAGATGTACGTAACATGTAGATGCTAAGATTTTTACTGCAGAGCTAAGTCAGCAAGTTTGCAGTCAATGTCTCATGTAGATGCACCAAAAGAAATGCAAAAAATCAAAGTCATTAAGTGCAACAAAAGCTTATTTATATATAATTGCATCTTGGTCATGCTGCTTTCCCTGCAGAAGTAAAATCAAACTGCATTTCATTAATGGTTTAATGCCAGAAGTACACAAAAAGTGTGGCTATATTTAGGTCCACATTCACAACATTTGCATTAATGAGGTACGAACTATTGGTAGTGTAAAGAGCTGCTGTTGCCGTGATGGTCCAGGAAATATGTGAGAAGCAATAATTCTTGTGGATGATATGTTTTACTGAACCAACCGTATAGTAGGGATCAAACATAGGCAAGTTTTCAGGTATCACAGTACCCTTCTTAGGCCTCACTACTGCTTTTTTAAAAATGCAGAGATGAAGTAAATTCATAAGCATAAAAGCCACATAATGCAGAAAAAACCCTTTGATCCAAGCCTGGTTATTTGTATTTTTATTACTCAAAACTTCAATCTTCCTTTAAAAAAATAACCAGGAGGTGGAATGAAGGGGTAAAACAGCACTACTTTTATGTCCCATCCACCTTGAGCAACAGTAATGTAGCTGACAGCTCAAAAAGAAAAAGATCAGAATAATAAAATAAAGTTAACTGAAACCATTTCACAACACAGGTCTTTATTCCAGGAGTAGTCTCCAAGAATCTTGCTGCCTCAGGCAAAGCTTTGCCCTTGCTAGCCTGTGCCACACAACTATAGGAGGGAAACAGAGAGTACTGGGACCATCCTATAAGCTGAGGAAACATCAGGGCAATTTATTAAACATTGTTTCTTACTATTATCCATGAAAAGGAGCAATGTGTAACCCCTAACCCTATTATTAACCACAGCAGCTCAACCAGATATCTTATATAGAAAGCACATCCCACTCACACCATGTCACAGTACTGATCTTATTAAACCCATCCCCTTAACTAACACTCAGGGAAGTAATTAGAAGCTTGTCTGCCTGATTTTCAAGTAAAGCAAGACAATACCTACTCTTTAGTTTATCAGTGGAAAACAGATGAGAATATCTTGGGAAGTTTCAAAATGATCCTTTTTCATACTTACTTTTAAATTAATAGGTTAGAGGTTACTTATAAAATATCCTAAAGCAAGCCTAGCTAATACACTTAAAGTCCATTAACAGCTGTGGGTTCTTTAGGGTGACCATATGTCCTGTTTTAGCTGAGACAGTCCTGGATTTCATAGGCTGGTCCAGGCTGGCTGTTGGGAATTATAATGGGTGTCCCAGAAATGCAGGGGCATGGTGTACAGTCTGGTTGAGATTCAAAGTGGTGCAGAGCACCTTGCTTCTCCAGCACACAGCCCCGCCTATGCCGTCTTGTGAGAGTGCTGGGGGGAGGGGAGGGGAATGTCCTGGATTTCCTGGATGATGTCCCAGATTTCCAGGATTATATCCCAGCTTTCCATATGGTCAGCCTACTTCTGCTCCATTTCTGGTCAAATTTGGACCACATAAGAGAGACGTGTAATCTAAATACATATTCCCCACTGGTTAATTAAATTAGTATTTCTTCCAAATCAGTGCTTTGTAACCTCATAAGGCCCTAGTTTTTTAAATAGCTCCTTGGATTTGCATGCATGTAAAACCATACCTATACATCCTGACTGGTACTTATGTGCACAAATCAGTTAATTCCTGCTCATAAAGAACTCAATTTCTCTGTTGGAATTAGCAATTTTGATGGCTATGTTTGGAAATAAAGCCTCTAAGCCTTTAAAAAAAGGCAAGGCAAATACTCATCTGGAACTGATAATCTAGCCTTTAGCTGATGACCTCCAGCTCTGTTTTTCTATGATTTAAGCATTGTATTGGTGTGAAGTAAAAGTCGTCACTTCCTTATCTATTTTAGGAAACAAAATGTATTTCACAATACACAAACCACTGCAATAGGAAAGCTGATAGAGCTATTAATATTTTTGCTATATTTATATTTTAACTCATTGAAATGTTGTATTCAGGAAATCCCATGGATCATCTTACTATCTAAGAACTCCGTTGAAAGGCTTGGATTTTCTATTTAAAACAGCTAACTGGAGGGATTCCCCATACCCATAGGCATCTACACAGCCACTTCATAGCTGTTACTGAGGCCCTGAAAATACCACCATTTCTGCATTCTTCTCTCTTGCTTTTATGTGGGCTGCATGTGCTGTGGATTTGCCTGGGGGCAAATCTACTGCCACACTTCCATTTTTCTGTTGCCTCAGCTCTTCCTACTTCCCTTTCCAGCATAAATAGTGGGGGCAGAAATTGTGAATAACTGCCTGAAGTCAAATTTATACATATACACAGTTGTAGGCAGAGCCAGGATTTTGTAAAGCTGTGTACAAGAGCAATGAAGTGACTTGGGTGACCTCCTTCCCTGCCCACTATCAGCACAGGCAGACCAGGCCATAGGAGAACCAGCAGGAAGATTTCAGTTCCAAAGACAGGTAATAATATTCCTTCCCTACTCCCTTTCCCTCCATGCTCAGTGGCATGGTCCTTCCCTTTCCCTCCCTTCTCATTTTCTCCCTCCCCCAACCACCAGCTGTGTCCAGCTGACTTGGGGGTGGGGGCAAGGGATCCAGTGTTGCTGCTGCTCCACTCCAGATGGGCTGAATGTGAAGTCATGCTTGGCTGGAGATAACAGTGGTGGTGAGTGGATTCCTTTCCCTGTCCCTGCTCCTGGGCTGACAGGAGATACCGAGGAGGACTGGATGGGGAGAATAAGCCTTCCTGCTGCTGCCTCTGTCCCTGGCTGAGCCTGATTCTACATGGAAATAAAGCAGACATCTTTGGAGCTCCCCTCCCCACCCCTACCACCAGGACAGCTGGAGAAAGTATCAACAGTGGGAGGGGTAGGGAAGAGAAAGCGACATGCCACTGAGTATGGAGAGGAAAGGAGTGGGGAGTTTTTACTTGCTTCAGGGATTTAACAAAAAGTCCCTGGCTGCTTCTCTTGTGGCATGGTAAACTGAAGAGTGGGGGGTGGGGGGGTATCAGTGCCACTTCATCCCCCTGGATGCATCCCTGAACATAGCCATTTCTTTGCCCACATACATCCCATAATCAACCTTTCTCTGAGGAAATCTGTACTGTAAAAAATATGTTTCCCTTAACCAAACTGTTCCAAATGAGCTTCCGCATTTAAGCCATGAACACATACCCATTTCTGTTTGCTAATTTTCGGAGGAAAAGGTGAGTTCGGTAGGTAAATAAATTTGGCGTGTTCCTCCTTCTATGTATATAGGACACAGTGGTAAATAATATTTTCTTTTGAAAATGAAGGGATCTTTTACATGATTCTACTAATGCACTTATTGGAGTTAAAAGGACAGAATCTTGTCCTAAGTCCATTGTTGCTTTTATAGAGGAGTAGCAAACCATGCCAACAACAGCATCTGCTTAACAGAAAACTCTAAGGATGAAGCTTGAATGTTTATCGGATGGAAAAATCATCACTTTAAAAACATTTGCAGCTTTTAACTGATAGGCTTTCCCCCCCTCTTTTCAGTGTTGAACTGCTTTTACTTTTTAGTTTTAAAGGGCTCCAAATGGTCTCTGTTCTATTATGACTTACAAAGGAAAAGTACATGTTTGAATTATATTGCACAGTGATTCTGTAGAGAAGTGTATGTACATATTTTTGTCATTGATTGATTGAAAACTATTGTTTTTGAACTGCTGATTACAGGAGATGTCAATTTGTGGACTTGCTAAAAGGTTTGCCACAAAATTATACACTGCATTAAATAGCATACAGTAAGTACTTTTATAAATTAACATCATTACAATATTGCAGTCTGATTATATTGTCACTGAACATTGTAATTGTGAAGATTTAAAGAAAAGCATGCAATGGTTGTGTCAGGCTAAAAGGAAATCATTTCATCCCTTCATCAAATGAAGAGCTGAATTACTCCATTGTTCCCATCTTGGCCTCTAAGACTTGAACCTTTTGTCTAAAAGGGTACTGTTTCAGTATACTAAGCAAAGATTAGACTGTGCATGTGTTAGTGCAGTGACAATTTTTTTCCTCAGATAAATGGGAATGCATACCATTGTGCTTGAGAGTACGATAAAGCCTTTAGCCTATGATATATTTTCAAATTCATCAGATTATATACTATTATATACTAATTTTTATAATCCTCCCTAGCACTGAAAACCTGAGGTGTGACTAAGAAAAATACGTGTTCTACGTATATGATAAAAGTGGTAACTAAAATTATTTAGTATCCCTATTTTCTACACATACATTAATATAACATTTTTTCCTAACTGAAACTTCCACTTAGCCAGAAGAAAATACAAATATATTAATAAGTCACTTTACTAACAGCCTTTCAGCTTTTTATTAAAAGCATCAGAAAAGTATATTGGCATGTTATTATGCTCTCTCCTATGGTCAGTTTATAATAAATTTTGTAGCCTATTACATTTGCAGCATCTTATTAATTTAAAGGACCTCACCCAGTATTAATACTTTCTACCCATTGCTCTTAGCAACAAAAATCTATTAATGTTGTGTTTATCTTGCCAAATATATACTGGGTTGACAGAAGGTGAAAGCTCAAATCTAAAAAGACCTGCAAACACTTTCCACTTTTTGTTGAAATGTTCCGATACATTATTGTTAGAAAAGAGAAGAGTGAAGTACCCCTCTTGAGTTCTTAGGTTTATGGAATCCACTAAATAATGGTATTGTTCAGTTTAAATAACAGAGATTTTAAACATAGAATGGGTTAAGAGGAAGGTGCAAGAGAAAAAAGAAATGTGTTTGGAGCTAGGAGAGGGGAAATCACATTTCCACTGGTTTTGAGAAGAGCATTATATTTTTAAAGCTTCATTTGACTCAAATACGTACAATATATTTTACTACTTCAAGCAACAAGCAAGGGATTCGGGTTGACAAATGGTGCATAGAATTGGTAATGGTTATACAGCCCTGCACCTCTCCGGAGCCATTTTCAGTATGGAAGATAATAGAGAACATAGATACAAAAGGGAGAGTAGTTAAGGGAATCAGTGGACAGAAAAAGAAATCACCACATCCAAGATGGAAGCAAACATCAAAGAACTCAACATGCTTGAGTCACATTCTTTCCCAGAACACTGAACATTTTGGCACATGAAATAAAATGCCTGTGACAAGGATTTTTTAACAAATTCGTGTAATATTAATAGAGCTATTAAAGAACTGTGAAGTAGGTCACATGCTATGATAGTTTCCACTGAGTGATATTACCTGTTGTTTGATAGGAAGAACATCTGCTAGAGGCCTAAGCTTGACCCTACCAGTATTCAACATTTCAGAACAACTTTGATGGAGATTAAAAGCCTTTGGAAACCTACACTTGTGCTTCCAGGGAGTGCTATTCTTGAGCACACCTTGTCCATCCAGATGTTCCCAAACTAGAAATGAAGCAGTGATGATGATCTAGGGGTGTCCCTGGCAGTGCTCTTAAGACCTCTCCCTCTGGCATGCTTGAGAGGGTGGCAAGGGGCTTCGCTGAAGTAATTGTACCACCTCATTTCTGGATCTGTTACCTGTGAGTTAGAGCAGGTGCATGAAGCATACTTCAGAGTGACGTTCCCCAGAATAGCAACATAGACATAACATAAATGATTATGGCTCGTTCAACCTAGCAATGAAGGATGAGAAAAGATACAATTGCTCTTTATAAGCACATCTTGAGGGTAAACATTATACAGGGAAAGGAGCTATTAAAGAACTATATCAGCCCAAGAACCAGCATATATAAAATACCCATAAATAAATTTAACATGGAAACTTTTAACTTTCAGAGAAGTGAGATCTTGGAACATATTTTTCAGTAAGAAAAGTGAGGCAAAAATAATGGGAATTGATCAGTTTGTGAATGGAATGATATGAAGTGATTGCCTATAAAATTATACAAAGTGGTTGCTTGCCTAGGTACTAGAGTTAGGTGACCTGGAACTGTGGAAAGACAATGGAATGGTAATCAAGAAGTTTATTTGAAAATATGTTCATGGAAAAAAGTTGAGTTTGATTTAATATTATTTCTTGGTTGTGTCATTCATTATTTACAAGTATTTGAATAACAGGTGACTTTTCACAAAAAAAAAAAATTATAAATTTTGAATGTGTTTCAAATGTTAGCAAGAAAGACCATAAGAATAGTCCCTAGATGAAGCAGAGAAATTCTATCTTTCATTGAAGATGCTTCAGGATATAAATACCGTAGCTTTCTGAAGACAAACACAGTACCGCAAGCATTTTACGTCACCTGAACTTATTTGTAAATGCAGTGGACTTTCTGTTCTGTCTTTGTCATCCTTTCTGCAACTGACAAATTAGTCACTGGAGAGGACTAGAAGGCACTGGACTGAAACCTTTACCTCATTTCACATAAGTCACAGAATAGCCAGACAGTACAATCACTGTCAAAAGACCCATGGTCCATTATGGGCTATAACCACCGCCGAATTTCCATTTTATCCACTTCTGATGCAATTTTCATAATTAGATGACAGATATACAAGTGTGTACCGTAAATAAAAAGAGCAATATCCTTCTAATACAACTGGGGTGCTATTTTAATTAAGTGAGGAAATGGGATGATAAGGACGCCTGTCAAATTTTATAGCTGTTCAATAATTACAGGAAGCAGGATTTTTTAAAGTTATAAGATGTTCTTTGTTATCATTATTACCAATCTTTAATTTAAGTCAGATGAGGAAGATACAAAAGAATAACCCTTCTCCCCCACCAAAGATGAGACAAGAGAGAAAAGGATTTCCTTCTGTAACCCTTCTGCCAGGCACCAGTCAACAGCAAAAAGAGCCAGGTTCACATTTCAGGGTACCTCATAAATTAAACCAGAGGCTTTAGCCCCAACCCAGAAACCTGGGAGCACTAAATTTGCTGG
The DNA here is from genome assembly GCF_001723895.1 of Crocodylus porosus. Classification (NCBI taxonomy): domain Eukaryota; kingdom Metazoa; phylum Chordata; order Crocodylia; family Crocodylidae; genus Crocodylus; species Crocodylus porosus. The sequence continues at coordinate 13,785,795 of NW_017728914.1, forward strand.
GGTGTCCTGTATAAACAAACCCCCCATCTCACAAGCAATGTAAATGCAAAAACCAAAATTTATTACAGTGAATAAATCAAAACACTAAAAATAATTTTAAAACACTATTAACCACAAAGCAAAGTCTATAAGTGGCATCCTCATGGGGGGAGGGAAGGAGGGCAGCAGCTATTTGTAGATTCCCAGCTGCATTCAGCCCCAGCTCTGGGTAGCTGCTGATAGTCATGGTGCCTGGGCTGCTCCCATGGAAGCCCTGCTGCAAGCAGCCCAGGTTCTGTGGCTGTCAGTAGCTACCCCGAACCTGGGCCAGCTGCAAGCATCTGCTACCTCTCTGCCTTGGCACCAGGTGCTTCCCAGCCCCAGACCTGGCCCCGGGCTCCAGGGAGGTAGCAGATACTGGCAATACTCCCCATTGTGCTGCCCTCACCACTTCTACAAAGCAACACTGGAACCCAGTGTGGCAGGGCACAGTGGGGGGGGGGTTCAGAAAGCTGCCTGCTCCCAGCTCCCTTGCCACACTTTCCCTGCACGTTGGGGCAGCAGCAGGGAGCACAACACTGTGCTGCTGCCCATGCTGCTCCCATGCACACAGGGGAAGTTTGGCAGGGCAGCAGGGAACTGGGAGCAGGCAGCTTTCTGTGCCCCCTGCTGTGCCCTGCCACTCCATGTTGCAATGCTGCTTTGCAGAAGTGGTGAGGGCAGCACAGTGGGGAGCACTGCTGGTATGTGCTGCCTCCCCAGAGCCCAGGACCAGGTCTGGGGCTGGGAGCGGGGGCCAGGGTTGTGGCAGGGAGGTAGCAGATGTTTGCAGCTGTCCCAGGTTCTGTGTAGCTACTGACAGCCACAGAGCTTGGCCTGGGGGGCAGGGGCTTATGGTG
>NW_017728914.1:13787422-13791786 GCF_001723895.1 Crocodylus porosus
GCTGTGTCTGCAAGTCTGTGCCAGAGGAGCTCCCCAGAGAGCATGTCGGGATGCTAGGGGATATCTTAAACCAGCAAGGGGTCTGGGACAGACATTGCATAAACTGGTTTGACCCAAATCAGTTAAGTCTGATACTACATTCAACCAGGTTTATCTCAAATCAGTTTCAGCCATTTTCAAACTGTTTATGTGCACTGAATATCTGTTCTCTTACAGGTTTAAACCAGTTTCTTATCACTTAAACCAGTGTATGTGTAATTCCTGTCCCTAGCCCTATACTACAATGCTGAGACACTACAGTTCCCAAACACAGGGAGCCAGTAACTGCCAGGACCTACTCCTGGTCAGTCTGCTCCAGGGATTAATACCTCTACTCAAGAAAAAAAAAAAAAAAGGAGAAAGAGGTAGGAAACAGGAGCCTCAAACTCCGAGACAGACTTTCTTTCCCTGTACCCGAGGCTTTCCAATCACATAGCATTTGCTTGCCTCTCCAGTGAAGAGTTGGGGGAGACCTACCATGGGGAGCTGGTTTTCTGTTCCTCAATTCAGCTGTGCAGCTCTCAGCAGCCCCAGGAGAAAGAGAGAGAAACCTTAGTTGGCTTGTTTTTATATATCTGGTGTGAAAGCACCAAAGCCTTGTCTAATTAGGGAATGCCACAGTCTAGTCTTTCTCCCAGCCAAGCTGCTTGAAGCATCTTCTGATTCCTCTGGCTAATAAGGCCAAAAAGTTTTACATATTTTTCCCCAAATACAGGCCCAAGCTTGCCACATGCTGAGCATATAGCCCAGGGATCATCTTGCTCACATAAAAATACACACGCAAAAATGCACCCCCCCCCAAGAAACCCTCGCAATGCACAACCCAAGTGTGTGTGGGTGTTATACTTCTAATTTCCTCTTTTGGAGTATACATGTGATATGTGCCAGTTGAATGTCATACATTTTTGCTGAGTCTGGTTGTTTTCATAACAATATTTTGAAACATTCTGAAATGTATACCAATTTTAAAATATGAAAATGGTGATTAGCCTAAAATAGCTGAATTAAAAATTGTAGATAGTACGGTTTACTTCTACAGTTGTTCAAAAAGCTACAAAGGGTACATTATTTATTTATCCTTGGCAGATTTCCAAATAATTTAGAGAAGCAAGAGTTCATACAAACTGATTGCAACTGCATGTTTAATTAATTCAGTTATAAGTATGTAAATCACAAATTCACATACATAGGGGCAGACGAGAACTGTGATATCAAAAAGCAGAATGTTGCACTTGATCGCCATTATTTTCTGCTTCATTACCAAGAAGGTTAGGAATGGACATAAGCCAAGTCTAGTGATCAAAAACTGGTTTAATCCTGTAACAGAACAGATGTTCAGTACACATAAACCATTTTGAAAATGGCAGAAACCAGTTTGAGATAAACCTGGTTGAATGAGTATCACACTTAACTGATTGGGTTCAAACCTGTTTATGCAACGTCTGTCATGGACCCCTTGCTGGCTTAAGATAGACCAGACATCCCCAGCATCCCAGCACACTCTCTGGGCTGGAAGGGGCTCTCTGCTCCTCAGCAGGGCTGGCTCCTCCCCTCTGCTCCCTGGCAGCAGCTCCAGAGATTGTGGGCTGCTCCCCACTCCCCTCACCACTCCCTGCTAAGCTGGAATTCCCCCCCCCCCCACTCTGTCTTGCTGAGGAGGTATCTGTGTATTAGCTAGCAGACCACATGCTGGCTATGGTCCATGCTGAATCAACAGGTAGCTGGAAATGCCCCTCTGTTGTTTCCTTAATTGGATAATAAACACTGTTTTCAGTGCCCTGCTGGGCAAATCAAAGCTCCTGCCAGAATCTGGCCACCCCTGCCCCCCCTCCCCCCAGCTCCATATTGTGGAAGGAAGAGAGGGCTGCTGTAGTGCCCCCCCCAGTTCTAGCCTGAGCCACTGCAGGCATGTGCCTGCATTTCTGGGATGTCTGTCCTATTACAAAATTGATTTAGCCTAGCCAGGTTAAACTAACCTTCAAAGAATGAATCAATTCAGGCTCAGTCTTTTTGAATGTCTGTCCTTAGCTGAGGAGAGTCTTCAGGTTAAATACTACCCTCAGTCACACCTGCAGAACCCTCTTTCTTGAGAAGGAGTTGAACAGGCTTAATTGAACAAAACATTCTTATGACTGGGTATAATATATAATTTTTATAATTATAGTACAATTTCACTCTAACAAACCCTTTTTATAACAAAATACCAATTTGAATAATCCCAATGGCAGGAACCATTTGTTTTCATTATTATGATGAAGCAAATTTACTAACCCTATAACAGCTCATACCCTGTTTTAATGAACTTTGCTCCCAGTCCCTTTATAATGAATTTGTATAATGTACAGACACATTATAATGAATTTGTACTATATAAATGAATGACAATTTTGGCCAGTTCATTTTTCCATATTAGGTTGACTTTGCAGGGCTAACAGAAACCATATATATATTTAAATCACTAGGTACAGTTAGAGATGCAGGCAGTGAGTGTGCACTCTAAAAAATGACTGGTTTTATAAAGCCCTATTTTAAGGTTTAATGCACTGTCTCTCTACTACACCTTATTTAACACTAGTGGCAACTTAAATGAAAAACAAAAATTTTAAACTGCCAAGGTCCCTTGCAGCCCCAAACTTGTGTGAATTTGTGTGAACTAATTTTTCCCCAAACAGTTGTTTTTTTCAACATGGGTCCTAGATTTCCTCTGACCTAGAAAAACATTTCAGTACCTCTAGCATTAGGCTGAAAAATAACAATACCCAACTAACATACTGAACTAACAGGAATTATCCTGAATGTTTTGCAGAGGTCTAGAACTTGACTCATTAAAGGAGCTATCCTGTAATTTACATTCAGTGTCCTAAATATCTGTGCTCTGTAACAGGTATTGTGAGCCATTTTGACTTCTTAGCCAGAGTTCTGAAATGTCTGTAAGCTGTGCAGAAGACCAGAATGTCCTTCCTAGAGATATATCTAAAATTCATGGGATTTATGCCTTATTTGATTATTTACATCTCATTCAATACTGTGTAATAAGAATGCTTAATTCTGCAATGTATGTATTTCACTACAAAATGTGTACAATTTGTTCCTGTATGTGATGCCTTTCTTTCCTAGTGTACAAATCTGAACTCTCTCTCTCTCTCGTGGCCCCTCATATTAAAGACTTGTTATATGAGTGATGAGCAAATTGCTATGCTAGGATTATAGTTTGAGGGTGGCTACTATTCAAATACATCAAGTGTATGAAAATAATCCATTTAGTTGCAAGAATAATTTGAGGGTGGATACAATTCTGTGAAAGACATAATTGTAAGTGGCACAACAGACATGATTGCCTTGTCTGCATCTAATAGCATTTTGTTTAGTTATAGTTTTCATCATTATTATATTGGCATTGCTACTTGCCATCACATTTCAGAGTATGATAACTTGGCATGGGAACAATTCAGAAACCTGAAAAATTCATAGTTTTCCTAGCCTAGGCACTGCTTTTGAATTTCATATTAAACTGCTTTCAAGAATTATTCTCTATTACATTTTCAAAATTGCAAAATAAGATAAACTCTTTGCACTGAAATGCTTCTCTGTTTTCTCTTGAACATGCTGTAAAATAACCCCACACTACTTTAAATACAACTGTGAGAATAAATTGTAAGATTCTCAGCCACTATTTGAAACAAATATTTGCATAATATTTAGTTAAAGCCCCACTGCACATACTGAAACCTTAGATTCCCCTCGCCAGTAAAATCTGAAATATATACAAACTTGTATGCCGTTCATAGTATTCATTTGTAGTTTTAGACCATTTCAAGCAAGATTCCTCTCCTACACCTGTTTCAGGAATGAAGTCACTGGGACGGATTTCAAAGAAACATTAATTTGTGAAGTGCTTTTAACCTCACTTCGTTCACCATTTATGGAAGATCTTAAATAAACAGAAAAAAAATCATTCTAAAGGATATAAGCAGAGCAAAGGTTCTGACAGCATCTCATTCTAGTGCTCGTAAATGTTGAGGACATATAATACATCTAAAAATAAATAAATAGCATATTAAATAATTAATGAAGAAAAGAAATATGCAGTTCAATAAAGCTGATGAAAGATTCTTGTGGAACCCAGTTTCATTGAAAACTTATTGTTACCTATCAGTATATATCTAGGTATGCCCTCACCATTCACTATGGCTTCTGAATGCATCTAGAACTAAATTGAAGGGGAAGACATTGCTTTCTTGAAGGAAGGAAGGAAGGAATGAAGGGTCAAGTTCTGCAAGAGAGAAGAAAGAGAGCACCAGTATAAGTGAGCAAATAATAAAACC
>NW_017728914.1:13792211-13809451 GCF_001723895.1 Crocodylus porosus
TATAGATACAGATACTGAAGTGGCTAGGAATTTACAGTTTTATAGGTGAAAAATAAACAAACCAGAGATAAGATTACACCAGATGACTGAAAAATATTGATGAAAGAATTCCTCCTGAACAGGAACATTCATGGTTAACAAATAAACAAATCCCTATCAATTACGCCGCCAGATTTTGTAAAGTGCAGCAAAATTTAACTAGCTCAAGTTGAGTATTTTTTGCTGAGCATTTTAAAAGCTGTAAATATATATTGGTTTTAGATTCATTGGCTATCATATATTTAGAAGGAGATCCTGATTCTCCAATACTTTGAATCTCTATCATTGTGAATTAATAGTAGGTTATTCCCATTTATCATTGGCACAGAACTGATTACACAAGCTGTAGGGCAATGGACAGTCAGGACCAGGGTGCTTTTATAAAACATAAAAACAGTTGCATGACTGACAGCGACTGTTAATAAATTTTCCCTGTTACAGCCATCCAAATCTGTGTTCACACTGTATGTAAGAAAATGTTAACCGCAGTTACTGCTACTTAAGCTTCAGCCAAGCAAAAGCAAAAGTAAAGTCTGCGCATAATCCATAAGGAACAGAACAATGAGCAGGTTTGACTCTCTAGCTGTTGGTATTAAGTTACTTACTACAAGAAACACTTTCCCCCCCTTAATTCTAATGTCCAAAATAAAGTGCTTATCTTATTCTGCAGCACATTGTGTGCAAGAAAATACGGTATTGTCGCCTGAGGCTCGGGTAAACATTAAAAATTCCCACCATGGACTAGATTTACAATAGGCTTTGGTTTACTTTTTAAGATCATTGTTGAAATTAAGTACTAAATTGCCCCAAAAAAGAGATAAAAATAATATATAACAGAACTGGCAATTCCAGCTCCCAGTCAGACTTTCAAAAACAGCATGACTGAGGTCAGAAGAATTTTATAGTGTATCCCAAACATTGTGCCTTCTGCCATGCCACATGCACATGGCATGCTATGGAGGTGCTATGTTTGGGATGGGGCATATAATTCCTCCAATTCCTATCACATCACTATTAAACTGGTCCCAGCCAAATCCTGCAGACTGGGCAGGGAGCAGCTTTGTCCCAGATCAAAAATTACTCCTAGCTCCTGCAGGGGGCATCAGGATCAGGTTGTCAGGACCAGCTTGCTGTCAGCTTGTTGTCAGACCCAGACCTGAAAGCACCAAGCTGATTCAAGTACTGTTCAAGACCCTGGGCTTTCAGGGTCATGTCTAACAATTAACTGATTGTTGGACCATCCCTGGGACAGCCCAGATGCACATGTAGTTTTTAGATGTCCCCAGGCACCAGGCCCCTGGGATGGGGGAGTCTCTCCCCCATTATTCAAATGGTCAGGTCCTCATACTCTCTGATGTCTAAAAGTATGGGTTCTGCCTGGCTCTCTACAACCCAGGATTTTTAAGTGCTTTACCCTGTGGCCCCTTTGGAAGCATACAATAGTCCATTTGGAGCTGTTCCCTTAGTTATTCTTAGAAGTACCATCCCCAACAACTTATTCTTGTAAACAGTAGATGTTCACTTCCAGGTAACTTGGACATTATTTATAGCCTGCTTCAATATCCATCAAAATCACTGCAAGGTTTCATGACATATCCAAAAATAGAAACTTAGGATGACTGATATTTTTAAACAAAATATTTTTTTTTCAAGTAAAAATGTAGTCTTTGGAACATACAAAGGAGGGAAAATAGCAGAAGGATAAGAACAAAAAGATTCTGGTTTTGTTTGTTTCATTGAAAAAAAAATCTGCCAAAATTTTAAAAGAAATAAACAGTTCCCATTTTGTCCAAGAGTTTTTGCAGAAAATAAATGTCAGTCAATTTCATTAGAGACATTAGCTGAATGTATTAACATTTGTTTTAATATGACTAGAATAAACCACATCAGTTGTTTGCCCTTATCTTCACAGGCATTTATCAGTTTCTTTTTTATTTCCACCAGGGAATTTGTACTCTGTTCTCTTTACAAACAGATGTGACAACAGTTTCCTTTGATGCTATGAACAATCTGAAAGCAACTGCCATTGCTTGAAAATCTTTAGATTACAAATTATCTCTTTTTATGCTGCACATTAAAAATGTACGTTTGGACAACAACAGCTTTTTGTTTAAATTAATTATGGACACTGACAACCATTTTTCTTCTATTATTTGACTGAGCTAAAGTTCCTTTGATTCATGTGCTAATGGCACCAAAATTTTTTAACTGTAATGAACAACATTGCTATGCTCTGGATGTGAAAGCAATAACAAAAGCCGTAAACAAAAGTGATTGGACTGCCTTGTGAATGTTGCTAAGGTTTTCTTAGTAATAATAACAACAACAAAAAATCGTAATTTCTCTAGTGCTTGCTTTTCATTTCTATACATCACACAGAAATCAAAGAAAGCCTTCAGTGAGCTTTGAAAGACACTGTTTTTTTTACTGGTTTAACATTTAGCATTGTGTCCACAGGTGGCTATTTTTACTGTGAATGTGATCTTTTCCCACCTACAGCATTTTGGACTTAGTTGAGAATCTGCCTCTTCTTGTTACTTGTATTTGCATAATGCAGGGTTTTCCAGGTCTCCATGTATCAATGCATTATCCATACGATCTGAGATCCTTGCTCAAAACTTGCTCATCATAACTTCAGGACAACTTTGAAAAATCTGTGCATACTGCTTTGGTAATGTGACTTTCTTACTGATGAGCAATAAGCAAAAAAAAAAAAAAAAAGCTGATTAAAACTGAAATCAGTTTTGTCCTCAGTACCCAATCCTGCAAGCCCTCCTCATGCAGAGCTCCTAAATTCCTCTTTCAAAAACATCAGGGAGCTATGCTGGCAGGCACAAGAATTACAGTGGAAAACCATAGTTATATTGCCTAAAATGAATGACCTGAAATAATCCTTAAAGATAGCCATGACACTTCTTACTTTTTTCAGCCCAAAATCCTTTCTCCATTTGATTAAATCTAAAAAAACTCAGCTATTCAAAGCCTTACTTTTACCCCTTAAGGGATTCTGATAGACAAAGCCATTGGAGGCCTGTGGCTCACTGAAGTTGTGTTGCCATAAATGTTCAGACATCTTTAACCACCAAACATGGAAGATTAGCTGATAATTATAGGCCATATGGCAGGCAAGGGCAGAAAGAATTAAGATTTTTCAAGTCTAAAATTCTGTGGAAAGCACCAAAGAACATCAGAACATTTTAGATCTGGTCAAAAACATCTTGTGATGGAAAGAATATGTAATAAAATATAAGAAAAGCATGTAGAATGGTACAACCATAGCTGGTATATACCTGGAAAAGTATGTGAGAATGTTAAGTAAATTAATCAGTGAAAAGCAAGGTGTATGGCACCAAATATGAATGATCAGGTGTGGGCAATGATGCAGACTTAATGTAAGTGCTTCTAATGTATAAAAAGAGCAGAATAAAAACAGACTTTGTATTTGTGTTTAACCCTGCACTATCCCTTCTTTTGACTAGTCTGATCACCTGGCTGATAGTAAGAATAAAGGCTACACTAATTTTATGCCTACTGAATAGCTGTGATATGTACTTATTTGAACCATTTTGCAGAAGGACTAATAGGTCCTTGAAGTCAACAACAATAATGTCTTTAATCAATGAACCAGTTCAAAGTTTTTTGTAGATCCACCTCCCCTAGAGTCAAAGTGTAATTTGGACCCTAATGGTATCCTCTCAGACATCCATCTAATGTCACTCTGAACACACCAAGCATAATTTAACCCCTGTTGCCAGGAGCAATCACTAAAGTTGTGATCCCGTGAAAGAAAGAAACCATGACAATTTTAACCAAGTATCTACAGGTAATTCACACCTGCAGTTGCTTTTTGGTTCAAAAGGTGCCTAATGGAATATGGAAGGTCCCATTAACTTCTACAAAGCACAACTCCATATACTCCAAAGTCTGCCCTGGCATTTAGCAGTACTTTATGTGACTATTAGCCTGTCTAGAAGAAAAGGAAGAATATTTGCAATGACAAAAGCAAAGCAAGATGTCAACTTATGATCATGAAAAAGGCCCTGGTAGCTACCAATCAATCTAACTACCTGTTAAAACATTAGAATTGACGAACGGGAGCGCTCCCAACAAGGAAGAGATCTTATCACCCAGAAGAAACCACATATCCATGCAACCTGCCTTTACAGCTTGGCAGTAACTGGGAGAGCTTTGAAAGCAGAGATGCAAACCCTTTTCTAGTTTTTAAAAATGTATTAGCTCCAGAGTCAAACCCAATACACCTTTTGAAACCACTAATTTCATTAATGTTAAACAAATCGCTTAACAACCTGGGTAATGAATCCTGCCTGCTCTTCCCTCCATTCTCAATTAAGAGTCATTAACTATGTACAATTTATTAGAGTTTAAATAATACTTCATTGCGGACAGTGCAAAAAATGCTAAAAGGCAGTAGGTAAAAAATTATTTATTGCTTGCTTGCTTTCAAAATGGCCATTGAGAAGTGTGCTCTATCTGAGCTCTTAGAGCTTTTTACCTTCTCTTGAGCTTTGCTCCTTCTCTTGCTTTGTTTTTCCTCCCCTGGAAACACTGGCTGTTTGGGTGTTGGCCTCCAACATCCCCCCATTGCTCTTGGATGATGACCTCAACAACTGCCCCAGCCTTATGGCATGGTGATGGGCCCAGTCTGTAGTTGGCTGCTTGGCAGCAAGGTCCCTGGGCTCCAGTATGTCCTGTCCTTAAACAGCAGATGTTGATGCTTCTTGACAGGGAGGGTTGGGGTTTCCCCCACTCTGTGTCCTTCCTGATTGATGGGCAGCATTATGAGATCTACCTCACTACTGGGGACACCTCATGCTTTCGCTGTGGTAGCAGGTCCCATCTGGCTACCCAGTGCCAAAGAAAAAGTCAGCTGCAGTGGAGCCCCTTGCAGCTGTGCCCAATGGTAGCTCATCTGCCTCTAGTGCGGCAGCCTCACTGAGCGGTGGGGATGGGTCTTCCTCCTAGCTACTCCCTGCTTCATCTGAGTCTGCTAGTTCCGCCATGGTGGACCCACTTCCCACCTTTCTTCCCCCTACAGGGGAGGTTTTGGCTTCTCTTGCTGGGAAGGGCAAGTCCCAGAAACAGAAGGAGTCTTCCAAAAAGGCCTCATCATCCCCTCAAGACCTCCCCACCACTTTGAAGGGAGCTGAGGTTAATAAATGGGAACTCCCACTTTTGCCTGCCTCCCTGGCATCCCCCAGGTCCTGTAGTGGCTGGGGTTATCTGGGGACAGAGGAGGTGGCAGGGGAAGTCTGCTGACCCTCCCCACATCTCTCAGCCCCTGAGCCTGATGAGGTCAACACGGAGGTTGGGCCCTATGGGAGCTGCAAGTGGCTCTGGAAGCAAGAGTGCCTGGGTCAGGAGAGTGTCCCTCCTAAGAAATTGGGGACTGATGTGTCCCCCACCCCTCAGAAGACACTGCTGATGCTGAGATTCCTGGTGAGGGGATAATTACCACCACCCCCCCAGTCTCAGTGGTTCTTGGTGAGGGACATGTACAGCTCCTCTTCCTCTGGTTCAGATTTTGATTCTGCCTCTGAGGATGAGTCGATGGAAATCCTACCTTGGGACATGGTGCCTTAGTCCCCCAAATCAGCTACATGGGGAAGGTCCTTACCCCAGAAGCAGAACCTGTTCCTGCTTCTGTGGAACATCCCTGTGCTTGTTCCTCTGTTGAACACCTTTTTGATTTTCTTGATCAGATGAAGCATCACTGGAAGGTTGCACAGCATATTCATAAATGGTTCCCAGAACCTGAGACGTTCATGCTTTTCACCAAGGCTGCAGCTGTAGCGCTGCACTCCACTGTGGGGATGTAGCATTATAGTCTACACCTGAGCAAACTTGTGGGTGATGTTGGGCACTTGCTGCACAGCATGCAGGAACACAAACTGAGACACCTAATCAAGCCAACTGGCATGCTGCCACATCAGGGCCATATGATCCTGGGTCATGGCACCTCTCACAGTATACGGGTTGTGATCCTTTTGTTGCTGCAGCTGACATCTTACTCGGTGGTTGCCCAAGAGGTCATCCCTGACTACCTGCTGATTGCTTGTATCTTGTTAGCATGACATTGCCTCCTCCTCATTACTATCTATGTGCCTGCTGTTGGGCAGGAACGGCCTGCCCTTGTTGAGACCCTGGATGATTTTTTACAGAGCACAACGGATATCAATAACCTTCTCCTCCTGAGTGGGGATGTAATTTACATGATTGATGAGCAGCTTGACCAGAATGGGCCAGAACCTCATCTGTTTTCAGTCCAACAGCTGTGGACTACTTTGGAGGCAGGGGACTTTGTTGCCATCTGCTATCATTTCCATGCTGACCCAAGGCAGTACACTTGGCTGATGGCGACTGTTAGTGGGATTGCCATGGCACACCATGGCTGCTTGTGCTTTGCTAAGCATTGCCTGCCAGCCCTGTGGGCTGGTTGCATTATTCTACCTAGACTCTTGGATCACAGTCCCTGGATAGAGACCTAGGCAGTGGGCCCAGTACTTCCTTGACTCTTTCTGTGTCTCCTGACAGTGATGCCGGGGTTTACCTTGGCACACTGTCCGGGGGGGGGGGCTGTACCCATGGATGGCTCATGTCCACCATGCCCTCATCGTTGCCACTCGTCCTGACCAGTATGTCTGCCAGCAGCACCTAGTGGCTCCAGTCCCTGGCATCTTGCTTGTGGTGCTAGACTTGGACCTCTTGGACATTGCTTGTTTTCTTTCCCATGCTGGGCATCTAAGGGGGGTAATCATGTGCCAAAGATGGCCATTCTCCAGAGCTGCAGGAGTTGATTTGCTGGAGCTGGTTCTAATCCTGCCCTGTGACTCTTCCAATTTTTGGTCCAGGCAGGCCTGTCACTGTGATTCAAACATGTGGTTCTCCAGTGGACAGTACTTCCCTTCCAGGAGTGTTGGGCCATTTAGGGAGTGCTCTGAGGTGCTGAGGGTGACTGTTCAATTCTCATGCTGTAACACTGCCTCACTCCCACCCTCCTCCTAGGGTACTGGCAAGGACCCTAGTGGATTGCTGTGGTACTGCATGTTTTTGTTTGTGTTTGTGTTTTCAATGGTCAGAACAGAACTTGAGGGCTAGTCCCAGGTTTCATCTTCTGCACCTGGGCCTGTGTGGGATGTCTTTTGTTGGTTTGTTGTATTGTCACCTGTTTTCCTCTCTAATAAACATTTCTAAAAGTCAAAAGTCTTTCTTTCTTTTTAGAAAAAAACTTTACCAAACGCCATAAAGGTAACAGGAATATTAGCTTAGCAAACACCCTTCCCAAACAAATGATTACTTTCACATTGTAATTATGAATTGATGAATTGATAATTATTTAAAACAAAAAGAAGTTTGGCTTGTGAGCTTTCAAGGATTAGAAAATGTTTTACTCACATGCAAAATGTCTCATAAATCTATTTAATATTCATAGCAGAATATCTTGAAGGAAAATGAGGAGCGGAGAAGTAATCTGTGTCAACTAACAAAACCTGATTTATATTCCAGGTCCGAGAACACTGATCAGAAAGAAACCAAAATGAGATTGTGTGACCTATGTACCAGTCATAGCATATGCTTCAGAAAAAAAGCCTTGATTACAATGTATCCCTTATTATATTCCTTGCCTCAGATATGTTCAGAAAGAAGATGTATGAGATAAATGTGTTGGACCTGAAATTTTGTGAACAGTTTGACAAATTAAACAATCATAGAGATGCAAGATTCCAAAGATCTTTGGTGAAAATTCTCCATAAATGATATATTGTTTTCATTAAAGTTTCAAATGTTTTTGTGTGCAAAGCTCTGAAAAAAGATTCTAAAAGAATAGGAAAAGAAAATAATGTTTTATATAGTATTTATCTCCTTCAGAATAATGAATCTTTAATAAGTTTCCCCCAAAAAGTTAGTTGGGGTTCAGAGGCATTTAACTGGAGGAGATTTTATTATGTGCAATTCAGCAGTTTTATCTGAGTGTTTTGCATACTGATTTATAGTATTTTTAAACATAAGATTCAAGGTGTTCCAGCTGCCATTTTATTGCACATCTTGTTTCCTTTTTACACTCTTTCAGCAGATAGTATCACATTCTCCCAACTTTTATTCTATAGTTAACATGTTTAAAAAATACTGATTAGTATAGTAGCTCCAATTTTGTGTTGACATAGCCTGCGAATTCTTAAAAAACAGGTTCTTTTGTTGACAGCTAATAACTCAAATGTTCCCAATATTCAGTACCTATATCTCAAAACATGGTACTCAAAACATGAGATTTTTAAAATGCCTAGCCACTTAAGAATATATTTGTCTATATGCCTATTTGTTTTGTGTAATGTTATAAGAAACTGGAATAACCATATGAGGGAACAAAATTATAAAACTTCAGTAAGCATGATAAAAACTCTAGTTAAGCCCTTTACTGTTTTGTTGGGGTACCTCTGTCCTCAAATACAATGTTCCAGTTATTTGTTGGAAATATATGGTCATCAGGAACATATATTAGGCAAATTCCTTGGTTTGATCTTTTATCAATTGTCCTTTGTCCTATGTTACTATTTATCCAAAATTATTTGTTGCACCTCATATCTGTAAATTTTGTGCAACAAAAAGTGTCAAATGAATGTAAATCCTAGGTACATTTATGTATACCTCAAAATAAGAATCAAAGGATTTATTCATTTGGATATAATACCATATTCTTTTTTCTATATTTAGGTTGTCATGTTTCCCTATAAGATGTAAAAAAAGATCTTATATCAAAAGTTGGAATCTCCAGTATCATAGCCAGTTGTTCCCTTCCAAGATTTTTTTTCCCAATTTTGTGGCTGGCTTATAAAAATAGAAAAAAGAATCATTAAAAAAATTTAAAAAAAAAAGCAAAATACTTTAAATAAATTTAAACAAAATATCTCATTTAACACAAAACTAAATGTTTACCAAAAATTTAAAAAAAAAAAAAATGGTTGGTTCCCTGAAAACTAATTTATCATATTTAGTTTTAAGGAACAAACTTAATTAAAATGTAAATATTTGTAAATGTAAATATTTGTACATTTAAATATGAACTGTTATTTTTACATACAACATTGAATTTATTTTGAAAATGCCTAAAGATTTGGACTTATTTCTTCAGCCAAAACAATTCAATGCATTTACAATAAATTTACAAGTAATTAGAGTCAGCCTTAGTATTCAATTGTTTAAATAGTTTGTTTGAAAAATAAATATGCCTAGCTCTTTCTTGAAGTCAGCGTAGCTAAACCCACTGTTTGAAATCTATACCTGAACCTTACATAGCCACATTGCATGTTAGAAGAGGTAAAACAGGTATTGTCATCCATGACTAGACCTCTACATAAGCAATATTCATGGAAAAATGTCTTGGGCTACAATCGATTGACTGATCATTTATGTAGATAGTGAAAAGCAAAGTTGTCCACAGGCCAGATGCAGCCCATGAGGGGTTAACATGAGGGCCCTCAGGCTCCCTCCCATCTGCCATTCTGCCCATTGCTCTTTTGCCAGTGACAGCTAGGGTTTCCTGGGTCCCTTTTCCTCCTCCACCTATTGGTTCCTACCCCTGCTTCTCGGGGCAGGACAGCAAAGTCAGGCTGCCTGTGTTATGCACATGGAAGAGGAAGGTGCCAATCTGCATACTCTGCAAATGAAGGAGCGAATCTGCCCCTGCTGTGTGCTGTTGGTAGACTACATTTATGAAGTTAATGACTGTAAAAACATTGGTAGGTGCTGCAAGTGTGTGTGGGGGGGTGTGGGTAGGAACTGGGCTACCATCATGATTTATGTGGCCAGGGAGGGGCTAGGACAGCCGCACAGCATGTGGCCCCCAGATATGTAGCCCATGATATTTATAGCTCTTGGCTGCCTCAAAGTGAGATAGCTCTGGCAAGTAGTATAGGCATGAATGCACTCTTCTGGGCCACGCCACTGCATTGTCTCCATCATCAGCTCTACTTCTGATATCATTCAAAACAGATTCATCAGTTAGTGTGAGGTAATAATCTTTCCTCATGCTATGTATTTTGACAAGGAATCTCTGGAGGTTTACAGTGTAATATGTTGATGACAAATCTATGAACACGGTACTTGTGACCATACACAAGTTGAGGCAAAGCTGTTTTTCATGAGCTGAGTGATGTTCAGTGTTTGGTGAGTATGTAATTTTCCACAGTGGAATCCAGCTTGCTCTGGAATAAGATGTTGTTTAACAAAAGGCAATAGGAAGTTTAATACTTGTATAGTTTATAAAGATGACATAATAGAGATGTGGATCTGAACTTCTTCATCTCTAATGAAGAAGTCCTGCAACATATCCTTGGTCACTAACTCTCACAGATCTTATACATGGTTGAAAATGTATTGAACACCTGGAGTAAACAGGCCTTGCTTATTGGCCCAGTGTTTTATCTGCTTGGTGAGGATGTCAGCAAGATTGGTGGCTCTACCATTCTTGAGGGAAATTATTCTTAAAGTTAGTTCAGCTTTTTTTCACTGCACCCCCAAGTAATTCATCTGCATGTCTTCTTGGACAGACATTAAAAAAGCCTGAGCCTGAATTGATTCAATCTTTGCAGGTTAGTCTAACCTGGCTAGGCAAAATCAGTTTTGTAACCAGACAGACATCCCAGAAATGCAGCAGTGGCTCAGGCTAGAAGCTGGGGGCACTAGAGTAGCTCTCCCTTCCTTACAGAGCACTGAGGTGAGGGGGGCATGGCCAGGCTCTGGCAGGATGCTCTGATTAGCCCAGAAGAGAATTGATAACAGTGCTGATCACCCAATTAAAAAAACAACACAGAGAGATTACCAGCTACTTGTTGATTGTGCCTATTCATTCTACCTGTTGATTCACCACAGAACATATCTAGCATGTGGTCTGCTAGCTACTACATGGACACCTCCTCAGCAGGACAGAGGGAAGGGGGGGATTCCAGCTTAGCAGAGAGTGGTGAAGGGAGTGAGGAAACAGCCAGGAGTCTCTGGAGCTCCAGTCAGGGAGTAGAGGAGAAAGCCCAGCCCTGCTGTGGAGCAGAGAGCCCTGCCCAGTCCCAAGAGCATGCTGGGATGTGGGGGGAGTATGATGTATCTTAAGCCAGCAAGAGGGCTAAGACGCATATTGCATAAACCAGTTTGAGGCAAATCAGTTAAGTGTGATACTACATTCAACCAGGTTTATCTCAAACCAGTTTCAGCCATTTTCAAAATGGTTTGTGTGTTCTGAACATCTGTTCTGTTACAGGATTAAACCAGTTTCTGATCACTTGACCCAGTTTATGTGTAATGTCTGTCCCTAGCCTTCTTGGTAATGAGGCACAAAACAATGGAGAACTTGATGGTTTCTTTAATAAACAGACCTGCACGACTGAAATAATAAAAAAGCTTTCTAGCTGTAGTGGAACTACTGGTGACAATACAAATGGAAATATGTCGCTGACAACTCAACATGACCAGTAAGGGATTAGAAATGAAATGTATGCTGCTGAACATTTACCTGCAAGTGCTGGAAGAGATTGGCCAGCATGGAGATATTTGAACAGAGCTGTCAAGATAACATATGTATATGAGGCTATTCTGATTAAACAAACACATGTGAATGTAGGAAAACACAGCCTATGGAACATACTGGTCTGTGCACTCTTAAAAGAGCTATGTAATATCAAAGTCCCACCCAAGACTCATTTTTGCCAATACATATAGCTGTGGTGGAAGGGCACAAGGAAAAGACTATCTTAGCATTTGTATTCATTTATGCCTTTCATTTGAGATACAACTCTCAAATAGTACATGGCTCTATGTAAAGTATTCTGCCTACTGTATGCAATCTCTTCCATTTTATCACTTATTAAAAATAAGCACATTTCTTTATCTTACTTCTGTTACTTGAAACACAAGAGTAATTGAAATTGAAACAATGACATTGCTGGCAAAAATCATTTAATTTTTTTTTTTTATCTCTGGAGGAAAAAAATCTCTTTAGCTTGTTCTGATACTTCTTTAGTTGGTAACTAGACTAGGGATTGAAAAAATTTGCTTTTTATGATACCGTAAGTGAGCGATAAGGATGGCTGTCTTTTGACTTTTACAGTGCTAAGAAACAACAACAATCTTGATTAATATCCATTTGAATAAATTAACCTTATGAAACTGCTCCTGTTTTACTTAAATGCATAAATTGGTATCAACAGCTTCTTCTTTGGTTACTTTTCCTGGGAAAGGTAAGAAATGTCAGAACCACCAATTCATAATGGATGCAGGCTTTCAAACTAGGTGTTTTGTACTCTGTTTTGTACATGGGGCAGTGGCTAGAGTGCTGGTGGTGACAACTGCTACTTTTGTGCCCTGTCTTCCACTGCCTTAGTTGTGTTACTGGCATAGGCTATCCTATGGATAAATGTATACCTAGGCATTTAGAAGTATTGGGTGTTATTAATGCTGTTATGACTTTCCTTTAGATAGGTTTATAGATTATATTCCCAAGTAAAATTTTTTGCAAATTGAGGTAAAGTTAATCCTAAAAGAAACCTAAACTTTTAAAGTAATGCACAAAAACCAGCCTTTCGGCACCAAAACATCCTTAATGTTTTGACAACAGCTTCCTATATGTTTGCATTTCCTTTTTTGCTTATTTCTTTTTTTTTTAAGAGATTTTTTTTTATATAATCTTGTTTTCCCCCCAAGTGTAATTTTGTGGTTAATGGCATCTTGAAGTGAAAATAACACTATAACTAGTATCGTGACTGAGCTACCACTATCTTGGGATTCCTTTTTTTTTTTTTTTTTTAGAAAGATTTTAGTAAATCTATATTCTTTGGTTGTGGCTGACATTTACTGATGATGTGGTACCTATATTTTATACTCAAACTAAAATCTATATGCAACACGGAACACCTTTTACAATTAGTGTCAGACGCATCTCCAATATAAGGTGTGATTTCTCATCACTACACTAACCTTTGGTTCTTATCATATAAGTGCTATAATTTCATGATCTGATCCTAGGAGGTTTGTATTTATAGATATGCAATCTTGGTGTTTAATGACACTCACATAATTTGTGGCAAAGAGAATCTTAATGAAGGATAGGGAATGATTGCTTTCCTTATGCCATTTGCTTTAGTATGGCTCTTTCTTGGGAGCAAGTGTGACTATAAAAAGCCAAAGCATGATAAAAAAAAACAGTTTTGTGTATGTGTTCTGATGTTGTATGAATCTGTGAACAGAAAAAGAAAATTCAGGGTTTGATTATTCATATGCTTTAATTTTGAGACTAAAGTAAAAGGAATTTCAATGTAGTAACTATAAAAGTCTATATTGGCTTAGTTTGGCTATGGGTTAAGTTTCTTTCAGGTTTAGCCTTAATTTTGAATTTGAGGTCTAGTGCTGTTTGTTGTTGTTGTTTGTTTTTTGCTTATCGGAATTGGAAAATACAGAATTAATAACAACAGTTGGGGAAAAAAGGAAAGCCATTCAGCAAAAAAGTACAATTCTTAGTTTTATGAATGTTTTGTTCTTTTTACATCTGAACTACCCCTTGTACTATGAAGCTATATCTTTGTGCTTGGTATCTGACACCCCAGAGTTATCAGTGAAGTGATCTCCTTGGAGAATTTAGAGTTCTTTTTTTTCCCCACTCAGTTGCAATTCTGATTTTCCACATTGTTACCACATTCTTATTTCATTAACACCTAATTTACAAGCATAAACCATGTAAGTGATTGGAACACATGCAGAAAAATAATTATAATTTAGGCTGAAATCTTCATCTTCCAACACATTTCAATAACCATAAAAACTGTTTATCCGAGGAGCAAGACAATGCCTTGTTCCTTTTAAGTCATACTCCAACTCTGCTTTTATACAGGAGTCCAAATAAGTAAATATTATCTGTTTTTATTTATTTTTTTTTTTTACACAAACCACATATGGAGATGCACTCTCAAAAATCATGAGGAAGCTACAGATGGATTTTTTTATATATATATACAGGAAACTAATAAGACATTTATAAAGTCCAAATCAAGAATTTGCTTAACACTGCACTTAAGCACAGAATACTTCCATTAGCTACAAAAGTACTACTTATGTAATGTAGTTGGGCATCTCGCTTAACGAATCATTTGAGCTTATATCAATTGACGGAATTTCTACAATCTACTGTATTGATCCCACCATTGCCTGCAGTTTGGATTATGTTGCTGCCAAAACTGGTTATAGAAGAGTTTTACTTTCTTTCATACAGTTACTTTCCAGTAGACTATTCTCTGAACCACTATTAGATACAAGTACTTGAGAGACATAGCAATTTATTCTCCAGCTCTCAGTAACTTGTGATACATACTCTCTGTAGTAATGTGATTTTTTTGTTTTTAGAATTTTACATATAATCACTTCAATGCATCAACATGTATTGTATTTCTCCCTTCACTTCTAAATATCCCATTTTGCTGTTGGCCAATTATCTGATATTATGCCATAATTCTGTCTGGTATCAGACAACCTAAGAGGGTTTGACCAAGAATCAGTGATTATTAACCAGAGTGAGGTGGCATCCTGGGGTGCTGTGCCATCCTTTTTAAGGTGCCATGGGATGTCACTTAATATTAGCACTGTTAGATGTGCAAACACCTACCCATTCTTGACAAAGATAAACACAGAGATTTCAAATAGGAATCCCTAGCATCAAAAACACTCTGACCTTTTGCAGTCTTTTGGAGTTCGAAACAGAAGAATTCCTTAATTATTTTTTCCATAGTTAAAAAAGAAGTGAAAGGTAAGAACTGACAATTGCAATGGGGTGCATTGTCTAACAAGATTGAAAACCACTGGTAATGGGCATGAGAAAATGGATGTTAGGAGTTTCTATATTTTTCTTTACTCCAAAAGGCAGAATTAGACAGACATATGTGACAAAAAAATGCATTATAAGAGGAGATTTCACAGCTGTTTGAATGCTGTGAATAAAATATGTCTTGATCCCTACACAGTTTAGTGAACTGTCCATTAAACCATTGTGGGTTGGTTTTTGCACACTACTGAAGTAAAGGGCAGAAGTCATTAATAAAAAGGTCATTAAAAGAAAAGGATTAAGGTCCATATCTTGTTTCACAGTTTTAAATTGATTCATTTGGGCCATGTTCAGGCCTCTTCAGCATTTGCTTTAGACATACGCATTTGTGAGATTGAGTTGAACTGGCATAATGTTGGCAGAAACTAAATTTTAAAAATCATTTCTGGCTGTATCAAAAGTTAGCATGTACTCATCTGATCAAAGAATGGTAATCAATACCATATGACATATCCTAACAAGCCCAAATGTGCAACACAACTACAACTCTGAAAACTTGCTGCAGCTGTCCATGACTGATCTACAAAATTCAAATACAATGTTAAAACTAAATGTTAAAAAAAAAATTCCAACAAAAAATTAAGGGAATCATGATTCGTGTGCAGACATTTCATAGGTAGAAAGACTAAGATTTTGTCTATATGCCAAGGTTTATGGCCTGAAAATGAAATTATCTTTTCTCTAATCAAAGCATAAGTTGTTGTGGACAATGCATAGCCTGTCATTTTTGGGGAACACTAATACCTTTTCAGCACTTTATACATACACATACTCACAAGTTTATCTCATAATTGTTAATAACTTTCCTCTTTAATAGGAAGACTGCCAGTTTTTCTTGTAATATTTGAATTGGTACAATTTTTAAACCTACCCATTTCACACTTGCCGATAAAGCAATTTAAGTGTTACAAACAAATGATCATAAACTGCTTAGTGTCATTCATAGATACTAGCTAAAAGCTGTCTCCTCCAAGCTAACTGAAAGGTTTTTTGTTTTCTTGCCTCCATTTAAATCTTCAGAAAAACTTTGTAAGTAACAGAGGGCATATCAAGCATATGCATTTGCAGCAGCTCAAATAGAAGCGGTGCAAATTTGAGCCACAGCTTTCTGCCTCAGCACACGTGCCCAGACATGCACTTTGGTGTGGGGCAAATTGTGCCACTCGGGGCAAAATAACCCTTCCTGGCTCTTCCTGGATCTGCAGCCAGGGGGAGATAGAGCCCAGGGCCAATACCTGTGCTGTTCCCAGCAGTACAAAAAGCTGCCCTGTCAAGTAGCTCAGGACTACTTGCTCTCCCTAGCTTCTGAGGCCTGGCCAATTGGTACCTGGGGATACTACCTCTTGTGCCAGCTGGACTGCTGAAGCAGCCCTGAGAGTTCCCTGCACCCTCTACCCACTGCAGCAGTTTGACAGTGGGGGCTGCTGCCTGGCTGTGACCTGCTGCCACCTGCCAGACCCAGATGAGGACTGCACAACCAGTAGAAGTACCTTTCCCTCTGGGACAGATGCCAGTGGGCTGTGGCAACAGAGCTGTCCTCTGTGCACTAATGCCACTCGTGCCCCTGCTCAGCTATCTGAGCAGCTATTGCTTGGAAGATGTTCCCAGTGTGGTGGCCTGCTTTGAATGGTCAAAGCATGTCCTCCTGGCCCCAATTGGCCAGGAGATCAGCCACCTCCAGCTGGGTTCAAGGTGTCAACTCTAAGCAGACTCCTATGCCTGGATCCTGCCACTTGCCTCCCTAGCAGGAATTCTGGTGTTCCCTTTTTGAAAACTGAAAAAACCCTGATAAAGAAATCCTAGTAAAATGCCCCAAAATCCATGTTCTTCCACAATTAAAACAAAAACATACTATATATATATATAGAGAGAGAGAGAGAGAGCGAGTGACATTGAGAGAATGATCAGTTGGGCCATGTTTTATTGATATATCTATGGTGTTAAAGCAATTTGGAAGCTTACCAATGTCTCTATCATCATAAAAAAAAATTCTAAATACCTCTATGTTTTGCTGTTTGTCTTCGGTTTAATTATCATAGAGCAGTTAGAGCTCCCCTGACCCATTCACTAACCAGGGTTAGTTAGTGGGGACAGCTGCCCTGCAGCCACAGCTCCTGCCAGCAGTTGTCATTCTTTCTGGCAGCTGGGTACGCAAGGTGTGTGCTGGGGGGATGTGGGGTTTGCAGGAGGAGGATGGAAAGAGGGTGGGGGGATACGGGTGACTGTGGAGGGATGTGGGGTGGCTGTGTGGTGTGTGGGTAGGTGTGGGTGGATTGTGGGGGGACTGTGCAGGGGAGATACTCATGAGGGGTGGGTTCTGTGCCCC
>NW_017728914.1:13810842-13834651 GCF_001723895.1 Crocodylus porosus
GAGTGAGCAGGGGATGGAGCCAGGCAGGGCAATGATCCAGGGGGCTGGGGAAGTGTGTGGGGCTGGCAGGGGTCCCCCATAGTCCCCACCTCTCCTCCAGCCCCCTCATCTTACAGGCAGAAGCCCAGGTCCAGCTCCCTGCATCTGGCACACTGCTGCCAGCACATAAAAAACAGGCAGGCAGCGTTCTTCAGCACCAGCTCAAGGGCCAGCCATAGAGATGCTCTGTGGAGGATGGAGCCTCCAGTTGCCTCAGAGCATGGTCTGGGACTACGCTCTGCCCTGCTTTTCCCCCCTCCCCCCAGTTTTTTTTTACCCCTGGATACCCAGGGGTCTAATTTTGCACCCATGATGCAAATCTGCAGTGCGAGGAATGTTTTCTCATTCCCACACATGCCTCTTGCAGCATCTCAAAGGGCTTTAAGATGCTGCAAGATGCATGTCCACGCTCATGTGGATGTGCCTAGTGGGTGCATCTACACAAGACACTTTACTGTAAAGTAATGTAGTTTACTGCTCAGTAACTATGTGCATCTACATGGGCACATACTTCCTGTGCAGTAAACCTTGCTAAACATGAGTAAATTTACTACCTGCAAATGCAAGTAGTAAATTTACTCATGGGTAGTTACTGCACAGTAGCACTCATGTAGGTGGCTGACCAGGAGCAAATCTTCTCCCAGTCAGCTGGCCACCAAGAGGTGGTAGATTGCTCCCTGCCCCTGGGAACTGCTTGCTGCCAGAGTGGACTCTGCCACCAGAGCCTGTGTGAGCGGGGGCTGGTGAGCAGGAGGCACTATATCTCCTGCCTCAGCAGCAGGGAGCTCCCTGCCCCCCAGTCTGAGATTGCGATTGGGAAGCAGGGGCTGACCCCACAGTTGTGGAGCTGACACTGGGAGCTCCCTGTGGCAGGATAGTGTGATATTGTCCCCACCCCAGCAGTAGGCACCCTCCTGGGGGAAGGGAGCAATGCCCCAGCCCTGGGCAGCATACAGCTGGCTCCCTGCCAGCCTCTGGCTAGGATCCAGGGGGAGCCGAGACCTCCCCCTAGTGGCAGCAGAGGCTTATTGCAGGGCCACAGGAAATGGTTGTGAAGACTGGGCATGCTTCTTTTCTTACTTGTGATGGATAAGCCAGCAGTAACCCTTGGAATGAAGACTTTTACAATGATGGAAAACATACGTAGGAGGAGAAATGGCTCATGGTTTTATGAAGTACATACTGGTTGCAGCAGGATTTCCCTGAGTTTTGCAACACCATCCATCCCTGTAGTGTATGAGCCTCTTTCTCAGGTTAATAGAGTTGCATAGACCATAATGGATCTTAGGAAGTCTTCATGTCCCTCTCTACTTCTAGTTCTTGCAGTGAACTATAATTATATGAGATAGGTATTTTTCCACATAAGTAAGTATGGGGATAATAAATTTTCACGTGATTTTTTTGAAAAGCTGGCTTTCACTTGAAGACAAATATATTTATCCTTTGAAAATAGACTGATTTTTCTGTTGTAAATTGATCCATAATTGTCCAACTTTTGAGGGGAAGAAAGCATGACACTTGGCATCTTATTCCACAAACAGGGTAATTTTGCATCAATAGTAGAAAGTAAAGAAACAAATTTCCAGCATAACATTTTACTTTGAATATTTCATACATATCTATCACTAGAAAGAATAAAAATCTCCAATGAAAAAGGAAAAAAAAACAGTAATTTCACATCCTGCAGTAGTATAATTCATGCCCACTGAAGATGAACCTTCATAAAAGGATCAGATCTGTAAGTGTTCTAATATTGGATGCAATAAACCACTGGCCCCTCAGTGGCATATAATCTGCCAGTGCATTTCAGAAAGAGTAAGGGGTTTCAGCACTGTAACATGCTTTCCTGAAATCCCAAAGCTGACCAGCACTACCAGAGAAGCACATACTCTGGCTGACACAGCATTGGGTCCAAGGTAGTTTTTTCCCCATTTCCCTTTTGTGGCTTGTTTTTCCATCTACAATTGCAACTGCCATGTTTGTATATATTAATCTTGTTCTGCAGTGGTTCTACTCAGTGCTGGGATTTCTGCTTTTTGTAACAGCAGACATGATGGAAGTTTATAAACATTGAAAAATGTAACGTGTTTAAGGTGCATTATGGGAAATACTTGCTAATTGCTTGTTTGGCATCTGCAAGTGGTATACATCACTATTTTTAATTTCATGCTATTAGTGAAGAAGAGCAGGATGCCTGGTTGTGGAGAACATACCTCCAATCAGTATGGGAACTGTTCCTCCAAATTAATACATTTGACTTGGAATATATGGTCTCAGTCCTTGAAGAGCTCTTATGTCCATTAGTTGTTTTAGTAATTTCAGTAGAACTACTCCTTTGGATAAGAACCCCATGATTAGACCCATATAGTTAGAGACAAACTACCTTTTCTTTTTCTTACCTTATCCCCAATATTTCATTTATTTAGGACTAGACACTTTTAATTTTCTATGAGAGTTCAGAGTCAAGGGTTAGAGTATAGAAATGACATTAAAGTGTCATGTCAACTGTACACAGTATCACTGATTTGCTTATTATAAGGGAACTTTCATAATGTTTTGTACTCATTGGGCTTTGATCATCCGGTCATGTGCTATGCAGCTTTGGGTGTATAGGACTGTCCATCGATCCATCCCTGTGGTCTCGCTGAATGGATGTCCCACCCTGAGGTAGTCTCTTCCCCAATTTTTCCTGCCATGACTTTGTGTATTCCTTCAGTGGTGGGATCCAACTACTGGGGTTCTCAAGCGTCTGGGACCTCTGGACGACAATCTTCTGCAAGGCTCCAACCTCCCCTATGCCTCACCCTGATACCCAGCCTCGATGAGTTACTGATGTCTTTCGGCCCAAACTTCAACTGTTGGTGTCCTGTGCTCTCTCATGGATACGTACTAGGGCCAACTTAACCCAAAATCTGTACTGTACCCTTTGGGTCTCACAACTATCTAGCTTCCCTTAAGACTGCACCCTTCTCTTAATTGAGCCAATGCTAGGGCTCTATGTGCTGGGTTTCACAACCCCTCCAAAAGTGGGAAACAGAAAGAAACAACAAAAAGGAACAATATCAATACCAGGGAGGCTCTTGGCTACATCAGGTGGGCCAGCCTGGCCCCTTACTCCCTGACCTCCCAACCCACTCTATACCAGTAGCCCCAGGTCCCTAGAGTTTCCAACTGGTCATGCCCTGAGTACGACTTAGCCTGACGGTTACCATGTTCTCCCCTCCATTCTTCGGACCACCTGCATGTTCGCTGGACCCTCGGTGGTCCCTCTAGTCACACCTCCTCTATGTCCCCTGCTGGGCAGCTCTATGCAGCTGGAGCCCATCTTCTGCAGCCCCTCCCACTGCTTAGGCTCTTTGTTCCCCACGCTGGGGTCACTCCTGGAGCCTTCCTGAATCTGTACTGGTCTCACCTGGCTTGACATCTCAGGCTCTGCCAATATCCTCTGTTCCTCGGGGGTAATACTCATCATTTACCTCCTCCTCCTGCTCTCTTTGATCTTCTCCCTCAAGTCCTCTGTCTGGGTGAGGTGCGTCCTCCTCCTCTCTCTCTGTGCCGTCACTGGCATCTTCCCCACGACAGACTTCAAAGCGGTCTTTCGCCCTGTGGGAGGCAGTCCTGTCTCCTCTTACCCCCAATAGGAGTTCTGGGAACACCTTCCCTGCTGGTGACCTTCTGGGTCTTCCCCTGGCTCCCTCACCCATGGCACCTTTTATCTCTCCCCTCTGGCTCCTTCTGCTCCTCTTTTCAGCTGTCCGCAATTTTAAAAAAATGCGGCTAATGAGCCACGTGGATCCTGCTGCCACTTCCAGTTTTGCCGCAGCTCCAGCTACAGGTAAGAGGTCTTTCATCTTTTCCTCTTTTTCCTTGCATTCCCCAGTGCATTCCAGCTGCCAGGGTCCCCCCCTGGTCCCTCAGGGTCTGTCCCTTGCTTCCTCCCTGTGACACATTTAAATAATGTAAAAATAATAATGCTACACAAGTGTTAAATTCATATTTTATTTACCAGTTATGCAAAACTTGAGCTTACATGGAATTTAGATATTAATAACATATTAAACTTCTTACTTATGCTTGGCTACCTTGCTCTTGCTGAATTTTATGTGATTTAATAGAAAATATAAAGAATTCAGTAGTGTCAAAAAAAATCATGGGCAACACACACAAGTGCACACAAAGCCAATTTAAGTATCGCTGAGTCTGTTTACACATGAAAATGCAGTACAATAAACTTTGATGCATATCAGGCTGGAATTTCTTGCTCCCCAGTGCCATGTCTTCACATACACCCAGGACCATAGCACTTTGAGCCTGGTCAGAGCATCCCCAACTCCATCCTGGATAAACATGCTGCAGAAGAGCTGACTGGGGCATGAGGGTACTTCAGTGTGGGGTAGCTGACAAGCAGTCCCCACACTGAAGCAACTTCCTGCTCCAGCCAGTCACATCAACATCTACATGTGCGCTGCTATTCACTAAATGCTGCTGCAGGACAGTACTTGTGTTTACAAGTCCTAACTTAATTAGTTAGGTATGGACTAATAGGACCACTCATGTAGACCCTGGGTGCATCTACATGAGGCACTACTGTGCAGCAGCAATGAGCTCAGTAGCACAG
Source organism: Crocodylus porosus (assembly GCF_001723895.1). Taxonomy (NCBI): domain Eukaryota; kingdom Metazoa; phylum Chordata; order Crocodylia; family Crocodylidae; genus Crocodylus; species Crocodylus porosus. The sequence continues at coordinate 13,815,500 of NW_017728914.1, forward strand.
TAGCTCATTGCTACCATGCAGTGGTATTGCTGGGCATGAGTAGTAATGACCTACTGCATAGTAGCATTGGAAAAAATGTGCCGATTGCACTGCAAGTGCTAAATGATTGCACAGTAACAACTGTGCAGTCTGCTGCTTATGTAGACACGGCCACAGAGACTTTACTGTGGAGCTAATTAATCTACTCCAACGTAAACATCTTGCATAGATGTGCCCACTAATCCCTAAATTCTAAGAATTTTTAAATAGGAATCTCTGCATACATGGCAGAAGCTATTCCAGGACTCACTCTTTTGTAGGGACTACAAATTATTCCTTTTATATCTTCTTCTGTATGAAGAGTCATGAAGAAGAGTGTCGTGCCAGAATGTAGTAATTCTGACTGAAGAAAGATAGATTTGGAGGAGTGAGAAAGACTTTTTTAGGTCTTACTTTAACTAGAACCTAAAAATTTAAAGAATGTGCCATGTGATATTGAACTATAAATTCTCTGAAATTTTCTGGCCAAACTTTGTTTCCTCAGAAAACATTGATTTAATGTAAACCAACTCAAATTGTTGGAAAAATTCTTCTTTGAAACCTTTTGGATACAAATACCCTTTGTCAGGCTAAGGAAGCTTCCACAGCTGGTCAGTCTGATGAAGGATATTTGTACTCAAAAGCTTGCAAAGAAGAATTTTTCCAACTACTTGAGTTATGTTAATAAACATTATCAGATTTACCCAATAACTTTGTCTGGCCTATGTCTTTAGACCAACACAGCTGTAACCTATACCACTGACTTCATTTAAAGCTTACAATAGGGAAATCTGAAAAGTTTTAACAGGAAGGGTTTTTTGATCAAAGAGAATAGACAGAATAGACTTTAGCAAAATTAGTATACAATAAACACAAACACGATTACAATTAAAACAAGCACTCAGATCCTGAGTGTGGAGCAGAAATAATAAATAAATTCTAGATTTTGCTTTGTTTCTTGTGTCTGGTCAGAATACATTAAGATATTCTGCTCTGCCTGATTCTGAAAAACAGAAATACTGTATTTACTTTAATCTAAGATGACCCCCCCAATTATTACACTGCAGACATGAAAAGCCTGTCCTGTGCTCCTATGCACTTGCCACTTGTGCCTATGCCCCTCCCACCTATCCCCCTCTGTGCCTTTTTGTCCTTCCTACCACTTCTCCCCATTTTGTGCCTGCTCCCTTCTCCCTTACCTTTGCAGTCATCTGTGCTGGGGGCATGAAGAACCTGTGTGGGCCAGTCAACAGCAGCAACTCTGGCTTCAGCCTCCAGTCCTGGTCAACCCACCACGCTACATGCCTTTTCCTCATGTCCCTTCCCTGATCTCTTCTCACTCCACTTCTCTCACACCATAGGTTCACTCCCTTCACCAGTGCTCCCTTTGCCACCCCTTCCTCATACTTTCCCCAGTACATTTTGCCCTTTCCCCCTTCCCCATGATCCCCCTGCACCACATGCTCCTTCCCCAAGCTCTTCCCCCACCATGCACACTTTCACTGTGTGGGGAAAGGGGTTCACAGTGAGGGGAAGGATATAAGGAAGGGACACATGGTGCATGAGGAGCACACGGAAGGGGCATGCAAAGTGAAGGGTGTGCAGGAAAGGGGCACTCCATGTGTCCCCTCCCCCTATGCCATTTTTCCATGCTGCACATATCCCCTTTCCCATGGCCCCCTTGCTCTGTGCATGCTCTTCCCCATGCTCCCCTTACACCACAAGCCCCTTTCCCATGCTCTCTCATATACCATCCCGGCCCCCTCTGGAACTGTAGCAGCTGGTTGCCTTGCCTGTGATTGAATAAAAAATGAGGGATTTTATTTCTCCCATGCTGAATGGGGAAAGAAACCCTTGCCTTATACGTTTTGGCCCCTAGTAGGAACAAGAGGGCAAAATGGGTATGTCTTTGATCAATGGTTAAGCTTCCATTATCAGTGATTATAGGAGAAATCAGTGGCTTAGTTTGATATTGAAGGGGCTTTGCTTTTAATTTTTGTAATGAGCATTGGTCCTAAGATTATCTTTAATGAGACTCTCTACATATAAATGGCTGCAAGGATATTAAAAAAATATTTGGCTTCTTTTAATATTGGTTTCAGAGAAGTGGGGATAGTTTGTTTGTTCAAGGTATATAAACAGATGGAGATAACAAAACTTTTTTGAGAAAATGGTCATGGATGGTTTTCAGGTAAGAATGTGGGATACTGTTTTGTTTATACATAAAGTAAATAGTCCACTGTTTTTCTTTTTCTAGAAACTTAAGCATTAAATGAAAAAAGTCTGTTGACCATAATCAGTGTGAATCATCAATAAGTGGGCTGAAAACTTCCCCCCAAAATACTGAAATGTTTACCTTATGGATAAACAAAACTCAGGCAGGGTGGCAATACTTAGACACAAGAAACAAAGTAAGATCTAAACATGAATTTGTCATTCTCTAGCCCACACTTCTCCATAATCTCATCCAAAAGCTTAGTGAGAGAATCCAGGGAAACTTCTTCCTCAGAGGGAGGTAAGGCCTAGAAAGAGTCTAGTTCATCAGTTTCAGCAGTCCCATATTCAGTTGCTATCAACGTGAAGTTAGGGTAGCCTCAAGGACACCAGGGGAAGGAGGATGCTGGCATAGTACAACTGAGAACATTCCAAACTTCCAACTGAAAACTCACTCAATAGGACTCGCTACTAGGCCTGTTTAAAGTGGCTAGTATTCGCTTTGGATTCAGCTGATTTGGGGGACAATGATTTGATTCAGTGATCCTTGCCACCCCTTCCTCATACTTTACCCAGCACAATTTGCTCTTTGCCCCGAACACTACATGCCCCTTCTTCATGATCCCCCTGCACGAGTTGCTATCAAATCTCTGAATCAGGCAGGGCTGTCCCCCACCTGCTCTCCCATCCCAGCAATGTCTCCCACCCCATCTCCCGGCACTTTGAAAAAAAGCCCCATCTTACTGGGTACTGCTGGGTGGGAGGCAATCCCTGCTGCCCTGCACTATCCCATGCTGCATGGGGGGTCTGCATGAGCCCCCCAACCTCCCTCTCACTGTCTCAGCCCCCCCATGGCTGCCCCACCTGCTGCACCTCCAGCCCTTAAAAAAAAAAAAAAAAAACCCCCCTACTATTTCTGCCAGTGGTGGGTGATTCCCACTGCCCTGCACTGCATAGGAAGCTCTTCCACAAGCCCTCCGAAGCCTCAAGGCTGATGCAGGAGCAGTGAATCCCAGGACTTTTCTCATTTTTTTTCCTCTTAAAGACCTGGAGCTGGGGCAGGTGGGGCACCTGTGGTGGGGATGGAACAGTGTGGGGGTTGCGGGGATCATGCAGAGCAGCCATGGAGGGGCTGGGGGGGTGGGCAGGGTTTGGGGATCTGGGGGAGCAGGCAGTGGCTGGGGGGGCTGGGAAAGCAGGCAGGGGCTGGGGGTTGGCAGGAGTCCCCCCATGGTGCCCACCCCCTTCCTGTCCCTCCTCTCCTGCCCCCTACTTACCAGCTTGGAGTTGCAGCTACCAGGGACTAGCCGAATCATTGAAGCTCTCTGAATTTTTTCTGAAGATTCGGAGAGCTTCAAATTGATTCAGACCTTTTAGTTGGTTCCCTGATTTGATTCGGATTTGGAGATTCAGCCACCAAATCAGGCTAATTCTCCTCTGAATCAAATCACCACCCAAAGCCTCGCACAGCCCTATTTTCTACTGTGTTCTCACTAACTCAATGGACAAATCAATCCATTTCAAAGTACTGACAGAACTTGAAATCTCATCCACCTTCTTTGCATGTTTTAACCTCCCCCCAAAACCCCCCTAAACCTATGGCACAGAACAAACCATAATCCACAGCCAAAGCTGCAAAATCTAAAAGCAAGAGGCTCAGCCTTCATTTCATAGCCAAGCTCAGGCTTAAAGGCCATAGATCTAATTTCATAGGGTGAGATTCCTTTGAATTAGCACCTGCTAACTCTAACATGTAATGTTAATCAGTGTTAAGGTTACCTAGTTCCGGGGATCACTCACATGTTAATATCCTCTCTAATGTGCACTGCTCAGACCTGCCATTAGAGACTGGATAGCAGGGGTGTGGCTATGGTAATAGTGGTTAAAACATGACCTACAGGCTGGATCCAGCCCATCAAGGGATTTTATCTGGCCTGCAGCAGGTCCCTGGGCCCATTCAGCCCAGGCTTGAGGGGCAGCTCAGGCCATGGCATATGTGGCTGGTCTCGCCATCTCCAGGTACACAGCACGGCTGAGGCAGCATGGCAGTCAAATTCTACTTCCCAGCTGCTCCATTGGTGCTAGCTCCTTTCAACTCCCACTGGCAATGTCATGGCTGCTGCTGAACCTGGTCCCACTGCCTGGGCACCCTGGCCTGTCTGCCCCATTCCCACTGGTGAAGCAGGTAGGCAGGGTTTCCACAGAGATTGACTTGGAATCTCCATGGGCAGGGGCTCTCAGCAGGGCAGATGGGGCTAGGTGGGGAGCAGCATCTAGGAATGGGATGGATGGGTGAGGTCAGGCCAATGGCATGGCAGTGACAGTGACAGCAAGGAGCTGGGGCCAGGGCTGGGCCTGTGGCCAGGGCTGAGCTGTAATCCATTCCCCACATGGTGGATCACGACTGGCCTGACCTGAGAGTGGGGCAGAGTGGGACATGCATGTGTATTTGATTCCTCCTTCTATGAAATAGAAAGGTTTTAAAAAGCTTTTTTATGGGATGGGGAAATTATTTCCTCATCAGCTCTACACTAACAAGGACTACATAACATCTCACTATAATCAAGCTCATTGTGTGATGGTCCTTAACTAGACAATGTAACTGGCCATTCTTTGAGACATACATATGCTATTGTGATATTACTTCCATAGTATTTTCCCTCTTATCTACTCATATTTTCTCACTCTTTAAAATGTCTTTTTCATTTTTCTCCTGGCAGGCAAGCTAAATATGTACCTGAAGACTTCACATTCTACTCTTGAAGTTATAGACTTGTAATTTCACTGGGTGCCTTTGCTAGATTTAAATTAAGAGACTATATTTAAACTAATGTTCTTGGACACATTACAAACTATAATATACTTTATAATAGTTTATAATTGCTTATATTATTGCTGAAGAGAGAATGGATGGCAGTTGACTCGAGAAGCTAATTGGACTCGACAGTCCTGCCAACACTTATGAATCTTGTCGTCTGGACAGAGGTCCAAGAGAAATATGACAAGGACGAAAGTAGAGAATGAAGAACCATGACAGACAGAAATTGAGCTCATTTGGGCTTTTTGTTTGTTTTTTGGTGTTTCCTTCATTTTCTTTTCTTCTTACAGATTATATTTGTTAGACAAAATTTTAACTTCTACTTCTACTTGGTCGAAAACTTTGAACACAGTAGAATACTTCAGTGTTTCCTCTCTCTCTCTCTCTAAAAAAAATGAAGAAACTAAAATAAGATATACTAAAACTACAGTGAAGTCACCTGAACATCTAGATAGTTGTGTGTGTGTGTGGGGGGGGGGTGCATATGTGGTCTAGTAAAGAAACCCTGCTGAGCCTGAGTTGAGGCAACCAAAGTTTCATGATAAAATGTACTTATTCACAACAGTTGAATTATCTGCTACATAACTATCACCACATTTAACATATGTATATATCAGTACATATCTATCTATCTATAGATATATACATACACACACACACACACACACACAAGTGTGTATATATATATATATATATATATATCTAAAGATAGATATGTACTGATATATACATATGCTAAATGTGGTAATGTGTATTATATATATACACATGTGCTAATGTGTATGTGTATGTGTGTGTATATATATATATATATATATACACATACACACACACACACACACACTTTTGTATATGATTCATCGTATATTTGAAGGTACATTTGACTTTACATTTGCAAAGGATAATCAGTGGTTTCTGAAAAAAAAATATGCAATCAAGTTAAAAATTATTTGAAGTTCTGCAAGTTTTAGACATAAGGATCTCCTTTTGCAACTCTGACGTTCTGTTTTAATTCTTGAATATCCTTTTGCCTCTTGTCCTACATAACTGCCTTTAGCTTTCTAGTGGATCACTTGGAGGGAGATCATTTAACATTGATTAGAGTAGATACTTTTTACCATGTCCATCTTTAATTACTTGTTCAATAATTGGACAGATGGAGTTTTTCCCTGGTGCTCATCTGGAATCCCTTACTTGTCAATATTTGAATGTAGATGCATGCAACCTAATTGTACTACTGCTATGTGTGGGATACTCACTTTTCTTCTTCAAAGTGCCTTCAGTGACAAAGAATACAATAATATGATTTTTAACTGAATTTGTGGTTATAAAAGTATTTATACAAACTTATATACTGACAACCTGGATGTCTATTCCCAATTAAAATCCTTTTAAAAAATGAGGGATTTTGTTACATGTATTCCTCAATTATGAAATTCAAAGTCCCTTGAAATGCAGAGTGAGATATCTCTGATGATGTTAAACTCAAGATTAAAGATCAACATTCTTTTCATTGCAATATATTATTTCATGAATTTTATTTTATGTTAGCTTACTCTAAAGTTCATAAGAATACTTGGTGATTGTGCAATATAAAGGAAATAAGTATTGCTTAAGTTTTTTAATATATGTGGCTGAATGCAAGGTTGTAAAGCATTTACAGTAAAGAATATTTCATGAGCTCTTCAAGATAAAGATAAAAAATTACAATGTTGCAAGAACTCTTTTTTTTTAAAGCAATTATGCTTTTTTTTTCTTTGTCATATACCTGTAGCTGCCTGGAATTCAGCACCATATTTCATTTTAACAGTGAATCACTCTCCTTCTGGTCCTTCTCTTGCTTCCTACTTTTTCTGCTCCTGTTACTGAATTATATTCTGTGGTGACAAATGCTATTCCCCAGCCTCAGCGACATGGTGACATTGCGTATGGCTTTGCATGCCATGTCATGTAAGCCCAGAGTGAGAAGAACTTAGTGTAGGAGAAAAAATGGCAAATGGAAGGTGACAGACAACTCGTGTTGACCCTCTGCAACTTGATAATGACATTATCTCCCAATAGCTCACAAGAGAATGTGTCACCACTACAGATCTAAGGCTACAAATGCCACTTAAGATCCTGTACAAAGCACAAACAACAGCAACAGCTGCATCAAGGTCAATGTTTTATGTTTTTTCCCTGTAACCTCTCCCAATCATCTATTCAAAAAGGAATTGGAACAATTTATATTCACTACCCACAAGGAAATCATTGTCTCTATGCAGTACTCAACATTTAGATTAATTAGAAATATTCAGGAAGAAAAATCATTACTGTAAGTCAGGCTGTAAGCCCACACAGTTAAAAAATGTGTGAGTTATGTATTTGAAATACAAAGTGATGACACCTAATGAAATAATACAGTTATTGCCTTCTGTCTTCAGAAGCTTGAAGTGTTTTAAGTTAACCTCTAAAGCCTTAAGTGGCTTGGGACTTGCCTAATTGAGAGACAGCTACAGTCAGCTACAATCCACAAGGGCATTTTAGCTGGAACAGTTGGTCTAGGAGAAAGGAATGCTGCCAGGACTATTGTACTCATTTCCCACTTGTTTTGAAACAGCCTGTGATTACTGACCTTTAGGCTAGGGACAGACATTACACACAAACTGGTTTAAATTATCATAAACTGGTTTAACCCTGTAACAGAACAGATGTTCAAAGCATATAAACTAGTTTGAGAATGGCTGAAACCAGTTTGAGATAAACCTGGTTGACTGTAGTATCAGACTGAAGTGATTTGGCACAAACCAGTTTATGATGCAAAACTGACCCCTTGCTGGTTTAAAATAAACCAGACACCCCCAGGATCCTGGCATGCTCTCTGGACTGGGCATGGCTCTTTGCTCCCTGGCTGAAGCTCCGGTAGTCTCTGCAGGCATCTGCTAAGTAGGCATTCCCCCACCCCTCACAAACACTCCCTGGCATTTAGCCTGATCCACTGTAGGCATGTGCCTGCATTTCTGGAATGTCTGTCTGGTTACAAAACTGATTTAGCCTAGCCAAGTTAGACTAACCTGCAAAGCTTGAATTGATACAGGTTCAGGCTTTCGGAATGTCTGTCCCTAGCTTTAAAGCAAAATTACAGAGTTCTTTCTTTAGGAAAGATGCACTGCAGTATTTCTAATTGCTAGACAGTGGACATGGACTTTACTAATGCTTAAATAGTTTAAGACTAAGCCCCCTCCTTTTTCTGTTTAATTGTTTAATTGATGTTTTATTTTTCTGAACTGCATTCTACCTAGCACTATAGCTTCAGAAATGCTGATACCAGTGCACTGTCTCCCTTTGCCCCAGGAAGAGCAAGGGAGCGAAGAATCTAGAAAAAAAAAGCATATATTCACATCCTGCCCATGCTAACACCATGGATGAGCTCTTGTTCAGCTTAATTTTCATCTTCTTTATAAGAAAAATGGTTTCTTTGAAAAATCTACCTCTCAGAAACAAGCCATCTGAACTATCCAGCTTTGCATCAATAAACTTCATCACTAAAATCATTCATCAATAAAAATATATCATGGGAATCATAAGATCACAGAAAAGTAGGGCTGGAAGAGACTTCACAAGGTCATCTTGTCCAGCATCCTACTCAAAGCAGGGTCATCCCTGACTAAATCATCCTAGGCAAGTGTCTGTCTAACCTGCTCTTGAAAACTTCCAAGGATGGAGCTTCCACAGTTTTTCTAGGTAGCTTGTTCCAGTGCTTGACCACAGTTATTGTCAGAAAGTTCTTCCTTAGCTCCAACGTATGTGTCCCACAACAGATTCCTTGAGAACTGACTTTATTATCTTTCCAGGTATTGAGGTCAGGCTGATTGGCCTGTAGTTCCCCAGATCCTCCCTCTTCCCGTTCCTCAAGATAGGCCATATATTTGCCCCTTTTCCAGTCATCTGGTTCCTCATTTAACCTCCACAAGTTCTCAAAGAAGATAGCTAATGGCTCCAAAATTCCCTGCCATGTTCTTTAGTACCCCGGAGAGCCTGCTATCTGGCCCCGCCAACTTTAAGTATCAACCTTGCTTGATAAAGAAGTAAATGTAAATTATCCATACTTTGTTAATTAGCATGTTATCTAGGGATCATCTCTCTTGCCTATTTTTTTTATCAACCTGCACTTGCCTATCATGCACTCAATAATGAGTGACCTGGTGTTTTAATCAGATCATGGGCTATGTTGACTGATTGTAAAAATAGTTTTCCTGGTATTAAATTCATATTAAACTCCATATAATGTATTTCAACAGGGTTCTGATAAGTCTTATATTTGGGCACTGCATGGGAGAAAATAACATTTTTTCAGTCACATAATTCCACATGTCCATTTTAATATTTAGCAAGTAAAAGACTGTCAGTAGCTGTTATCACAAAAGACATGATACAACCCTTTGTGCTGGTGAACCAGTTGTAAGCTGTGATGTATCTGGGTATTCAGAGATAAGATGCCAAATGGGTACCTGTAAATGGAAAAGCAATTTTCTCTTGTGCTTGACATAATCGAGTGTCAAAATACTCTAATTCTTTTGCTTTCTCTTAAACAAAGGAAAGTTAAAAGTTGTAGGGGAGGGGGAAATTCTGACTGTAGAGCTTGAAATTTGGGCGTCACAAACACATGAGCAGAAAGAGAAACAAATCAAACCACAGCAATACAATGTATAAACACAGGATTTGGTACCCTACCATTATCTTTTTCATTCTCTACTTGACCTAGAATTAAAATGCAACACTTCTAGCTTTATTTTAAAGTATGTTTTTAATATTTTTGCTTTTAATTTTAGATTTTTTTTAAAAATGTATTTTACATAATGTGACACACAAATTGCATACTGCTGAAAGAACTGTCTCACTGAATGAAACCATTTTGATCTCAAGAGTTTTATTATCTGTTAAAATCTATTTAAGTATAGGCATTCAATTTTACATTGCTTGACATTTATGGAGGAGCTATTTTACACCACTAAGATTCTGAATGGACTGGGTCATAACAAATACTTGTGATTATCTGACATGCAAGAACAAAAAATTTGAAGAAAGAATTACCTAAATATTCAGAACTATTTTCACACCCATATCTATATCTATACATTTATAAATATTATATATATGTATATGAGAGAGACTTGCTAATATCCAATATTTGTTCTGAAAATGCTTTTTTAAGATAACAGAAATGCTAAAGTAGGTATATAGAGAAGAAGAGATGAAGCTCCTCATCTTTACATTTTCAACCTTTGAAATGATTTAACATTTAAATAATGGAAACTGATCACTATATATATTTTTTACACATCAAAGGATGTTACTGAACACAGGGTATGTGTATGATATATAGGGCTACACTGATATATCCATTTGCTATCAGATTGACACTGATAAAAGAAGAAATGACATTACTGGCTATCGGCTTTTTTTGGTCATTGTAGTCAATAATTACAGCTGCCTGCCCAGAGCACCCTGGCGAGCATAGCCTGGTCCCCACACTGTGCTGCCAGCCTGAGCCCACGTTGGACTACAGATCCTGGAGAGCAGTGGGAGGGGGAGAGAGAACCAGGGACTGGTCACAGTGCTATGCTCAACAACAAAGGGATCATTACTGACTCCTGCTGCTGCTGCTGGTCCCAGTGCCATGGCAATGCCACACAGGGCCCTGAGCACCAGGGCTGCCACAGAGATGTTGGGTTGTGCGTGGGCAGGGTAAGGCACCACAAGAGGGACATGCTGCTCCGCTGGGCACTGGGTGCCTTTGCAAAAATGGCTCCTCTCCAGCAGCTGTGGGAGCTTGGCTGTGCAGGGCCTGGTGGCACTGAGGCAGCAGAGTGCTCTGGGGCTCCAAATGTGCCCTGCACTGCTGTTCATGTAAGGTATGCCCTGCCCACCCAGGATGGCAGCACAGGTTCTACAGGGAGTGGGCCTGTGGGTAGGAGCCACGGATGAGGGGGAAATATCCTTGGGTATAAGGCAGTCATCACCTTCCTCATTGAAGGCCAGAGCAGGCAGGAGGCATGTGTGTGTTACATATATAAAACAAACAAAGAAAAAGCTTTATGTCAGTAGTTTAAAATGCCTTGTACTACTACCTAATATTGGTTATTGGACTGGCATCAGCTGATATCCTTGGTTAATCAGCAGCTATTGATATCAGCCAAGAAAATCTTTATTGGTGCACCCCTAATGATATGTGCATACCAAATTACATGATAAAAATAAGGTAGGTAAGGCTGAATTGTTGTTCCATTTTCTTTTTTTTTTTTTTTTTACACAGAAGGAGTAGTACAGAGACAGTTTAACTCCTATTACAAAGAGCATTTTAACTGTAGCAAGAGACATCTTTGCTATAACATTTGACCAATTTGCCAACTCTAGTTAGACTTAAAAGAACTGAATAAAATGAACTTTTCACATTGAATTTTACAGTGCTGTTGGCCCTATATGCCTGCTGTGTAACAAAGAAAACTGGGATTTTTATGAAAAAGTAAAGAAACAAATCATTGCATGATTTTAAATTACACAGAGCATTCTGTGTGAAACTTCAATCCATCAAGTGGCCACTGAAAAATGAGGTAATTACCTACAATAATTTGCATGTTAAGAGCTAATACAATATTACAAAGTAAAGTCCAGTTGCACATTAATTGTGAAAGCAATGCATAATTTCCTGATTAATGTTTCATGCCTAATATTCTTCCGTGCTCTGTCAGATGCTAAATAACAATATGGCCAATCAATCTATACAAACTCTGATAAACTCAGACAAGGACTGAACTTGACTTTCATAGATCATGGACAGAATAATAGATTTCAGAATTATGACATTATCACAGTAATATTTTAAAATGCAATATATTTGTTTTAATTGGTTTCAGATACATTTGCAACAATTAAAGATTACGGTCAAGGGATCCCTATGTACAGTCGGTAAAATTCTAACTTTTATAGCATTCAAATATTTAAACTCACAATGGTACAGCATATTGGAAGTAGGTTTAGGGAACTGTAAGACCTAATATACTGTCACCCACATAAAACTTAGGCTCTTGGGTCTTTGGTCAGCAAAGACTAAGCACGTCAAAGAAATGATATGTTCCTTCTCTCCAGAGGAGGATTACTATCCATGCTCCTCTGCCAAGGCAGGGTAAAATATTCCACAAGGAGTAAAGCTCACCTGCCCTGTCAGCAGGAGACAGGGTGTCACAACACACACAGAAATCCAGGCAGAGAAGTAGAGGAATGACAAAAATAAAAAGAAACAATATTTTTAAACGTATTTCCAAGCTAGGGAAACATTAGCAACCAGCAACTAAACACAGCCTTTAGTTGAGGTCAATGCTTTCCTGCACAGAAGTTTCCATAATTATAGACTTTTATACTCTAGATTCTGAAAAGAAAAACCTCTCTGAGGCCAGGTACAGGCATCATACTTTTACAGGTATAAATGATCATAAACCAATCTATACCCGTGACAGCAATTCAGCACAAAAAAAGTGGTCTATACCCATAACAGAACAGAAGTTTGACACACCCAGACTGGTTTATAAAGGCTGGTCTAAGATTTCCTCCATTCACCCCTCACAGCCCCCACCATGACCGAAGGGTGAATGTGTGTTCGCTACGATCTAAAACTACACTGCTTACAGAAAGCTGAGTAACTTAGATTGATTCTGCCTCAGGCTTTTTGAATGTCTCTCCCTAGCCCGTATCTCATAATCCTTGATTGGTTCACTTGCAAGTCCCTGGATACAGAAAGAGTTAGAAACTAACTGTATGGCACAGAACAGAACAGAAGCAAACTACTGTTGCAGAATGGGAAAGAGGCTTTTGGGTGAATTCTAATGTAGTACTTTGAAAAGCAGAAGACAGTGCAAAGGGCTAAGTGAATAAGGGCTAGAAAGGACAACTAGTTGTCTTTGATATGTACTTGATGCACTCTTTGGGTACCTACACATGTGTTCCTTTGAGCTCTGATTAGAACACGTTCTGCAGTCTGCTCCGCATTCCAATTAGAACGCTTGCAACATTGCTGCAGCATCGTGTGTTAAGCTCCCACACATTTTAAACTGGCCGCGGGGTGCTTTAACTAAACTTCATCAAATGAGGGTTAGATAAAGCATCCTTCAGCCATTTTTAAACATGTGGAGGCTTAATACATGTGATGCTACAGCTTTTTAATTAGAACAGCTGGCCGAAAACCACTCTAATTAAAATGCCCCCCTCCCCACCTCCGAGCATGTATATAGGAAACCAGTGAAAGTCTGTAGAAAGAGGAGATCCCAAAGTGCGAGAAGATAAACACTTGGTTTTCTCTGTATTCTTAGGAATTTGTTAGAGACTATGCAGTGCACTACTGACTGGAAATTAGAAATTCTAACTTCCCTTCCCAGATCTTCTACTTATTTAATTGTGTAACTTAGAGCAAGTTATTTCAGTTTGAGGTATCTCTGTTCCCTGAACTGCAGAAGATGGACTACTACTTTGTGGTGGTCAGGGTGAGAGTTGATTAATTCACAAAAACTGCCTCCAGACTCTTCGAGAAAAGGTGACTCTTGACTTGATCTCCCCTAAAGCAACAATCCTGATTAGAATGAACATGGTAGTGAAACAGCCGCAAATTTCCAAAGCCAGACTCAAGGGACAGACTTCAGTGTGTCCACTTTTAATCCTTTAACACAACAATAAATATTTGGTTGGGATAATGAGGAACATCTGTGTTCTGTGTAAATATTTCTCCATAAATAGAAGTATGTACTTGTGATCTCCTGTCCTGAAAGTTATGACTTCATTCTCATGTCCTTATATTCTGAGCAATTCAATATAAACTTTGTCACCTACCTACTGTTTTAACATACATGACATTCCTAAATGGCTCAGAGCTATTCTCAGAATACATCTCCCCCATTTTTTTGTTTAAAAATCTTTATGTATCACTGTCCCTTTGCCTTACAATTTTAAAAAACAAAATGTCTGGAGAATTCTAATAAGAAGCCCAAAGACAAAGAGAGTTAATGTTCTTAGCAGACGGGCAGTACAGACTCTGTCTTTTTTTTACAATGGTTTTCTTATTCTAACTCTCTTAAACTCTCACCAAAACTCTATTTGCTACTTTTTGTCAGGATTGCTCATTGACCTGAGCCTTTTTGGTTCTGTCACTTAAAATGTATTCCACACACTTTGGCAGCTGTTTCAATGCAGTATAAAACTAAGAGCTTTTCTAAGCACCCACAATAGAGCAGGCACATTTTTTCAGGGAGATTATTAAGTAATGTCACTTATTAAGATCACAACTGCTCTGCTGCAGAAATATTCTATTCATATGTACTTTACAGGCTCCGTGAAAAGTGACTAGTACTTCATTAGAGAGCTACACAAAATAAATAGCTTAAAGCACTAGAAGCAGGGGAAGGCAGAGAAGGAGAATTCATAGTACAGTTTGTCCATGTCTTTTGTAAGGAAGCAAAATTACTATTTTTAAACAAGTATCTTACTGTGCTACAGCTAGCCTTACAGGCTCAAGCTGATTCTTGCTTTTAATGAATAGCTGCTCAGAAATGCCTGGAGCTTTTACTACAAGGATCTTCTTGTACTCTCACCATTGAAGCTGCTTAAATTTACTGTATAACTAAAAGAATTTCTACCAAGTCAAAACTTACCATTCTTTTTTCTATTACTTTTAGTTTATTTAGTTTAGTTTATTATTAGCAACATCTGAAATGGTTTATAGGAAGTAAATATTCTTCTTGATTTAACCCCTTTGTTTATTCTCTGTCAGAACAGTTTCAGTTCCTAGTCTCCTGCACTAATACTCTGCAATAAAAATTTGCTCTTAAAAATAATTTTTCACTTAGACCATTTTTGGACAAAGGTGGAAAATTATATATTAAATGCAGAACTCATGCCTACAGAGGTCTATTTATTCCTGTGTCAAACAGTGGGTTAGCCAAATTGGGTCCCACACTAGGGATCCTCCTGAGTACCAGAGCATGTAGCTACCACTGTAGCAGTGTAGTCTAGATCTTGACCTGGGCATCGCCAACCAGGCTGCTCCCACCCACTGCTGTTCACAACTTAAGTCATAATTGCACCAATGGGGTTGTTCCCTTTGTAGCCACTTTCAAAGCCTTACCCTCTTGAGAACAGCCTCTGGCGATGACCCTCTGAGAAGTTGCACTAATGTATTTCCAGTGTTGAACTGTATGAATTGGAGCAGGTGACTGGGACATGATTGAGGCTGACCCAGCTAAAAGATGCTCCTGTTGTAATGTAGACATGGTCTTAGCCTAGTGCCTTAAAGGAAGTCTTCACTGCAGCCCCAATAACTACCTGTAAACTAGCTAACTTAAGGACTAGTAGCAGTCAAACTGCATCAGCACAAACCAAAAATTGGGCTAATTTGGCCTGTCAAGAAACAATTTTCTTCCTCTCTTCCCCCAGATAAGAAAGAACGGTATATTTCAGTATCTTCTTATATCTAGCTGAATGACCAGACCTTTGGATTACAACATTTTAACTCTAAATATGTTCTTAAACTGTGGTTCCATTTTTTTAGTAATTTTCAACAAAAATAAAAGAGAAATGATTGAGAGACTCAAAGCTTCTTTTACCTATGAAGTTTTCATTGAAGATTCATATTACTGCATTTTACCTTCCCCCCGGCAAGGAAAAAAATTCAACATATTTCTGTAACTAAACAATAACTCAAGGGTATGTCTTTCTGTCTGTCTATCTATCTACCTATCTATAGATTTTTTTTCTAGGAACTTTGTGAAAAAAAGACAAATTCAGATATGGACCTTCCTGCATATACTGGAAGCTAATTCACAATTACAGATTAAATATATATTTTTATATATTTTACAATGGGAAGACTTACTTTCTGATACTTGTTTGTATAGTTTCTTCAGAAGTTTTATCTCAGAGATTAGAATTTACAGTTTTACAAAACAGAACAGTGATTTTAATAAAGCAAATGAAAGGCAATAGACTTCTTTGAGGAAGTAGTATAAATGTTTTATTTGAAATATGAAGTCTTAAATACCCAAGCATTTTATTCCATTCGGGACCTTTCCATTGATACATAAAACAGATGTCCAATTAGATACATCCCTTGTGCCTTTTTAAAGGAAGGCAGAACTGTGCCAGTTTTTAGTGAAATTCTTAACTAAAGAATCCAATATGTTCCAAAGTGAGGCTTGACGAATAAATTAGACTAATAAAAATGAGAAAGTTTATAAGGGTGTAAGTAGAAGAGCCTTTTGCATTTAGTCATTCTTCCCAGCTAGTAAAATTAAGCTTTAATAAAGTTTTAATGGCCTAGATGCTTAAGGCAAAAGGAAAATATCATGCCAATAATTGCAACCCTTTCCATGTAGACATACAATATATTTTTAGTCCACCCTCTGCTATGCTCTTTTCTTTTTATTAACTGTTGACTTTCATTTAAATATTTTCTTATATTGTTTAAATAAATTCAGTTTCATGATCAAATTTATGCAGTGAAACCTTTACAACAAACAGAAAAGCCTGGAGACAGGTTTTAGAGCAGGCCAGCAATAAGTGCTTCTGTTAAGCTAGCGAGTAACCATTTTTCTTTGCATTGGTGTAGATATTATTATGGTGAGCCCCTAATGAAACTGAGGGTCATATATGGGACTAACTGCTCACTAATGTCTATAAAGTTTGCTCGGTCTCAACCACTGTAGCTATTAGTGTACAACCTCCTCACAGAATGAAGCTACTAGTTTTACTCCTTCCACCCCTGCACTTTAGTGATGTTGGGTCAAATATTTTCCAAGAGCTGCATGGAAGCCAGACCAGGAACATTAACTGGACATTCAAAAAAAAATTATTTTGTTTGCTCCATTCCCCGCCTCCCTTGGCCCCCTCCTCCCCCTGCAAACACACTTTACACTCAACAAGAAAAAAGAAGAAATAAAAAGTACAGGATGTCTTAATGAGTATTTACAACTCCTTCTTATAATTTAAAATTATGGCTTTTTCCAGAGTGTACCCATACCAAATGAGTAGTTAATTACAACAACATGCACAAAATATGAAAACACTAATACTCTGGGAAAAGAGTTTCAGTTATCTCCATCATAGGAACTATACTAAAAAAGTATCCCACGTACCACTTCATTTTCATTCAGGTTTTTGCACACCAAGGACAGAAACCTATTTTACTTTACACACCCAAATGACAGTTACCCAGCTGCATAAGTGCTGTTTTTAGTACTTGTGCACAGCTTGCAATCCTACATGTGAAACAGCATAGGTACACACGTATCCAAACAACAACTGAGTGTTCTCATTAGGCTGCACTCTGGCTAGGCCAATGTACACCAGTTACATTTTTTGGCATGCCACAATTTCATGATTTAGGTCCCACTTATGCATTATATTTAAAGTGTGATTAATCAGTTAATTATGCCTGATGTAGTCACCCAGTCACATGTCACACATGTACTCAATGTAATGACATAATAAAAGAGGTATAAGCTACAAAGTTATTTCATAAAATACGTGCAATAATTTTGTAACTGTTTCCTATCACTTCATTAACTGAATGTGTGGCCAGCAGCTCCTGGGGCTGGGAGTCCTGTCAGCTAGTCATAGGCCCCTGGAGCACCTCTGCATCTGGGAGTCCCATCAGATGACCCAGGCTAGCAACTGGGAATGCTTGCTTCTTGCTGGTGCATGGGTGCCCAATCCTGGGGCTGGCTGCTCTGGAGAGCACGCAGAGGCTGGGAATCCAGCCCTCGCTTGTCCACTAGAACAGTCAGCTATGCCCAGCATGGAGCTGGCTGCTCTAGGGGACAAGTGAGGGCTGGGTTCCCAGCCCCTCCTTCCCAGAGCAGCCAGTTCCATGCCAAGCAGGGTAGGCCCATGCCAAGCTTACCCATGCCAAGCAGAGCAAGCCCCGAGAGGAAGCATGTGTAGATGTACTCCTCTATAGGCTTACTCTGAAGTATTTTTACTGAGCAGTAATCCTACTTCAAATTAATAGCACATGTAGACATGCCCTCTCATGACTGGAATGAGGTGTTCTTGTCGTAAGTCCTGGGACCCTCTAAACATTTATATGCAGACTAGGTATGAGGCTGCCTGGTCCAACTATACCCCCATCATATGTAACAGGCCAAGAGAGGGGCAATAGAGCCTCCCATCTACATAGATATTTGATGAGGTTTGCTGGACATTCAAAATTGATAAAAAATAGGAATAACTGGAAATGAGAAACCATGCACTACTCAGCTGTGGGAGTGAACAGGAAGTTGAAATGCACTGAATGCAATAGTTTACCATGACTTAGAAAATGGTCAGTGCTCAGGGAATGGAGCTGTTGGAGCAATAGTTTAAGTATGGGTGCTGCCAATGCATGAACCTGCTGACAGAGTGGAAAATTCCATACAGGGCCTGAACTACCCTTTCTATGACCTCAGGAGCTGTCAATCAGCCCTGACCCACTTTCGGCCCTGTGCAGACTCAGTTGCTACACAGACCTTATTGCAGAGCATGCCCAGTGTACAACTGGAATGAGGTAATACCTCTAGAAATTTCTCTCAGCCAAGCAGCCTGATTGGCTCTAGGGCTGCTATAAAAAGTCTGAGGGCCCCTCCCTCTGGGGGGAAAAAGAGAGAGATCCATTCAACTGGGGACAGAGGCTTGCTCTCAGGGACTGTCCCTCGGTTAGGCTCTGAGGCCTATCGGTCTTCCCCATCACGGTTTTCCTACATTGATCCTATTGATCTGTTGGCTCTCGATCTAACCGGCACCGGCTATGGACCCTCTAAAAGCTGAACTTAACTCAATTCCATGGATCCTGACCTCAGGCTTCACCCTCGACCATCCATCCACCTCGCTGTACCTGGCATTCGACTCCAGCACCGTTCTTCGTCCCTTTTGGACTGGCGTCACGTCTTATTTCATTGTTCACCACGTTACAGTTTCGTTTTGTTGTTTGTGTTATCCATTCAATGAGCTGTTGACCAGCCCTGGGACTAAGTCTCCGGACTGAACCTCGTGGGCCAACAGACCCCTTTGTTGTTCTTGTCATTCGTAAGTTTGCTAACTGTAAC
>NW_017728914.1:13834751-13843145 GCF_001723895.1 Crocodylus porosus
GTGCCTCAGTTCTCCATAGCCAATAGAACCCGGCCTGTTTCCGTGTCTAATTGCCACCCCGGCCCACCGTGACTCTGGGGCTTGGTTCATCCCCCCCGGGACAGGAGCTACAATGGGTATTAGGTTTTATTCAAATGGGCTGCACTAACCTGCCTTCATGATCGATTCCCACTGGCAATAATTATAGATGTTTAGCATTATGCTAGGCTCTCTATGAGCATCCTCAGTATGCATTCAACCAGTTTTGTAGCTGGCTTCACATACAGTTTTTGGCAGCTGTTTAACACGACTGTGCAAAGCTTCAGTCCCTGATTCAATCTGGCCTGATTCAGTGGCCGAATCTCTGAATTGAATCAGAGGACCCTTTAATCTCTCCAAATTGAATTGGAACCCCCCAAATGAATTCTGAGAGATTCGGAAAGGTTTGGAGATTCAGACATAGAGACAGCTTTAAATGTTATTTTCTATATACCTCTAGGTAGCAGGGCCTTATGAGTGCTGTGATGTTGGGGTGCATGGAGTGTCCCACAGAAGCACGGGGATCTCCCCAGCATGCTTGGCAGCAGACCCAGAAGTGGACCAGAAGCACTTCTGGTCCACTTCCAGGTCTGCTGGGGAGTGCTCTTTGCCTTCCCCCCCCCGGCTGAGCGACTGGTGCCTACTGGGTTTGGGGGGGAGCACCCAGCGTCCCCTTGTGGCTGATTTCTGAGCCAGTGGGACTCAGAGGAAGGGGGCCCTGCACGCTCCCTGGCAGACCCAGAAGTGGACTGGAAGTACTTCTGGTCCACTTTTGGGTTCACCATCAAGCATGTAGAGGGGCCCCTGCACTCTTGTGGGATGCTCCAAGTGCCTCAGCATTGCAGTGAGCATGAGCTGTGCCTGATACCTCACGGTATATAGAAAAAACTTTTAAAGCTGTGTCTATGTCCAAATCACTGAATCTCCAAATCAGTATCGAATCTTCAGATTCAGCTGAATCGAATTAGGGACAGTGATCTGAATCAACTAATCGAATCACTGTCCCTGATTTGGGCTGAATCTGAATTGAATAGGGCCCCCTTTGCACTACTATTTAAGGATAGACAAAATACTTATTGAACTTTTCTTGGTTCAAGGCACTACAAAATAACTTCAAATTTCAAAGTACCCATATATTGAAATAACCATATCTCAAAGATGCAAAATCTTATCTTTTGGACTGGGGAACAGTAATAGCTTCAAAGTATACAATATTTTGACCTATCCGATATCATACTAACAAGGTTGTACTGTAGTATTTTGTTGCTGTGATCAGTGGATTTTGGAGAAGTCTGGCTTTTTGCCCACTTGTATAAAAAGAAAGTTAGTTGTTTTATTGACTAACACTGCAAATTCTCATAGACAATATTGAAATAAATGAAGGGCTGGATTTTGCTCCATAAAAATGGAAAACATGAAACTAGCAGCAACATTTTTTAATTATCTGCAAAATGTGCCAGAATTGTGCATAAGTTTATGGCTTGGATGAAATTCGCCCAAGATTTGTTTTGCAAAGGGGATTGTTTTCTAACATTGCTATTCAGTGAAATGCCCTTCACTTTTCTCTTTTGTTTTCATTAAATATGTACAGCTAGTTATTGAGCATTGAAAGGGTCTACTGTGGTTTTGAAAAATGCAGGTATAAAATACATAAATAAATTGAAGCAGTGTTAAATGGGAACGCTTCTGGTTCCAATTCAGATATGTACTAAGTGTGTGTATCTACATGAGACACATTACTGTGCATTAGCATAGTTTACTGAATAGTAAGCGCACATATGTGTGTGCACTTATTGTGCAGTAAAAACCCTTAAGCACAATTAAATATGCTACTTGAAAATGCAAGTAGAAAATTTAAGCCAGATAAGTTACTGTTCAGTAATGCATGTGTAGATGCAACCGTGGAGCAAGTTTGCTCTCGGGTCTGCCCAGCCAGGGCTGGACTGCTTCTACGGAAGCCCCTCTCTTCAGGCTTTAAAAGGCTGAAGATATTTTGAGCCCTGGGACACACAGATAAGGAGCCTGGTGGAACTCCAGGCCCCTGTGCCCCCATGGGCATTGTGGGTACTGCCTATCCAGCCAACACTCATGTGCATTAATGTGCTATGGTGGTCCCTGATGGCCTGCAGGACTATGGCATGAAAGCCCCTTCAGCTTCAGTTGGCCTGGTCACTATGGGGCTGGCAGATGACAGGGATGTGGGTCCTGTCCAGGGCCCCAATGCACTCATGGAATCCCAGGGCATGGAATACCACCACCACCATTAGGGGGTCATGGACATGGAGCACAGTGTGCATACCTCCAGGATGGCCTCCCTGGAGATGGCCTTGCATATGCTGAACAGATGTCTGACATTCTGGAGGCTGACAGGCATGGCCAGCTTCAGTAGGGCAAGAGCCAGCCAGGTGTCCCTGGGGAGGGTCAGGAACATGCTGATGTCCTGCCACACTAGGTGGGACCGCAGCTGCTGGAAGAGATCCCAGAAAGTGGCCCTAGTCAGTCAGAACATGCCCAACCATTGCTCATCATCCCAGGTGTGTCGGATGAAGTGCTGCCACCAGTCCTGGCTGGTGCAGCTGGCCCAGAGGAAGTGGGGCTGGAGGCCCAGGAGGGTCATGGTGGCTCTGGCTGTGGCATCCTGGAGTCCCTTGTCTGTGACCATGATGGCAGCAGCTGTGCAGCAGTGGCAGTGGCCCTGGGATGGTGTGCTGTGGAATCAGGTAGGGCAAGATGGCCATTGGCCAAGTCGTGAATGGCACAGAGGGCCAGCAGTGGCCAGAAGGAGTGTCAGGGCACTGGTCATTGCTGCCAGGGGTAGGGGCTGGAGCAGCCATAGTGCAGGCAAGCAGAGTGGCCAAAGAGAGAGCTGCTTTGTGTGGCCTTTGTGCTTGGGACACTGCTCTGGGCAAGGAAGGAGCTGGGCAGAGAGCAGAGCTGTCATTTAAAGATGGCTTTAGGGTGCTGGCAGCTGCATCCAGAGCCTAGAGCTTCCCTGAGTTATGGTGGGGCCCATTGCAGGGCTACAGGAAACTTGGTGCAAAGAGTAGCAAATCTGCTTCCTAAATCTGCTTCCTAATCCTTGCATGTGTAGATACCTTCCCAAACGGGCTTACACCAGAGTAACTTACATCATAGTAAACTTAGGCTGGATCAAATGCATGTGTATATGTGCCCAGTGTAAAGTTAAAAGTATACCTGGTCAGGCTTTATTAACAAAGAAATTAACACTAAGGAAGTTCATTTCAAACCCCACTCTTAGCTGCTGTCATGGCTTCTCCAAGACAGCTGAACTAAGTCCTTACTTCTTATTACCTCCTTCATACATTTACTTCATATCAAACTAGATTCATAGACATTAGCGCTGGAAGGGACTTCATAAGATCATCGGGTCCAGCCCTCTGCCCAAAGGACAGGAAGTCAGCTGCGTTCAAAGGATCCCAGCAAGATAAGCATCCAAATGTTTCTTAAAAGTGCCCAGAGTAGGTGCTTGCATCACCTCTGGGGGGAATCTATTCCAGGCCTTGGGGGCTCAGACAGTAGGGAAGTTTTTCCTTATGTTCAGCCTAAAATGGTATTGTGGATTTTGTGCCAATTGGACCTTGTCATCCCTTGGGCTGCTCTGGTGAACAGGCATTCCCCCAGAACCTGATGTACACCCCTTATGTACTTATCGGCTGCCACCAAGTCCCCGCTGAGGCTGCGCTTTTCCAGGCTGAAGAGTCCCATGGCTTGCAGCCTTTCTTCAGAGGTTTACATGGTTCAGAATTTCAACTAAAACTACAGTGTTTCTGCAGACTTAATACAGTATAACAGCATGGGGTATTTTGAGGAATCACCTCCAGCCAGTTACACCATTGCCCAAAGGCTTTATTTTGCTAAGTACCAAGTAAAACAGTTCTAAGTAAAGCTGGAAGTCAGTTAGCTACAGATTGATACATAAAAAATGTGGTATGTGCTGAACAGGGCAATAAAACTTCAGGTCAGTGGTATCAGTAGCGTAAAAATGTTCTTACAAAAAATGTTGTCCATAATTGCTAAACTTCCAGGTGAAAAATTTCAAGAGAATGAATTCCTACTAAAACATCCATGTATTTTGCTCACATATTTTTGTTTAAAGAAGCAGTTCAGCTAAACAGGACTTCTATATTTCTACATGTGCACATATAGAAATACTTTTGACTTTATAAATGATGTGGATCTTTGAGTTAGTACAAAACAAGTTATACCAAAGCTATCTTCAGTGTAAGATAGAAGGAGAGGTTTTCTAAAAAAAAAAGTGCCTGTGAACACTCATTCACTATGGCTCTTAATGGCATGTTTTTAGTTTTTAGTTTTTTTGCAATCACAAGTACACATTTTTTCCTCAAAAAAATACGAACTCATCAAGCCTTACAGAATGATTATGCCGATGCACAGAATATGAAGAAAGGTGAAGTGTTGTGTTCAGATTAATGTATATGAAGAACCAGTGTTCAAATATAGAAGGTTCTATGCTAGTGATCTGCCTTTCCTCATCTATATCTCACTCTGCATATTGTGTTTCCTTTTCCTTCTAGGAGACTACGCAGTCAACCCTGACACAACCCAAGACATAACGTCCTAATCTGCCATAGGTAAAGCAGAGGGATCATGGTGGCCGATGTCCTGCTGCTGCAAATGTTGTTAAAAATACACTCAAGAGATCCCAGGAAGAGGGCCTGGAAGAGATTTTTTTTCCTGATCTCCAATCCAACTGGAGCTTCAAGCTATTGATGTGTCCTACTCTCTGTAGCAACAGAAAAAGCATGGCATGGCATGCAGCTCTTCAGGTGTTTGTAGACTGCTATCATATCCCCTCTTAGGAGCCTTTTCCACAAGCTGAACATGTCTATTTTCTTCAATCTCTCCTTGTATGGCTTGCCTTCCAAGCCCTTTATAATTTTTGTCACCCATCTCCAAGTACTTTTTAAAATGTGGAGCCCCAAACTCCACACTGTGAAGCACACAATACTCTAGATGAGGCCTTATCAGTACTGAGTAGAGGGGCACTATCGCTTCCCATTTCTTCAACCTAATGCTTCTATTGACAGAGGTGAAAATCATATCTATCTTTGTGCAACTGCATCGCACTGCAGACTCATAACTTGTCTGTGACCCACCAAAACTCCTAGATCCTTTCCCATAATGCTGCCATCCAGCCAGGTATTGCCTATTTTGTATTTGTATTTTTTAATTCCTCCCAAGGACACATTGCATTAGCCACCATTGAACTTCATCATTTTAGCTCCGTTCAGCTTTCCAGTCTGGTGAGATCCTTCTGAATTGTACTCCCATTCTTCAACATGTTTGTAGTCCTTTCCAGTTTCAGGTCATCTACTAACTTGCTCAAAAAGCTTTCTATACCAGCATCCAGAAAATTAATAAATGTGATGAATGGAATGGGCCCAGGGTAGACTGCCATGGGTCTGCACTCAGAACTTCCTGCCATTCTGTCATGGATCCATTCAGGGGTGACTGGTACCTCTTGAGTCTCGAGGGGGGGGCACAATTTGTAGGCAGGCCCAGGGGCAGACCAAAAGCCCCATATCCACTCCTATGCTTCTGTGCCATGGCTTAGTGCCCCTCTCCCCCGCAACACACCACTGGCCTGTGCAGCAAAAAAAATTTCCCTGTTCTGAACTGTGCTGAGTCTGGGGCCCCTACCAGTCACCTGTGGATCCATTTATAATAATTTTGCTTGAGGCTACTGAGCCAGTTTTCTATCCACCTAATAGTAGTTTTGCATAGCTCATGTATATCCAGTTTGTTTATGAGATGATCATATGGTACCCTGTCAAGTCCTGAAACAGCCATGTGAGAAAACAGTATGAAGACTACTTGTCTGTTCTTCTGTGCTTGTGCTTGTCCAGGTGTTCTGATTCTGGACAGTAAAGAAAGGAAACGGGATGCAGAGGGTCTGGAATTAGAGAACAGGATGTATGGTACATCCTGTGCATGCAGCTGTAGCAGAGGATTTCCAAATCCATTACAAGCAGGCTAAAGGCTTTATATCAGGTCTTCAGGGTCAGCAAAGCTTCTCAATTTGTGCTGATGTTTTCAGTGTTCCTAGGGTTGAGGGAGGCCATCAGGTCAACTCCAATTATCAGTGCAGACATAGCTTTAAACTCCTCTTTGGTTCAGATGGTCTGTTTATATATCCCCTCATTCAATCAAAGACAGGAAACTCATGATTGATCATATCATAGTTAAAAGGTCAATGCAAACTGAATTTACATCTCATTGGAAATCTTCCACATACTTAACTGAGTTTGGAATAAAAGGCAGTACATTCCTATAATGGCAAGCACAGTGCCTTATAAAGCATTATTAGTTCTCACTCTATTTTTATGTCATTATAATGGGTGAAAAAAGCAATATTATGTTTGTCAATATTTTTTTGTTTTACATACAAAACCTCCCCTCTCCACCCCCAAGTTGTCTCCACCTTAGGCAACATTCTCTGCCTGTTTAAACTGGAGTAGCCTGGAAAAGCAGTTTGATCAAAGAGTTTGAGTTTAGTTCAAAACCAAAGCAGACAATGGAAGCATTTGCAGTAGTACTGCCTTTTAAGATAACTCTAGAACAAGTGACATGTTTCGGAAGAAAAATTCTGAAATGCAGGCATGGTTTCTTATATACCTATAGGGGTGACTGGTTCTCAGCTTCTAAACTCTGTAGGCATAGTTTGCTGGAAGCACTATTATAAAAATAAAATGTGATGATGACATTGCTTTATAAATTCTATCAAGCTTTAGGATCAAGCTCCTCTGAAGACACAAAATGTCTTCTGAAAAGAACAGAGAATACAGAATGACTAATGAAGCAATCACCAGCGCCAGCTGCCTGTGCGCCCACACTACTTCAGTTTGCTCTACATCATACTGTGAGCATTTTATTCATGCTTTGGACCTTTTCTCATTACTTAAGTTCACCAGAATTATCCAAAAAAGAGTCATCTGACTCTATTAGAGGAGGAATATTTTAATGACTGTTTATGTTTATTGTTCATTGTATAAGCAGCTATTTATGGGTAATTCTTGGAAAAATGCTTTTTTCCCTTCTATGATACAGCACGCATACACTTTTGCTGATTACATTGTTAAGAGGCAGAAACATCCCATAAAGCACAGCTAGAACGGAGATTGTCACCTTTTAAAATGTATATGGAAAACTTGCCAGGTAATATATCTAACAGATGATGGGAAGAAGCAGTGAAAGAAACAGCAAGTTCATTCTTAAGGGGTTTTTCTCATTTTCTAGGATTTGTAAGTGACTATACATCCCTTAACAAAGAGGAAAAACATGAAATCTGACAAGTTCAAAGCATTTGAAAATGTCCAGTTTTATTTTGATTGCTTTTTTGCAATTAGTTAAGCCAGCGGTTCCCAAACTGTGGTACATAGATGACCTGTAAGTGGTATGCGGAAGGCCGGGGGAGGAGCATGCACGCAGAGGCAGGGGCAGGGGCTGGGGTGAATGGGGCCCCAAGGTGGGTGGTGGGATGATCAGAGCCTGGGTGGTTCATCCAGGGCTGTAGGGGGATCCCACCACTATGTGAACCCGGGGGAGAAATGGGGGGCAGGTGCACCCAGATTTGCACATGGGATGGAGGTGGGCTGCCTGCTGAGTGCTGGGCTCTGTGCCCCACTGCTGCTGTCTCATGAGCCATGTGCAATGCCATGTGCCGTCCACTGTTGGGTCGGCAGGGGGTGAGCTCCCCAGCACCCTTGGATGAGTCTCCTGTGGCTCCATCTCATGACTCACTCTAGCCCCAGGGTCCCATTCACCCTAGCCCCCGCCCCTGCCCCACTCCCTCTCTCACTGTGGGGGCCTCAATCTGCCTCCCCACTCCTTCCTTTTCCTCCCTCCCCTCCCCCTCCATGGACTTACTTGCTGGGCACTGTGTGCATTTGTGTCTGTGCATCTTTGTCTGTGTGTCTGTCACTCCCAAGTCACAGCCTCCCCCTCCACCCCAGCCCTGCTGCTGCCTCTCGTTCCTGACCCAGTGTACCCCACATCCTGCGAGGACATGCGGGGACCCTCCTTCCCAGACTCCAACCCCCTGCTCCCCCCACACCACAGCCCCCACCAGATATCTGAATGCTGTGCTGTGTCATTCAAGCTCGCTTCTCCCATTAAAGACATCCCAAAAAGCATCTCTGTATGGGTAAGTTAACACTGTCTTTTTTCCAGTTTCCAATTGTTTTATATGTCTACTGTAAATGATAAAACAATGTTTTATGATAACTAAGATTTCATAGACATCATAGACTTCAGGGCTGGAAGGGACCTCGAGAGATCATCGAGTCCAGCCCCCTGCCCAAAGGGCAGGAAGTCAGCTGGGGTCATAGGATCCCA
>NW_017728914.1:13843710-13878884 GCF_001723895.1 Crocodylus porosus
TCTTCTGGCGTAGATGCTTTGCCCCAAAGTTTGGTGTCATCGGCGAACTTGGCCAGTCCACTCCTGACTCCAATGTCCACATCATTTTTGATGTTGTTTTAATACATAGTCTGTTACCTAGGTGTATGAAAAATTTCCTGGTGGTACTTAAGGCTGTATCATTTTAAATTGGTGGTACGCAATCTGTCAGAGTTTGGGAATCATTGAGCTAGACATATTTTTTTTTTCTTTTTTGACAAATAGAAAATCTGTTATATGATGAAATTTTAGGGAGATGAACACTATTCAGGAATTTAGATCAAACAGCAAATAATTTCAGCCAGAACCTTGGAAGAACATTTGAAAAATGTGAAAATATGTCACTTTGGAAATACTAAAATATTTAATTTTAGCACTCTTAAATGAAAATTTTGGCCTTTTTCAGAATGGCATTTTTCTTCTAAAAATTGTTCTACTTTAGAAGAATAAACATTCAAAAAGGGGTTAAAAATCCTCACCTAAAAAAGCACAAACCATTTTGTTTCAGGTTGAATAAAAGAAATTTCTGGTTTTATTTGACCCAAAACAAATATTTATTTTAGCCACTAAACCAAAAACTCCATTGCTCACCCATCTTTATTTATAGTGTCATTTGAGATTAAGGAAATCAGTAGAAGCCGCTTTGAATAGTCTTCACCTACCCTGATAACTAAATGTGATTTCTAACCTGAAGATACAATACATGTAAGTTTTCCTTTACCCTATTTTCTTCTATTATTAATTTTCCTGTGGTACTTCACTACTACATCAAAAAGTAATAAGCATTAAAATCAGCCTGGGATCATAGATTTTATAATCTAGATTGTAGCTGGCTGGGGCACAGGGTGCCTTAAGACAGGGGAGTAGGCAACCCTGGGGGTCCCCACATTTTAGGCATGTGGAGCCCCTGGAGCAGCTGGCCGGGGCACAGTGTGCCTCAAGATGGGAGAGAGGAGCCAGCTGGGGAATGGCTGCATGTACCTCAGCATGGACGCTCCACAGCACTTGGAGACAGGGGAGAAGGCAGCCCTGGGCTTTCTGCTCCCCCGTCTCCATGTCTGTCCCACCACACAGCACTTTGGCAGACTTTGCACTGCTTTTTTTCTCAGGGTTGTTTTTTTTTTGCTATTGGAAAATCTTAGTAGCAAATTTGGCCCCAGTGATGCCAATTAGCAGCATGGGGCACAGTTCAACATGCAACATGTGTGGTTTGTGGTGCCACAAAGAGGTCTGTGGCACCGTAAACTGCATGTGCCTCAATATCTAGATCCAGCCTGTGAAAGCAAACTGAGGATCTAAACCAACAGAGGCAAAATTCAGACAAAACTTCAGCTCATTTCTGGGGTTTAATGAAATTCTAGAGAAAATGTACCCTAATAAAACTAAATGTTAAAAATCCCTGTCAATTAAAACTATCACATTAACTTTACCACTTGGATTTAACTTTCATAAACAAGAACTTTCTCAATTAACAGCATCCACACTTGAGTCCAGTGGAGGAAACTTATCTCTAGGTTAGGTAGGCATTACAAAACCATTTACTTTTTCTCCAACTCTGAATGACCTGAAACAAGTCACTTAATTCTTTCATGCTGCATTTTTTTGATTCATAAAGGTTGGGATTTTCAAATAAATCTGAAAGAGCTGGCTGTTTAACTCAAATTTTAGATTTAGATATTTTGCTCCTTAATTCTTCTCTGAAAATCCTGGTCAAATTTAGTGATTAATATCCAACACTACAGCCACACCACAACTTTTGTGAGCCAGTCTTTGTCATTTATTTAGAGAATTCTGGGTTGAGGTTTTTCTACAACTGCCAAATATTAGCATGCATAAAAAAGTACCAATATTTATAGACAGTTGGCAGTGAGTAGCTACAAATTTAAAAACCCCTAAACCTAGAGAGCTGTTAGTAAATTAATTTGATATCAGATTATATAGTGGAACATATTTAATATGGTCTTTGATCTCCTGAATTTTACTTCTGCATGCTGCACCTATTAACTACTTACTTGATTTCAGTATAACTAAATGCATAGAAGCGCACACGTGCGCATGAGCGTGTACACGCATTCACACCCTCCCTCTCATACAACCTTCCACTCTTTACTGTAGTATGTATGAACTTCCTTCCTTTCTTACAATTTGAAGAAATATGTTATTTTAAAGTGTATGCAGAACTATATGTGCAGTTTTCTTAAGGGGAGGGATGGAGAAAAAAACGAAAAAAATAGATGATGCTATGTCAAGCTTGTACATAAGCTTTACTATTAGCTTGATGGAATGAGCAGATGAAAATATGATAATGTGCAGAATAGTACTCCCCTATCCTTATCAATTATAATTTTACACCAAGAAACATTATACTATTACTGCTAGTGACCATATCAAGGTCCTATTGAAATCAATGCAAGAAGTACCATTGATTTCTGTGACAGCTTTGTCTCAACAAATGAAGGTCTGTTTACTGACCAAAAAATAAACAGGAGCTACAAGATGACACACAGATAATGCTGATATACTGATTGAGTAAAGAACATTTATAAATGGGAAATACAGCTGTAGATTTGATCATTAAAGATGAAGAATATTTGGCTTTTCTCTTTTCCTCCCTACTTCTAAAAGATTCACCACCTTATAGCTAATAATCAGGGATCTGGGTTTTTCATTTTCCGTGGAAAAACAGAATAAAACATAGATTTTCCCCTTTACTAGAGTAAAACCTGGATTTTTCATTTTAGCAAAGAAACCCATGGATTTTGCAGTTTTGCAGCAAGCTCTCTGCATGCTAGCAGAGTTCCAGACTGCAGGGGGCAGGGAGGGAGCAAGACGATGGTGGTCAGGTTGGGGGTGCATTGTAAATCTGTATGCACATGGCTCCAGGCAGTCTGGAAAGCAGCTTCCACAGGTAAGTGAGGTAGGGATTGAAGCCCCCATAGGAAGTGAGTTGGGCAGGGCTGCGGCTGCTGTCCTGCCGGGTGATGAGTGGGGCTTGGTGCCCAGGACCACAATATGCGGCCAGAGGACCTCAACTGGGAGTGGGACAGGGCTGTGAGTGGCTTGTCCGGGGGGTGGGGTGCAGACCCATGCTCCCCAGATCTGTGCATAGGGCAGCAGTGAGCTCCTGCCCTGCTGCCCATGCCTGGAGCCTCCACAGCCTGGTAGGTTGAACCCAACATTGTGGGGCAGAGCACAGCCACACAGGGAAGCTGCTTGCTTCTGCAAAATCTGTGCTGCCCTGGCGAGCCATTCCCTGCACCCACAGAGGCAGCATTGGTGGAAGTGTGTGGTTGCCGTACTCACTGCTGCTATACGAATGAGGGCAGCATAGAGCTTGCAGCAGGAAGCAGCTTTCCTGCCCAGCTGTGCTTTGCCCTGCAGCACTGGATCACACCAGCAGGCTGTGGAGTCCCCAGGGGAGCAACAGAATGAAAACTCAAGCTGATCACATGCACCTACCTCACCCTCACCCCACACACTGATCTGGTGGACATGCTCCCCCTCCCCAGAAGTGTGCACTGTGGTGGGGAGCTGGCTCCCCACCTCACCCAAGCCGGCAGCAGGGGGAGAGCCGACTTTGTGTTCTCCTCCACTGCAGTGGCTGCTGTCTTCTGTTGGGGGCAGGGAGCTGTGGACCCAGGTCCCTGGTGCCATACCCCTGACAGCTGGGGGCCCCTCCACCAGGGATGGGGGAGCATAGGGCATGGGCAGGGCTGGGGAACTGGGGGGGGGCACCAGTAGGGCTGGGGAACTGAGGGGAGGAGTAAGGGGGCACTAGCAGGGCCAGGAAGGTTTTAGGGTGCCTTTAATTTTTATCATGGATTTTGGAGGGTTTATCATAGAATTTGTGATTTTTTTATCAGGGAAAACCAGGATCCCTCCTAACAATGGACCTGAAAATAAGCTGAAGGTAAAACTTTTGGGCACAAACAATCATATGTTCATATTGGAATATGGCTGCCATTTTCAAAATACCCAACCCACTCAGCAGCACAAGTCCTCTTGAAAGTTAACGGGACCCATGTTCTTGAAATGCTCATATATATTCTGAAAAATCTTATCAGTTATGCACTTGATGGCTGTGTACAGACAAACACGGCCATGTGGTAGGCAGCACCACAGACACATCTGCAGTGCCACGTATCACATGGTCAGCTGTTCTCTGCCCTACAGGGGAGCAATGCAGAGAGGTTTTTTGACCCCTGGATATCTAGGGGTAAAAAAAACTGTGAAGAAAAAAAGTGGAGTAGAGCACACAGGAGCAGTGTGTGCCACTCAAAAATGGTGCTGGACTCCGCACAGCAGAATTGCCACTTCTGCAGCTCCAGAAGGCACCCAGGGTCCCAGGTAAGGCTGCTGGGGCCAGTCTAGTGCCAACTCCAGCCTCCCCTACTGCCCTCAAGGCAAATTGTTGTACGCCAGAGCACACATAGCACAGACATTCCCTGAGGACAACTAACAGTGGCACAAGGTGCACCATTGCTAGTTGTCCCAGGGGAACCAAACATCCAAACCACATGTGGACTATGATTTCATACTTTGAGCTTGCAAATTACATGGAGAAGTCGAATATCTAAATGCAATGATGTACACATCAATTACATCCACAAAACTGCAGGTACAGTATCAGAAAACTTACTGAAGCATTTTTTACAAAGTGGCCCATTGTAGGGTGACAAATGTGTATAGACCAGTCAAATAGCTATAGATCAAGAACTTTTTTGTTTCTCTCTGCCAAAGAATTAATAACTTATGTTGCCTGGATGAGTAAGATATT
This sequence comes from Crocodylus porosus, assembly GCF_001723895.1. NCBI lineage: Eukaryota > Metazoa > Chordata > Crocodylia > Crocodylidae > Crocodylus > Crocodylus porosus. The sequence continues at coordinate 13,848,506 of NW_017728914.1, forward strand.
TTTTTTTCTGTAGTTGCACAGAGTATTGGATGTTCTCTAAGCATTTGATTTCGAATTATGATTGTCACTTAAATACTTCAAGGTATATAGGAAGCAGAAGGTGCATTTTTGGCTGCTATTTGTATTGATTTACTTCCTACTTTGTTGCCAGCATAAATTTAAAAATTAGGCATCTTACTTTTACAAGAACCATAATTCAGAGAACATCTGTTTATTTAAAAGCCATAATGTAGAAACACAATAAAGGACAGAAACATAATTCTTTTACATTAAGTATACCATAACTGACTGATTGTATCATAGTTTACTAGCTTGTATAATATTTTACATGTTTCTTCTATGGAATACGCTGCCTGTATATTAAATGATCACACGCACACACACACACTGTATGGGGAGAAGAGATCTGTTTTTTTTTTTTTAAATCAGAACTTGTGTCCCAAAACAACCTATGAAGAAAATTCAAGCTGTCCTATTTTCTTGGAACGATCTTATGCCCTGAAAAATAAGTATTTGAAAAAAAACCTTATGGATATGCACTGTTATTAAAGTTGTATGTTCCTATAATTTGATTGCAAAGAGCAGCCATTTAAATGTTCAAAAACAAATTATTTACAGGTTTTTCTCACTTTGCTTCACTTTGTAGATTCACATAACAGACCCGTTGCTCTATTATGATATTTTTCCAATTTGGAATGGTAAAATACAGTAAAGACATCTTTACCAGAAGCATTTTTTCCTCTCAATTCCCCTTTTGACTATGTGGCATTCTTATGCTAATTTATACAAGAAAGGATAGCATAAATTACTTGATCCAAAATAAATCTCTTGTACATTGACCATAATTCTTCAGCATATATATTAATAGGCAGTATAAACTAATATTATGCATATTAATGTTTACAGCTGACAGAGATATACTTTCAAGAGTAAAACCATTCATTCCACCTTTAGTTAAGAATCTGGGGCCTGGGATACTATGGAAAGGGGCAAACTAGAAAACAAATGTGTGCCTTTTCTATTAAATGGATTTGACATCTGTAGCATTTCGAAATAATGCAGTCCCTTTTTACCATTTATCAGGTTGCGTCCATTATCAAGTTCTAGAAGAGATATGGTCAGTGTCAGAACTTTTAAATGCATTTGACACATGCATGTAAGAGCCATGTCCGTCCTTCACAAGATGCATTCCTTGTTTTGCTTCCTAAGCTTTTACTTATCACTTCATGCTACGACTTTTTTGAGAAATCCATAACTTCAAAGAAGTTTCATAATAATACGTGGGGTTAAAAATCCCCATGGGTTGTAAGCTTCTGGGAATATTCCTTTATGACTTTACAGAGTTTGGCTCTCCATGCATCCCAGGAAATTGAAGGATTTGTAATTTTTTTTGCTTTATACTTTTTTCCTGTAAATCTAGGAGTTTTGCATTGTTTCCACAACAAAGTCATGCACCTCAACCCTGTCTATACTAAAAGTATGACAGTTTAACTGTATTGGCATATTTTGACAGGTACAACCACCCTTAGTGAAGACACAAATAACACTTATAACTATGCCACTATAAGACACTTAGGTTGTCTTGAATCTAATTTTACACTCACCATTTCCTAACTCTTCAAGAACATATTACTCAAATATTATATTGTGTCATATGGCAGCAAAAATATGCTAGTGTCACTCTTCTTATGTATGATGGAAAAGGTGATCACAAAAATAAATTCAATATAATAGAAAAACTCTCCCCATTGAGTCAGGTGCAGTTTGAGAATTTTACCAAGAAGTATATAACATTTAATGTATATTGTTCAAACCCCTACAGTGAGGCACTGCAGTATGGCCACTCTATGCTAATCATGTACAAGAACCTTAAAGTGAGTGCAAATATGCTCGCTTTGTCCCTTTATACGGTTAGAAAGGTATAAACTAAATATAACATCACAGCCGTCTATCTAATTAGCATTGATGTAAGTGTACCAATATACTTTTTGATTTTCATAATCTAGACAAGCCCTTAGATTGTTACCACTAAATATTTCAGAAGTGCAATAACCTCTTTTACTAGTATAAACTTTTTGTAATAGTAGAGACAATTTTACTATATCTGGTACCATCCAGGCGATAAGACATTTTATCTTAGACCAAGAATTGGGCTTGTCTAGAAATTTTATAAAATGTATAATGTCTAGAAACATTATAAAAAATTAGGATTGGTGCATGTAACATTTCAACAAACTTTGCCTCCCAGGCTAAATATGCTGTATAAGAAGGAAAATGTTTCATTTTTTTGCATTCATACATACTAAGTGCATTATTTATCATTTGCTAAACTGCACTCATTTTTCTGCATTTCACCAGTGGTTGTATCAATTGTCATTTAACTGCTCTAAATAATGTGTTCTCTTCCCTGTTGTATTAAACTATTTCTATCGAGGCTAATGATTTTCTGATTTCCACATGCCAGTGATCTTGGCAGTAACGAATGATGCCTCTCTTTTGCATGTTGCAAGTAGCTTAAATTATACTTTACATACCCATTTAAAGGATCATTAGTTAAGTTAATAACCTTGCTATTCAGGAGCATCAAGCATTTGGGTAAAGGATAGTCTCACTATATATTCTCTACCAGCTCTGATTACATTTTACAAATAGACTTGACTCTCCAAAGAAATGCCTACTAGTGGCTATAGATCCCCTAAATGTCCATATATGCATGGTAGCACTGGACCCTGATGTGATTCCTATAAATACTCCTACTGGGAGGTGGTAACTAGTAGCACAATGCAATCCAGTCATTTATTTTTTTAACATCTTCTTTGTGAAGAGTTTTGAGGAGAATACTGTGAATACAGCAGAAACCAAAGTGTTGACGCCCAGATCACCAGAGCAAGCTGGCACATACCTTAGAGCTAAAACAGATCACTGTTAGCTCTCATTAAGACTCCCACAAACCATGCCTCACTATCCATGCCTTACAATGAAAGCTCCAGGTTTGGGGTATATTAGACGTAAATCACGTGGAAGGGTTTTCTTTAATGTAGGGAAGTGCCATTAAATTATGCAGAAAATCTAGAAATGAAATAGCAGTGGCCACTGACTATGAAGTAATTTAACAAAGTGCACATTTAAAAAAATGTGGATTATTTCTTTCCACTGCTGCAGATCAACATCCCTCTGATGCATTTTCAGTTAATTTGATGAAACAAAACAAAAACCAAACAAAAACAAAGTGTTACATACATAGACATACACATATATGCATACACACACACACACACACACACACACACACACACACACACACACGGTTTCAGGCTGATGTGAAATTAAAAAAATATATATATTGTCCTCTCAGTGAAGGAGAACAAAAAGAAAACAGATTTGAAGTCAAATGAAATGTTGCTTTTCATCCAAAATAAAGTATTGAAAGTTTTCGATGCTGCTGTATAACCTATTCAATTCCACTTGTAAAGTTTTGGAACATTTCAAAATGAAAAAGAATGAAGCCATATTTAGAATGAAAATAGCATTTCAAAATGAAAATTTAAAAACATTTCTTTTGAAAATGTCAAAATTAAAAATATTTTTTTATCTTTTCCATACTTTTTTTTTTGTTAAACATATTTGCATTTTTCGGCAAGTAAACCGTGCCAGAAGGAAGGAACATGCATCTTTATTAACAGCAGGAAGTGACACAACATTATGGAAGGAAATGGGAGAAGTGAACTACCTCTGGGCTTCCTAATGGTATTAGGAAAGTTTATAGCAACCAACTTGCCTTGTAGGATTTTATTTATGTAAAGCTAAGGTAACAGAGAGCATTTCTACATCTTCTGCTGCTCTGCTCAAAGAGTGGCTCACCCCTTTTGCCTCAGGTCTTGGTGTCAGTCTTACCACTGTCACATTTTCCATTCTTCTATCTCCCAGAACAAATTGTGAACACAGGCTATAAACTCACAGAACTGCCCTTTTATTAGACAAGCAAAAGAATCACAGATATGGAGTAGTAAAGCAAACTAATAAGTGGAAAAAGAGAAGGACTTTAAGTCTACACAAAAAATTCCCTTCTTTTGGATACGTATGAACAGAACATATTGATATAGTCTTTTGTGTGTGGTTATTACCTGGGATGCACCTTAAAACAAGAAAGGGAAAAAAGTAACATGACTTAAAAAGTTCTTACAAACTGGGAGAGAAAGAACTATAAAGCAGCCATCTACTAAAAAATGGCTTCTTCAAAACTGTAAGTGGTTGGCTTTGCCAGATGTAAAGGGTTAGTTACAATAAGAGATGATAAAAATAAAAATTCCTAAAAAGAGCGACTTAGCATTTGAGTAAGCTACTAAACTTTCAGAAGGAGCAAAAGGAGGTAAGAGATGTTGGTAGTGATGTCTCCCCTCTCTGAGGTTTTGCTGGATTAGTTGCTGCTCTGTATAAAGAAGTCCTGAACCCTGCATTATAAAAGGGCTCTATTTATAACTGTGAAAACTTCATTAAAACTTTAAACTGAGACAAATGCATCAACACTATGAATTTTGGCAGAATGAGTAGCCATATTTCAATTACCTAATGAGTTATTACACAGTTTCCTAAATTACTTATTCTGCATCAACTTTATATGTGGGCAAAATGGGATCCCACAGCATCCTGAGGTACAACAAGAAGTGCACAAGACCAGGCAGGTCTGGTTAACGCTTGTACACTGTATTTGGCAGGTATTCCTTCCCTCCATTCTAAGAAATGACAAAACTTGTGACAAATTTTACTTTGAATCTATTACACAGAAAAAGCTGTAGAAAGTAGAAATGAGAGCCCTGACTGCTACCAAACCACACACTTTTAACAATGCTTTAAAGAAATGAAGAAGGAACAGATAGTGCTGTCTATCCTTTAAGGTAGTCCAACATGTCTCATTGTAAGACCAGGTTTTCTCCTATAAATCATTTTGCCAAAATTTATACTTGGTTTGAATTCAGAACTCTCAGTTCATTAAAACTCTTTAAATAGGCAGACTTTTGTGACTGATTCTGCATCAACAAATGCAGAAATGTATAAAAAACAAGTTCTAGTGATCAATCCAGTTTAACGCTATTTTAATTAAGCTAAGTCTTCCTCCATGGCCCTTAAAAATATTTGATATCTAATAGATTTATTGCAAGGTACTTTTTTCCATGATATTCTGCTTAGCTTTGATCAAGAACCAGGATATATTTTGTGATTCCCACCCCTGCCATTTCAATTTCCATCTTCAAATTTGCAAAGTTTAACCTGCCTTGTGATTGTCCAGAAATGGGGCAGCAGATGGCTATGTCAGCTTTCCTTGTTATACTTTGACAGTTTCACCAGAACATCCAATTCAATACATTCCAAACATTTCTTATTCCGCTTGAGGTTACTTGTAAATATCATCCATCCATTTCTGCAATTTCTCTACATCTTTGTTGTTAACAGTCTTCTACCACTTAATCATTCAAGGATAGAGTTATAAAATGTGCAATTAATTAAAATCTCTACAACAAGCCAGGAAATTGCCGCTTAAGACTAGAAGAAAGCAGATACAACCCACACCACAATATGTTTTCTGGGTGCCTTACGTAGGTGTTTTAACGTACACAATAATGTTCTAATATATATTACGTATCTATATAAAATATAGTTTATATCAAATGCAGATGTTATATATTTCTGCTTCCTATTTATATCTCAATGAGATATACTATATATTCAAAATGTTTTAAACATATTATATATGAGTAAATATATAAAAGAGTTGTAGTAGCTATGGTTAGTTTTCAAATATATGTGTAAATTTATATATAACTAAAGAAATGGCATACCGTCTCAATTAAGACGCCCATTCAGACAGAATGTGTTCTTTTGGTGGTTTCATAAAACAATTACAGAATATATTGAGATCACTGTAATGACAGTGATCTCAATATATACTGGCTTGCAAACCTCAGTGCCTTCCATTTCACTAAGTATTGATTTATTCTTCTAAATGTTGCCTGTTTTTTTCTGTGCAACATTTGACAGTTAATATCTTCATGTTAACCATGTACCCTTATAGCTTCAAGTACACTTATCTATGCCTAAGTGGCAGCATGCTCTGGCCAGGGTTGCTCCCACACCGCTTCACCCACTATCACTTACTTGCTCCAAGACAATGAAGGCAATGGTTACTCTGCTCTTGGGATATCTCTCCAAATATCTCAATAGTCTCAATATCTTAGTCTCCAGCTTGCTTGAGAATTGTCTTTGGGATAAGCCTTGTGGAATGACCCCATAACAACTTCACAAGCATAATTTTTGGTTTGGAGCATCAGAGGGCAGTTGGAGGTGGGGGCAAAGTATGCTTTGGGGACATGATGCCATAACTTATGTGGGCCTGAGTGAACTCTTCCCATATTTAATTGTACTGACATGTAATCCCCCTTTGAAATGCAAACATTTTCTAACACAATATTTTCTCACTTGCAGTGCACCCCAGAATATATTATTTCTGAAAGGCAGAATGAAGAAAAAAAAAAGATCTGTCCATTTATGGCTTCATGGAGCAGAGACAGAGCTTAAACTTCAGCTGATTCATCCTCCCTTTCCTGCTGAACTAAAGCTGAAACCCTAGCTGTTGCTGAAGACTGGTCTCCCTGTGTGATCTGATCTGATTTTGAAAAGAGCTAGAGTCTCTCAGGCTGTGTTTAATACAAGCAGAGAGGTCAAAAGCAGAAGCTATCAAACTGCAGTTTCCTGAAGAAAGGTTAGGGTAATGAGTGGAACCAATTGACTTTCTCAGCGTCCTGTGTAGTAATGTAGCAGTTATTATGCTGTAGAGCACGAATCAAAGCAGGATGCTTCTATCCTGGTCAGCTAATAAGCTTCCCATCTTAATATACCCACCTCAGTTTTGGACGGACTGATTCTGTGGGAGGAAAGTTAAGTGTAATTAGCAAGAAGATAATGTATATGTATTAAAAGATCACACCAATGTATATACATCATAGGATGATCTGGTTAGTAACTGAAAGATTTGTTTGATTCTATATTGGTTATCTGAGACTATGGGCTCATCTATGTGATATGCTAAAAACTCAGTAGACTCATTATACTGTGTGTATTAGTGTGGCCGATAAAAACCATGCTAATATGCTAATGCGCAGTAGAATTAATCTACTGCTCATTAATGTCACAAAAAAGCATGTGCTAGCAGTACTCTGCAGTTGCACTGATGATGGTGCCTTTAAGTTAGTACCTGTAATTGCAGCTACTAAACTTAATGTTCTGTAATTATGGCACATTAATGAATGTGTAAATACATCCTATCTGAGACTGTTGGTTACTGCTGAAAACATGCTAACATCTCATGGCCGTTCAGTGCTGTCCGTGAAATGAGTTCAGTGCATCTTAGCCCAGTGTCAAATGTTCACATGGGCACTAATCTACCATAGAGCACTAATCATTGCAAGTGTTGACTCTCTCAACACAGAGGCCAAGGCCTGAACTGAAAAATAAGCCCCCAAACCCTAATCTTCAAGGGCTTATTCTCTCTCATGTTTGAGGCAAAGTGGCACAGCAACACGGAGAAGTTTGCATTATTGCTTCTGCTCTGCCTCTCATGTCAGAAAATGAAAGACTAGTTTCCAGCTCTGTCTGCTCATGTCACTTCATCACCTCAAAAATTAGACATAAATTCAGACTAACAAAGGAAAATGTAACTTGTAACTATAGCACTGATTAACACCAAAATGCTTACTTTACCTTATCGGGAGCTTTCTGAACTATACAGAACACCTTTGTCTGTCCCTCACAGGGCCATTAATTCAAGCTTCTGCTGGCAGGCTGCTTACATAGAACAAGTCTTCCTTGATAATTTACAGAACAGAAATGAAGAGAAATGAAATGCTTGTACTTATCTCGTCACATAAACACCAGAAACATTTCAGAAATGCTTGTTGAAGGACATATTGAAGCTTCCAATCCATGCCTATGTTATAGTCTTTCCCACTGTAGCAAAACAAGCCACTAACAAACTATAATATCATGACAGTCACAGTCGCCACCACCTCTATGGCAATGTTCTGCCACAGGTAATAGGCTGTTTTATTCCTCACCTCTCTCACATATTCAATAAAAGTCACAAATTAATTTCTGTTGCTCCAACATACACCTTGTGATTCTTCCTAAAGACATCAGTAATGAATCCAGATTTCACTGAATGACTTTGAAGTATTTCTGAATAAGGTATGCAAATTAAAGCCCAGAGATCTCTATCCAGTTTGTTCATATTAAAAAGATACAACACATGCTACCAGATGTCAAATGAGCATGAATGTCTTTTGGATTTACATCTTTATCTTCTGAATTAAATATTTGAAATTAAGAAATAGCTGGTTAGCCACTGAAAAAGGACAGAACATGTTGAAACAGTTGTTTCAGCATCTTAATGTATTAAATTAGTGGCTTTCTAATAAGTATATTTAATGCAATATATAATCTACATGTTTTGATAGCAGGCAAGAAATTGTCATGATCTGCTAAAACAGGAAAATTATCAGTAATGCTACCTCATGAGTCAATAAAACTAAACATTTAGTACTGAATCATGATGTGGGTGACCCAATCACAGGTCCATTCTTTGTCTAAAATGAGTCAAATCCACATACCCCTCCTCTGGACAGTTTCCATCATTGTTGTTGAAACCATTACACTTTGAAGAAGAAATGTCAATATTTATTGGGATAGAAGAAGAGAAAGAGCAAGAGAGGAATGAGCCTGACTCCATTGCCAAGCACTTGCTTCAAGGTCTGTTTATGCACTTTATATTAAACATAAGTAATGTGTTTAATATGTTGTTTGCTCAGGTAGGATCCTACCATTTCCATTCAGCCGTGGAGTAGAACAGCATTTCAGTCCTCTAAAACTACCAATTTTCCTTAGGAACAGGATCTGGAATTCAACGTTCTTCCTTTTCCCATTGAGTGCCCTACAACTAGGCCAGAGAGTCATGCTAATTCACCTTCATCCTTTGCACAATAAATCTTGAATTCTTTTTCTGCAAATGGAACAGTTTCAGTGAGTGAAGTGGAGAGACTCACACTTTAGACTAGCTTACTGCCTGATGCTTAGATCATTCTCCTTAGAGGTGTGGTTTTGAATCCTATGTGTTACAGAAGGGAAATGAATTGTTGTCTCCCACATCCTGAGTGACTGCATGAACCCCTGAGCTATTGTAAAAAGGGGACAACTATCATATTCTCCTGCAGTTGAAAAGGGGTGCCAAGCACACTTTTTAAAGAAAGGTCATCAGCACTGTTAGAAGAGATGTAATTCTGAATCCCCATTACAAAGATTGATCCCCTAAAACTTCAGACTTTTTCTGCTGCTTACATGTCAAAAAAATTGGGTGAATGTGCATTCTGTTCACTACCAATCTAAATTAAACCGCTTATAAAAACACACAGAACTTAGATCGATTCTGCCGATTGATATATTTTTGAATGTCTGTACCTAGCCTAGGAGTACAAGGTTTAGTCGGTAGAACTAAGAGGGAAAAGACCCTTTCAGATCACAATGAAAGGCCAGTTTCTAAAAAAATCAGATGTTAAAAGACTACAGTAAATCCCTACACAAACTCAAAAAGAAAGAGTTCATTGCAAGTAGGAGATATATTCCATTGTATTCCATTGTATGCATAGTGGGTTTTATGTGTATTGTATTGTAAGGAATCTTTGTATTGAACTATAATCCCCAGTACACAGAAACAGATTTTGATTTAATTTGTATTGCCTTGGGTGAGCATGACTGAGGACCCATAAGGCTGTGTACGATGTTGATTGATTCATTTGAACCTGAAAGATAATAGAAGTGTTTACACCGATTGTAAGAAAAATAAATCTAAAGCCACATTTGAATTTGAAATAAATTGTAATAAAAATATCAATCTTAGATGTGTTTAAATTTAGTTTTAATTCAAACTTTTCACATTAACCTACCACTGACTAAGCAACTTTATCTAAAGGATTCCATGCTCTAACTTGCAAGGAGATAAAAAGGGATTTTAGAGTCTTCAATATGGTGTTAATTAGCTAAATAGAGAACATTAATAGAGCTCAGTGTTTTGCTCCAGTTTCTTTTCTTAGGAATACAATTATTTAGGTTCAAATCCAAGCTGTTGATAGTCCTTTTATTAAATTATTGCTAGATAGAGGTCTAAAATTTAGAATTATGTTACTATAGTATTAGAATTAGGACATAAACCACAGCAGTAACTAAACTTCCCATTGCCTAATAACATGCAAGCAAAAAATCATTTTTGTGAGTACATCTAGGCTGTTTAATTTAGCACTATAAAATGAGCCACCTTGGGTACTGGAAACAGTACAGGCATGTTAGCACAGAGGTTTGTGAGGACCAATTTATCCTGATTCTCACTGAGCAGTGTTAGACATAACTTTTGAGCAGGCCTGTTACAAACTAGTCAGAGGGGACCAGCAGGCACAAAGGGAGAGAAAACTTTTATAGGCTCTGCCTTTTGTTTGAGATGTTGAGTTAGTGGCATAGGTGTTTCAGAGCAAACCATATGTCTAAAAAAACATGTGGAATAGTATGATTATTCTACAGCCCAGGATGTTCTGTGCTTCTGTGGATGCATGACAAGGTGCAGTTGGCCTTCCTGACTGCATCCCCATACTGACGACGCATGTTCATCTTGGCATCAATGATGACTCCAAGATCCTTTTCTGCCTCTGCACTGATGAGAAGGGAGTTCCCCAGCCTGTGGGTATGGTGCTGGTTCTTCCTCCCCAGGTGGCAGCACCTTGCACTTGTCAGTGTTGAAACTCATTCTGTTCTCATCCGCCCACCCCTGTAACCTGTCTGTCTAGGTCAGATTGCAGCCTATTCCTCCCATCTATCCCCCCCCAACTTAGTGTCATCAGCAAATTTGAACAGTGTGCTTTTTACCCCCTCGTCCAAATCACTGATGAAGATGTTGAACAGTGAGGGCCCAAGGACCGAGCTCTGGAGAACCCCACTGCCCACATCCCTCCAGGTCAAAAAAGACCCATCCACCACTATTCTCTGGGTGTTTAAATTGATTCTGTTGCTTTGTCTCAGTATTTTTCCTTTTTCATATTTAAAATAGCATAATGTGATAGATGTATTGGCTATGTATTGGAAGCCAATGCACAAAATCCTATACAGTGTGCATTTAATTTCTGACTGATATTTTAATTTCATATGAAATACAATATTTTATAATTGTCTTCTAGCTGCACCATGAGTAACACCCTGAAGCGTATGTCACATATAGTGTGTTTTTGGCTTGCTAATGCTTCATATGCAATATCCTCTTACAGCAGTTTAATTGCATTCCTAACCAAGCACTAAAATATTTCTCCCTCCACTTTTGTAAAAAGGAGAAAAAGTAATATATTCTACTGGGGGAAGGGGAGGGGAGGAAGGGAAGGGCAACACTACAAAAGGAAATCTCTATGGAGTCACCCACTGAACCTACTGAAACTCCAGAATTGTATAAGATGTTCACACAGAAGACCCAAGGAGCAGTTTATAAGACCTGAATTTCAAGCAGAAAGCCACTATATTTAAAGGAACTGAAATTTTTCAAGACTGAACCTGACAACCAGTCCACATGATGGTAAGAGAAGGCATAAATTCCATATTGCTGATAACTGGAATACCTTAAAAATCAGTTGTCTGTCCACCACAGGGTAATTAGCATATTATTATATGCCTCTATTTTTTTTTAATTCCACATCTCTGTATTTCTGTATTTCTTTATCTATAAATATTTCAAGAAAAAATGTTGCTTTTATTCTTATCACAGAAGCAATCTTGTCTCTGAACTCTTCTAAAAACCAAACATGGAGGGTTTTTTATATAGTATAATAAGGTTATTGAAATACTGATAGGGCTGTGATACTATTCCTCTTAGTGACTCAGTCCTGCTGTTCAGTGCTTGCTCTGCAGTACACTACTGTGCTACAAGCTCTCTACAAAGAGACTTTGTAGAACAGGGTTAAAGCATCAGGGAGCCCATTCCAGCAGGCCGACAGTTGGATCCTGATCTGCTTTTGAAACAGTTTTATTTTTAATCTTACTTGAATTAAAGAGTATAGGCAAAATGACCCAAAGCTCATTTGTAATAGGGTCACACTTGTTCAGGATGTCCAAAAATAATCTCATTTTCCCTTCACCAAATAGTTCCCAAGGAAAGGTGCAGATGCCTAATTCTAGGAGGCCATCCTTCTGATCCAATTGACCAAAAGGGAAATAATATGTCTAGCTTGACTAAAAGAATACCTTTGTACATGGGGCCACATCTATTTGAGGTGCTGAATGTACAGTTGTTACTGTGCAGTTATTCAGTAATTGCATACACAAATACTGTGGATTTACTGTGCAGTAGCATCAGATTTTTGGTGATGCTGACTGCATAGTAGGTAGTTACTACTGTGCAGTAGCATCGTGTCATGCTTTGTGCCACACAACACTATCGCACAGTAGTAATGAGGTATTGTACAGTCAGCATCTTGTGTACATGCATCCAGGGAAACAGAAAGAACTTTATATCATGAGCTGGTAACAATACAGGGACACAAACAATAGGCACAGCAGGACTCTTGTTGCCAATAATTATTGCATTCAGTAGCCTTACAAGGGAGCAGGTGAAGTCTAATAATATTTGGAACATTCATAGTTTAGCATCTATAATCTTCAGCATTAGTATAACTTAATTGTTCACTTCTCTTAACACGCTGCATTTATTTAAATATAAGAGGTTTTCCCCCCCAGTCAGCATGAGGGGAAAAGCCTCTCATTTTATATTACAGGGGTGTCGGTTGTAGCTGAGTTAGTCTAAGGACATAGGCAGACAAGGTTCTTTGTGTAAATTGATATCTTTTTAGACAAACTAAATAGTTGGGAAATTTGTCTTAGCATGCTTTTGGGTATAAAAGCCAATCATCAGACTAAGGAAGCATCTGCAGTTGTTGTGTGTCTTCCTGGGAATGAATAGTAAAGAACAGTAAAGAAGCCAGAGGCTGGTATGCATGCAAGAAAACCAATCAGTGAAGATGTAAACTGAGGAGTCAGTGGGTGAGAGACAGGCTGGGGGGGGAAGGGGATGAATGTATCAGGTAAATAGTGGAGAGGTTATAATGTGTCATAAATCCAATGGCTATATTTAGTCCATGCCTTTTTGTATCTAAGAGGTTGATGAAGTGAAGTTTGTAGTCTCGTCTGTGAAAAGTGTTTTGTAAATTACCATTGAGGATTAGAACTGAGAGATTGGACAGAGTGATTTTCTTGTGAGAAACATCCCCCCAGACTGTCTCTCACCCACTGACTTCTAAATTTCCACCAAATAGTAATAAAACTAGCAGTTAAAGAAGGAGCCATAGTCTTCCTTAACTATGAAGACTAAATAAAAGAAGCCAACAGACAACTCTCTGACACAACCTACTACAAATAACTACAGGAAGATCCTACTCCACATTTCACTTTACATCTATCGTATCTAACCACACATAGGTGATTGGTAGCAGGAGTAAGGGAGGGCACATGCCCCACCACCAGGGCTGTCCCCAGCTGCCAACACCACCAGTAGCTTCTGAGGGTGCTTGCCAGCCCTGTCCCTGCTCCCAACGAGGTGCTCGCCAGCCCTGTTCCCACTGTTGCTGCTGCCACCAGCTTCTGCGGGTGCTCGCCAGCCCCATCCCCTTCGCCAGCTTCTGTGTATTCAGCAGCCCTGTTCCCACTGCTGCTGATGGCTTCTTCATTATTTAGATTGACAACCTGCAATCTCTGATTGATTTCAATCAGAAATTCAACACTCATCACCCCTCCATCTGACTAGTTCTTGAATACTCCAGCATCAACATTTCCTTTTTAGACACAATGATGAGTAGCCAGAATGGTAAAATACAGAACATGTTATACAAGAAACCCACAGACCAACATATGTATCTGCACAGAACCAGCAATAAGCCTAAACACAGCAAGAAAGCTGTGATATACTGCCAAGCCCACAGATACCACCAGGAGAACACCTGGGATTGCCACCTCACCAATCTTAAAAATGGCTTTCACTCAAAAAGGATGCTCATCCAGAGAGACAGATCATACTTTTGAAAGGGCCACCTGGATACCACATAAATAATTTTTGCAGTACAGAAAGAAAGTCCCCATGAATTGCACACTGCTAGTTATGACATATCACCTTTCTCTCGAACCTATATGGAAAACCCTTAAACAACTGCAACCCATACTAGAAGGAGACCCGATTCTTAAAGAGATCTTCCCAGAACCACCCATCCTAGTCTTCAAACAAGTACCAAACCTCACTAACCTCATCACTTGAAGCAAACTTTTTATGGCCCAAAACACCAAATGGACCCAGACCATGCCATAACAAGAAATGCAAAACCTACCAACATATCTTCACCACCTCCACAATTACTATACCCCACAACAGAACCATGAGTACTTCCTAGGAGTACTTCTGCACTTCCAGAAATATAATAGATGTCATCCAACGCACCGAATGCCCTGGTGCCAAATAAGTAGGAGAGACCAAACAGCAGCTGCGCATCAGAATGAACATACACTGGAAATCTATCAAAGACAAGAATACCCAATTACCAGTGGGGGCACATTTTTCAGAAGAAAACCACTCTCTCTCTAATCTCTCAGTTCTAAACCTCAAAGGGAATTTAAAAAGCACTTTTCACAAATGTGCCTATGAACTTCACTGCATCAACCTCCTGGATACAAAAAATCATGGACTAAATATAGACATGGTATTTATGACACATTAAAACCTGCCTGACATCTGACTCCCCTGGTACCTCTCCACTATTCACTTGCTACATTCATCCCCCTTCTCCCCCCCGCCCCCAGCCTGCCTCTCACCCACTGACTCCTCAATGTACATATTTATTGACTGGCTTTCGTGCCTGAATAGCAGCCTCTGCCTTCTTTACTATTCATTCCATCCAGAAAGAGTGCACATACACCAACTGCAGATGCTTCCTCAGGCTGATGAAGGGTTTTTGAACTGAAAGCTTGCTAAGACATGTTTTTCCAGTTCTTTAATTGGTCTAATAAAAGATATCAGATTTACTGAGAGAACCTCATCTTACAGTCAAGTACAAAGAAATTTCATTAAATAGATTCTCTGTCACTAAACAGTTGCCACAAGCAGTACATGTTCAATGATGGTAACCAATGCTGACCATGACAATAAAACACATAGCATATATTAGACAAACATACTGAAGGAACCTTTTATTTTAATTCAACTAAACATTATTATTAAAACAACTGAAACCTCTTGTACATATTTACAAATATTTTTATATTTGTAAATGTGTGTAGGAGGTTTTGTTTTTTTTAAATCATCCAACAAAGCCTCACAACATATTAACTCCTCCTCATCTCTTAATAGTTTACAATAACAACAATATCTTGTCCCACCACTATTCCCCTTCCCATTCTTCCCTCTTTCTCACCCCACTGCCTCAGGCACTCCTCAAATGAATAGAATTCCAGTTATCTAACATAAGAGTAGGGGAAACATGCTAGGTTTTTGTTGGTTTTTCTTTTCTTTAGTTTTCCCCCTTTTTGGAGGGGTTGAGAGACAGGGCGAGGCGATATACATAGGCAGGACATTATATCATATTTTTCTTTGAGCCTCAATTTTTGGTGGAGTATAGGGCAAATTTTGGAGTCCCTGGTACAGACTGTCTGAGCCAGGAGGGCTCATTTTTCTGTATCCCTACTTCAGTTTGAGTTAGTCACCTCGGGAGGTAGTTCCTAGAATGTGGCAAGGGACATGTGGGCCAACGGGTCCCAAGGAAGACAACATCACTGGGGGTATGGCCAAGAAGACCTGACAACCTGACGGAGGTTGGTGTGATGTTGAGGTGTAGGGGAGGTGAAGCCCCACGGACTACCGCCAGGCGGTCGCCGTGCTGCAACCAAACCCTGGGTGGCTGCCCCCCATCACTGGTGTAACATTCTAAATTGTGGCAGGAGAGATTGGGGGAAGCCACTCAGGGAATAAACATCAGCCCATGGCCCCACAAGAGATTGCAGGATGTCCTCTACTGGCCGCTTGGACCAAGGCGGCACGAGACCGGATGCTTGAGGCCCTGTGGGTACAGTAAATACAGAGGAACTACAGCACAGTTCACGTGGTTACTTAAAGCCTGAGATTAAACATTGAGATGAAAATTAGGTCAATTATTTTTTAACAATGAGGCCCTTTTTATCATTCTATTCTATATATATATCTGTGCTCATTATTATAACATCTATGCAGCCTTCAGTATTTCATTAAACAATGAGATCTCTTGTTATATCACTGGGAGAGAAGCATGTGCAGTGAAGTGTCTTGTTTTCTATTTTTTCTTTTTTAAAATTCACACACACATGTTCCTATGTGCTTGTGTTAGAGAAAAGAAAGTCAAGGATATGTGCTAGACTCTTGCACAGGCAGGTGGTGAGGTTAGTCCTTAGTCCTTGAATGAATTTATTCCATATTCCTAGATTGCCCCTTAGAAATTCTTTATCTTGCATACACAAGCTTTTTGCTTATTGTAGAGCATTCTCTTGTGCCAGTGGAGCCATGATCTTCATTTTGAAATTTTAGATAGTCTTTTACATCAAAACCTGCTTATCTTAGGTAACCTGTTCAAACCATAGCACATAATGTCTTCAGACAATTTTCTGTCAGGCTACAGAGACAAAATTCATCTAGCATAACTATGTAAGATACAAGTGTCTGAAGAAAATGCAGTGAGGATGGTTTTTCTCTAATGTAGAGTATGATACATGTTATGGAGGTGTACATCAGGTGTTACATTCACAGTTCAGGGCATGTAGAATTTTCATTTTATATTGGATTTGTTTGTAGGTCTACACAAATTCAATATACAGAAATGAGAGCATTACATTTTCAAGTGAGGGCCATAACTAAAAACTAGCAATGCCATTAAAAAGAGCAGCATTTATGTACTGGCATTATACCATAGTAATTACAAAGAATTTCAGTATATAAATGCTGCTTTCTATGCTGCTAACACGAATGAGAGTACACTGAAGTTTTTTGTTATAATCAGTAAAGTTAGCTAGATTGGTATACAGAGTGGCCAATCTCACTCTGTGGAATAGCTGTTCCTTTAACGTCAAGCTTCACTCTTTCTAATATTACTGCCACACTTGTGTCAAACCGAACTACATGGCTCAGTGCTAACTAGAAGCAAAAATACTAAAGGGACAATTGGGGGTAAATAAATCCCAAAGCTCAGTGATCACACTGACAAGTGATGAATGCAATGATGGAGCTGGCAAAAAACTATTATCTAACCAATATTTGTAGCGATGACAAACATGAATTGCATGCTTATCGGGAGACACCAGGCAGTTTCTGTGAACTTTTCTTTTATACTATAAAATGTCATCACAAACTACTGCTTGTGGTAGTATATGGGGAAATTAAGATTAGAATTTGTTGCATATTTGTTGAAAACTGTTTTTAACAAATGTTGCTATTCAAATCTATTTGTGTGGGTGGTTTGTTTTTTTTTTTTACACTAACCACATATCTGATACCATTCAATGAATATTTCCTTTTTTGATTAAACACCTTTCATTAAATTATTTAATCAATTCATACCTTCCATATATTCAACCAGCTATGTAAAATATCAGTAAATGTACTAAGGTATTAAATAACGATATTGCCATTTATGTTTGCAAGTGATTTGTTGGAGTTATGTTGTATTGACAGATGATTTACTTGACATTAACATGTCAGAACTGAAAAACAGAACTGGTGAAGTGGACCATCATCCTGCATGCTATTAAAACAATAAACAAAGAAGAATAACTTGAAAGAAATCATAGTATTTCTTAGATGCAAAAATAAATAAAAAACACTAAAAATATAATCTTAAAAACAGAACACCTTCTGGGAAGTACCATAAAATAATAATAAAAAAGAAGAAAATCAGATCAATTGCTGAAAACCTCTTTTCAAGTTACTTTGATATCTCTAATACATGGCTCCAAGTCTGTCCATATTACTGTTCTTAGCTAATTGATGTATGTGTATAATTCACCAAAAAAAAATTACTTCCTCAAATATATTTAAAAGAAGCATCCATTACATACACTGGGACGGACCATATTTCTTATTCTGAAACTAATAGACATAAAGTTTCTCAGGTGTGTTCATGTTAAAGAAGCTGGCATTTACAGTAAAGAAGAGAACTGGCAGATTCAGGTTCCACAATGATAACCATATAAGATTGGAGACAGTTCCTCTACCTGGAAAAAAGACATCTAAGGCATTGTAAGTACACAAGACTACATATCTATAGAAGATCGTACTTGTAGCTCAAAACAATTCAAGAGCCACCCAACTGAGACCTATCACAACTATTAAAACCATATTTTCTCTATATTCAGCTTTTACGGTAAGCAGTTTGTCTTGTAAATGACATAATCTCTTAGGCTAAGTACAGGCATTCAAGAAGTCTGGGGTGGAAATGTTCTAAGTACCATGCTTTGCACAAAGCACCCGAGATTAGCGTGGGATTGGACAGAACTGACATTCTCCCTGGGGGAGGAGGGAGGCATGGAAGTGGCTTGCACTGGTCAAGACCTGCAAGCTGGGACGCTTCTGCATGCCTCCCAGAAGACTGATAGAGCAGCCCTTCTCCCTAGCCCTGCTCCTCTGTCAGCTGGTGGCTGTCAGCAGTGGCTGTGTGGGGAGGAATGGACCCCCCTGCTACATGGTCCCCACTGACCTTGTGGGCCAGGTCTGTGTGACAGAGGAGTTCCATTCCCTCAGCTGCAGCCAGAAGCTACAGGTCAGGGCTGAGCCACGTTTTGCTCTGCCAGCAACTAGGGGTGATGGGGAATGGAGCACCCCATGCTATGCAAACAGCCCCAGCTTACTGGCTTGGGTCTTGGTGGGATGAGGAGGGGCTGGTCTGAGTCTGAATGGCAGGGGAATTTCATTCCCCCAGCTGCATCCAGGAGCTGAAACTTGGGGCTGTGCCACTTTTTGTCATGTTAGGAACCGGGGCAGGGAGGAATGGAGGTCCCTTGCCACATGGTGATCCCCTAGAATGATGGCTCAGGTCTTGAGAGGGGTGGAACAGGTACCCATGGGTAGGGGGGTCTCCATTCCCTGCCTCCCACCTGAGCGTCCTGACAACTTCAACCAGGAACTACAGAATGGGGCAACCAGCCCTGGCTTTTCATTGCATTGGAGGAGCGAGGGGGAGGAACAGAGCCCCCCACCAGAACCCTGCTCTCCACCCCAGTTTGCTGGCCTGGGTCTTGTGGGGGGATCAGGCTGGGTCCATGCAGTAGGAGGGACTCTGCTCCTTCCCCTACCTCCCCCCCAGGTCCCAGCAAAGTAAAAAGTGGCACAGCCCTGAGCTGCAGCTCCTGCCTACAGTTATCAGCTCCTGCCTGCATCTGGGGCAATGGAGCTCTTCTGCCATATGGACCCATCCTGACTCCCACCAAGACCTAAGACTCTGTGGGGAGGCATGCAGGAGGGGGGCTCTGTTCCCTACCCGCATACACAGCCATGCAGGGAGGAGTCATAGCCTTTTTTCTTCTTTCTCTGACATCCCAGGGACACGGCTGGATTGGTGCTTGCCTGGAGCCAATGAGCACTGGTTGATGCTTGCATACTGCCCTACAAGGGGTCTCTGGGGTGCAAATGGAATGCCACCTACCAACAGAATGACTCATTATGGAATGAGGTACAGATTTTCCATAAAGTGCTGTAACCTAAACACTTTAGTCTGATACCACATCCATCCAGTGTTAACTTAGAGCAAGATCCACCATTTTTAAAGTGAACATTTGTTTGGTTACGGTTGTAGAGCACTTCCTGTGTGCTTATCTGATGATAAGGGTAATATCTGTACTTAGTAATTCATGTCTATAATTTAATAAACTCACATAAATAAGGCAGATAGGCTCACAATAAGGATCATGTGTAAACAGGTGTCATGCAAAATATATACCTGAAAGTCATGCTGCATTGAAGTCCTAATGAAATCTTGAACAGGTTCTCAATTAAGACCTAGGACAGATTTAGTGTGTGATCTATTGTAAAAAAATACATCAGCACGATCTGAAAAATTGAACAAGTAAAAAAAAAATACTTCTGATGACTCCTGATAGGATCTTGAAGGTGTCTTTTTTTGCATAGACAAAAAATTAATTTCCCCAGTTATCTCCATCATGCTAAATGTCTCCATTGTCAGCAATTATTGAATATCTAATGACTGTTTCATAGGTAATATATAGTGCTGACAGATACTGATTAAATGCATGTGATTCTCTATCCAAAATAGTTATGTTGTTTCCTTTGGAGTTGCAGCCAAGACCAGAACTTATTCAATCAGAGGATCCTGCTATCAGTATTATCCATCTGCTCAAAAATCAAAATGGCAGCAAAGTTCAATGTAATATAGAGGTGAATTCTGAAGGATGAAAAAATGTGTATGAAATATCAAGGCTGCTTCTGTTAGAGGTTAGAAGACAAGGTCACTTACCAACAAATAGGTGTATATACAGGTAACAGGTTGCACATCGACACAAGATATCAGATACAGTTTCTGTACGTCACAGTTTCTGCCACACATGTAACAGTTTCTGCCATGCAATGCTACTGACCAGTAGTATCAGGCTACTATTCAGTCAGCGTCTTGTGTAGACACAGCCAATTTAGTGTCTACACCACACTGTAGGAGTAATTTAGTTGGGCTTCCTACCTATTTGACTAGAAAAACAGACAGGGACCAGAAGTGCTGATACTGCTTGTTTCAGTTACATGTTCTGAGATACGAAATCCTGCATGCCTTGGGTTATCCTTGGGTTATCTTGATATATTACCTTGTGCACAGATGGTTTGTTTGAGTAAACTTCCTAAATTTCTGCGTAATTTGCTATTGTTTTGTTTCTCCAAGGTCGTATTTTTTTCTCTCTTTCTCTGTCATAAGTATAAATATGCTTGTAAACTTAGAGAGTGCGAGAAATGCTTTGAAACAGACAAGTGAGTGATTCCCTTTGCTGTATGGAATTCTCCCTGTGATCACAGTATAGCCCTAAATAAAGAAAAGCTGGCTCATCAGTTCTGATTTAACCACAATGCGAAGTATGATTTCTTCCACAACAATATACAGTTATGGTAGCAGATACTATTTGCAATTTTACATTTAGAGCAGTTTTTTGAGAATACTGGATTGTATGCAAGATAGACTGACTCCACTCCCTCTCCTGCCCTCCCCGAAGTGCAGGGTAATATAAACAAAGCCAAGAGAGATGAACAAAAAGGCACAATTTCAGAGCAAAACCAACTGTTCTCTCCTCCCGTTAGCCAAATGACAGCGGTGTCACTTTTCTCTCATTTTTCTGACATTAATACAAGTAACTGTGAAGTACTACATTTATAATGCAAGTAATGTTCATGATGTACTGAGGTGGAACTCAAGTTACCAATGACAGGCCAGGTACACCCTGCTCAGCTGACCCATACATAGGATAAGTGGTTCAAGGACATGAAACGTAGAGGTTTGATCAGCCATGTTTAATAAACATTTCTGGTAGCCTTTATCAGACTACACTTCCAACAACAATAATGCTGTTGGTGTAATTAGATGTATTTTCCACCATTTCTGCACTAGACAGGTGAGACAAGTGGCAAGCAGGGCTGTGAATAAAACAAATAAAATGACATGCTTGTCTTGTTTATAAGCAAGGTTTTAGTTGCTTAAGTCATGGTGAGCAAATAACATTTGTGCAGGGCTTTGCCTTTTCATAATGTTAAGCATACCCTGGGCTAAGTTCAGACCAACTCCTCTGAAATCTAGTTGGGTCCCCTGCCTGTAAAATGATTCTGCCTGTGGAGATCACCAGCTAAGAGACTGTTGTTTCATTTCTGCTTTATTAATTGAAGAATCAGTTTCAATGTGACAGAGTGCATGTCACTCTTTTTAGAGGGAATCCAGGGAAGAACTACAGAAATATACATGGTCTGGAGGGGAGGACTCTGATGGCTTAAAAAAAATTGCTGTAGGGGATCTAAGAGTCAATAAAAGCCTGTGGTGTAAACACTTAAGGAGGGAAAGGCAGAGTTCATCACGGTCCATGCATCTGTAAGTAGGATTAAGGGGAAACAACTGAGCACACAAAAATCAGGCAAATTTACAGTGAGGTCTGAATGAACGTAGGATGCTTTTTTCCCTACCCCTTTTCTTTATATGACAGAGAAGATCTGAGACGAGAAAGTGAGAAGTGTAAAAACAAAATGTACTGATGCATTTTCACTGCATTTAACACACTGCACTTGTGAAATGATGTGCTTTAGATAATTACTTTGGGCTTGATTGTGATCCCTTTCACTCAATCTTGTGACAAATTGCACAAGTAGTTATATTTCAGTGGGGCTATTCATGGAAGTGAGGACCTGCATATCCACGGACATAAGGGCTGGCATTCTGGTCTTTAAAAGAATTTGAGAAGTCACTGAAACATACAACTCAAAATACTTCTGATTGGTTTCAAAAATAATATTTTCTTACAAGTTGTTAAAACAATCGAAAAGCAATAGCAAAACTTGTGGTGCCTTGATTTGTAAAATGTATAAAATACAAAAACCAACTGACTTTTTCCATGTAATAATTTGTAAGTTTGAATGGGTTTTTTTCGGGGGGGGGAGGAGGGTTGCAATATTTTCAACCTTACAGTGTGCCTGCTAGTATAGACAATTTATTGTTCATAAATAGCTTTGCAATTTGCATAGCAAAACAATTGACTATATCTTTGATCTGTCACACACACATCTGTTTTTCTCATCCAAAGAAAGACTGTTCAGGGAATCATTTATATTCTTTGTGAAAAGAGTCAGTCAATGTTTAAATTGTGATGCTTTGGCAGATCAAGTTTGGTGACACTCCCATTGGACTTGTGACATTACTGTGTTCCTGATGAATAACTATGCCTTCAATGCTGTCAATCTAGTTCTCATAGAGAAGATAGGCTGTTCTTTTGGAAAAAAAAAAGAAAAAAGCCCACAACTTTTAGGCATCTGTAGATCTTCCTGTAGGAGCTGTACAATCTTCATAGCAATTCCAGGGTTTCTGGTGATTTCTAACTTTTGAAAACATATTTTATTTTATCATTCTAGTGATATATTCAACACTGATTCCAAAAATGGCACTGTAGTCATGTTGCAGGTGCATAATATGGTATGTCTGAAGACTGGAAATTTATAAAGCCACTCTTTGTTCATAAGATAAACTACTTTTTCAACTTGCAAACTATGCACCTTCCTGCAAGTTCTCATAAGAGTATGTTTGGGCACTGCAGATGTTATATTTAGATTGATCTAACTAGAGTTAGGTAAATCTAAGTGCTGATCTCTACAAATATTCAGGCAGGTTAGACTGGGCAGTCTGATCTAAATGGTCAATCTGATCCAAATTAGTTCACCTGAGGAGGTGAACTAAGTTAGATAGGGAATAGGTTAGCCCAATCTACTGAACATTTGCACACATTCAGAAAACAGCTGTGGGGTTCAGAAAGCTCAGCTGTTCACCCCAGCCCTTCAGCTGCCCTCTTCCTGCTGCACCCCCACCCTGACTGAGCTGTTTTTCATCCCCTGACCCTTCATCCCTGGACAGACAACCCCCTATCCCCCTTTGTGGACTACTAATCCCCCACTACAGACTCACCAGACCTTTCCAATCCTGTCAACCCTTCACAGACCTGCCAAACCCCCTGCCAAACCCACTAGCCCCTCCTCTTCCAAATCCACCTTCTCTTCCTCCCACCCGAAGTTACATAGATCAGGTTCCCAGAAGGGCTTCTAGCACTGGTGAATGTGTGCCCAAAGCATTCTGAATCTATGATCATGGAGCATAAAGTAAACCATGTGATCATAGATCAGGTACAGTGAATGTCTGCACATACCATTTATTATTTTAAAAGGTACTATTTGGTAAGTATTAATAATTTGTAGGTTCTTCACGACTGGGTTCTGTATGATGCTCTTTGTAAGTAAATAAGTATTAGATTCCAATCCTGAAGAAAAGGCTTATATGCATATATAACTTGTACACCTAGTGAGCAGCTCCACTGGCTTCAGGGAATGAATACAACAATAGCTTATATAAAATCAGGCAGATAATATTTGCATTTGAATTATGTAATGGATTATGGCTCTGATTCAGGAAAGGGTTTAAATCTTACAGAAATCTTTTGGACTTAAGCATGTGCCTTTGTGCTTTTCTGAATGAAGATGCTTTCTGAATATGGTATAAATTTCATGTTACCTTTTTCCTGCCCAATGGAGTGAATGACTGGCTGATGGTGCTCAAGCTCCCCCTGCTTGGCAAAAAGTGAGCCGTTATCATCAGTGTGTAAGCCCCTACCATGACCAACTCAAATGAAGTCAAGAAGCAGTTCTTTGATACCTCTATTCCATGATTGATGCTATAACAAAGTCTGACCATCTCATCCTCCTTGGCAACTTCAACGCCAGGATTGGCTATGATTGCCAAGCCTATGATGGCATCATCGGAAAGTATGGGATCAGAACCTGCAATAGCAATGGTCTTCTCCTGCTCATATTATGAGCTGAACATGAGCTCCTGGTTACTAACACTCTGTCTCCCCAACCAGAAGAAGATGTTGTGGATATACCCTTGCTCCAAGCACTGGTATTTTTTTGACTATGTCATCATCGAAAGGAGGGACAGACATGATGTCCACGTAACCAAAGCCATGTGTGATGCTGAATGCCGGATTGCTCATTGGCTTGTTGTCTCCTCACTAAAGATCATGATTTAAACCAGATGGCATCTGCAAGGATGAAGTGAACCAAAGTGCCTTAACACTGCTGAGCTGATAAATGACAGCACAAAGATGTCTTCTGTGAACCATCTAAAATATCAGCTTTTCACTCGGACTACTCTATTCTGGCTCCATCAAAGCCAATCGGAAGCAGCTTTGTGAAGGTATATACTCTGTAGCTGTTGTGACCCTGGGACCAAGCATCTGCAGACACCCAGACTGGTTCGATGAAAATGACAAGGAGATACAATAGCTGCTGCAAAAGAGACAACATCTCCACAGAGCCTACCTCTATGATAAATCCACGTCAGCGCAACACACCTATAGCTCGATATGGAAGACCAGTGCAAATTGTGAGGGATGTAGGACACATGGTTGAAGAACAAAGTAGATGAGTCCAGCATTATGCTGACCAAAACAATGTGAAGAAGTTTTATGACACCCTAAAGGCTGCCTGTGGTCCTCAGATCCTCCACTCTGCTGTCTGCCAATGGGACTATGCTGCTAACTGAAAAGGCCAAGATCCTACAGAGATGGGTTGAACGCTTCAGCACCATCCTCAATTGGACCTTCTCCGTCAACATGGATGCCATACACAAGCTGCCTCAAATCAGCGTCAACACCTTGCTTGAAGCTCTGCCTACAACCATGCAAGTCCAAGAGGTCATATAACAAATGTCTAGTGGCAAAGCATCTGGAGCCAATGCGTTTCCAGTGGAGGTCTACAAATTAGGTGGTCACAACCTCATGGAGAAACTAACAGAAATCTTCTGCGGTATCTGGGTGCAGGAGGTAGTCCCTCAAGAATGCATGGATGCTTCCATTGTCCACCTGTACAAGAGGAAGGGAAATCACTAACTCTGTGACAACCACAGGGGTATCTCCCTCTTCTCAACTGCCAGCAAGATACTCACAAGAGTCCTTCTCAACTGGCTGACTGACCATCTAAACTACCTACTGGCTGAGAGCCAATGTGGCTTCAGAAAAGGACACAGAACCACTGACATGGTGTTTGTGTCCCAGCAGCTTAAAAAAAAGTGGCAGGAAAAAACCATCAACCTTCTCCTCATGCTCATCGACCTAACCAAAGCCTCCAACACAGTGAACCTCAAAGGCTTCTGGGAAATCATGAAGAAGTATGGATGCCCTGGAAAATTCATCAATACGGTTTGACAGTTCCATGATGGCATGCGTCCCTCTGAATGGCGAATGCTTTGACCCCTTTCTGGTCACAAATGACATCAAGCGGGGCTGTGTGCTCACACTTACCCTCTTCAGCATGGTATTTTCTGCCATGCTGCCTGATGCCTTCCAAGACAATGGCCTTGGTATGGGGATTGGGTACCATTTTGACAGAGAGATCTTCAGCCTGAGCAGGCTCTGAGCAAGCACCAAAGTCCAAACAGCCATGCTTCCTGACTTCCTCTTCACTAACAATTGTGCGTTATGCATAGGCTCACAGACTGACATGCAACAGTCCATGTTGTCAGCTTGCAAAAACTTTAGATTCACTATTAACATGAAGAAGACTGAAGTGATGTTTCAACCTGTGCCTGGCAGAACACCCCAGGAACCATATGTCTCAGTCAAAGGCCAACAGCTGCCGGTGGTCAACAAATTTGTCTGTCTAGGCAGCACATTCTCCCATGCTGTTCACATTGAAAGCAAAATCAATACAAGACTCCATAAGTCAGTTTGGGACTGCAGACACATTGGAAGGTTGACAAAATTGAAGGTATACCAAACCATCACTCTCTCAACTCTCCTCTACACTTGCAAAACCTGGACTGTCTACCAGCACCAAGGTTAAGAAACTAAACCACTTCCATCTGTGCTGCCTGCAAACGATACTAAAGATCAAGTAGCAGGACACAATTCCAGACACCGAGGTGCTTGAAAGATCAGCTCTTCCCAGAATTCACACACTACTGAAACTCGTACAGCTAAGATGGGCTGCCCACTTTCAAGAATGGCCAACGGTCACCTGCCAAAGAAAATCTTCTATGATAAACTGTCAAAAGGAGTACATTCTCACAGATCACCAAAGTGGTACAAGGACACCCTAACGGTGTACCTAAAGAATTTCAGCATTGACCCAGAGTCATAGGAGCAAATTGCTTGTGACCATCCATCCTGGAGGTCATCAATCCAAAACGGAGCATGAGTCTTCAAACAGCAACTCACACCAGAAGCAATGAAGAAATGCACGTCCAGGAAAACAAAAACCGTATTTAGTCCTCATCACTTTCCTGCCCCTGCTGCAGCAGATTGATCAAGACAAAGATTGGGCTTATAAGTCACCTATGTACCCGCACAACGTAGTGTCCATCCCACTCCTTTTTAATCCCTCTCTCTTTTTTCACTTTTTTCCTTTTTTTCTCCTTTCGTATTTTCTCCCTCCCTGTTTCTTTCCCATTTTTTCCTCTTTTCTGCCCCATCCCCCTCCCCCGAAGGATTCAGTTGTCTTCACCTGCAAAGGACAACACCACCTTTTTTCTTATATATAGTATTCTTTCTCCAATGTTTACATTTTATTCTTTGTGGTTGAAGCAGTTCATTTACTAGTGCTTTGTAGCAAATATTCTACAACTTGTCTGTTCAGCATCCTTTCCTATTGAAGCTATCAATGAGCCTACGTTTGCATTCTCATCCTGTGCTAGGGTTTCTACATTCAAACATAAATTTTTATTGCTATTCTTTACACTTTATTTTACTATCTCACAAAATTCAGGTGTGTGCTTTTTTGTAATTCTTGTTTTTGTAAAATGGATCACTCTTGTTTCATATCTTTTTTATTTTCAAGTTGTGTATGCATTTATTTTGTATTAGATATATGTTAATAAATCCAAAACAATGACATTCTTAGTAAGAAAAGAAAAGGTTCTCTCATATGGGATACTTTTCTCACAATGCCATTTATTAGCTTTCTTCAGAAATAGTGAATATTTGTCACTGATCATTTGAATTCCAATCTCCTCTTAACAGCAAACAATCTGGTCTCTTCATTTTTTATAATCGTCATTTACTCCATGTGCCCTATGGCTAAGCATAAAAAAGTACTGATACTGAATTTCTCACAGCTGGTTTGCTTACTGAACACTCCTCATCAATATATGCATAATATAGTCACATTTAAAATTAGAACTAGCATTCTGTAGAGCACAAGAGTAAATGCACGAGATCTATTGGCAGCCCATCAATAGATACAGTAGGAACTTTGATCAAAAGATATATTTTTCATTCTGTATCATTCTTGGCATAGCAAGGGCTGACAGGGAAGAAAATTCACTTCAGTTACAAAATTGATTAGTTTGGAAACTATCACTTCTGTAATTAAGATAGGTCAAGCTAAGTTTCTCTATAAATAATTCATCAGGAAACTACTCTATAAAAAGCTAGAGAAATGTCAGTCCAGGTGCTCTCTTTTTAAACTATTTCTGTATAAATCAATTAAGGTGTTTTATTTTGACACCCAATGTCAGTATTTACCAAACTTGGATAGACATGTCCATCCCTGCAGCATACATTTGCAAATAACTTCACTCATTAATGTTTAATTAAGACAGAGGAAAACTGTCCTTGATATTTTGCTGCAATTAGTGCTCTCTATACCCCACTGACTTTCCATGATGAATTACTTTTCAAATGAAAAGTGAAGTGATTAAATAAAGCTGAAGATTCTCTATCCATTGCACACTGCCCAACTTACACTTTTAAGTAAATGCAAAATACATTGTTGTACACAGTCAGCCTGAGCTGAAAAACACTTTGTATTGCTATTGTAAAGCCGTATAGTGCTCCAGTGCTCCAAATAAAAATGCATACATATTTAAATTCTATGAAAGCTTTTGAGTTGGAAATATTATGCAATCTAAACTAGGATTAAAAATATATATATAAAACATGGTGACGGAGATGAAATTCCACAATGTTTTCTTTCAGAAATACAGAGTTTCTGCAATTAAATATATGATTCTTATTGTCCAGTTGATAAAAATCAAGCCATTTCCACCGCTGTTCTAAAGAGGGCAGTCATAAACATAATAAAAATTATCAGAAATTCTAATTATCCAGTATTTCAATTTTATTTTAAAGAAAAATCATTTTCCCCTGACCAGCTCTTATCAAAAGAATACCCATCCTCACAATGTTTTGGTGGGTTTGGTTCTAATTCCAGGCAAACACTGATGGTGAAAGAGGCAGGTAAGGACTATCTATTGCTTACTTCACAGGGAAGGCGTTATTAAAGGGCTGAAATAAATTATCTTGAGGTAGTCAGAACTAAATTTTTATGGGACTATTAGCATCTATATCCTCAAACTAACTACTTTTTTGTAAACCATATTTATTACATTCTACCTCCTACCTTTGTATCTTTAAACTATAATACATTTAGACCTCTCTTTCTGTCATTTTGTAGGGAGGGCAGGAACTCCTTGAATGAGTCTAAGCTAGAAAAGCAACACTCCTTCTGGGAGTGGAACAGGGAGGTAGGCTACAGCAGGAATTGGAGATCCATTTGAGGAGTAGGCAGTTGCTGGCAGACTATGCAACAGGATACTTGTTTGTAAAGAACTTGTGTAGGGACTGGCATGCAACTATACAGAGGAAGTCTTGAAAGAAAGTCATGAAAATATGCATTTTGTTACAAGCTGAGAATTTTGAAGAGGAAAGTGAAAACAATGTAAAACAGGCTATTGAACCCAACATTTGCTAGAAAGATTAGCTTTGGAACTGGTTAATATGCGTTTTGCCTGCTGATGGACTCAGAAATTCTTCCATAAAAACAAGGACTTCAGCTTCAAACAGAGAATGCAATCTATTTGCAGGCTGCTGCTGCTTAAATTAGGTAACTGTATAAGAAGCATGAAAGAATAATGCCCCTGAGGAGATGCTAAAACCAAGAATCTGTACTGCTTCCAGTAGGCCTGTGTGAAGAAGCTAGTATTCATTTCAGATTTTGATTCGGCCAATTCAGGGGGCAGTGATTTGATTAGGTGATTCGAATCACTGTCCCAAATCAATTTGTCCAAATCTGATTTAGAGAGTCAGTCACCGTTGAATTGGCAGAATCTCTGAATCAAACAGGCCCCATCCCCTGCCCACTCTCTCAGTCCTGCCAATGGCTGCCTTACCTGGCCTCAGTCTCCAGGCTCTTTAAAAAAAAAAAAAAGCTCCACACTCACTAGATGCTGCCAAGTGGGGGAGTGATCCCTGCTGCCCCACTGCTCCACACTGTGTGGGGGACTGTCAAAAACTGCCATTCCCCACCTGATCTCCCAGTTCTATTGATAGTTAGCAACCTTGCTTAAAAAACAAAAACAAAAACAAAAAAAAGCCCCACACTTACCAGCTCCTGCCAGGTGTGTGTGTGGGGTGATCCCCTCTGCCCCCCAGCTGCCCCACACTGCATGGGGGTCTCTGTCATGAGTCCCCAGAATCCCCAATGGCCACTGCAGCAGTCAGTGAGTGTGGG
>NW_017728914.1:13879144-13908674 GCF_001723895.1 Crocodylus porosus
AGGTAATGGGGCCTGGCAGGAGTCTGCCCATGGTCCCCTCCCCACTCCTCAAGTCTCTCCTCCCCCTCAACCTCCTATTTACTGGCACGGAGTCTGGGTCTAGCTCCCTGCAGTGGTGAGAGGAGACTGCCTGAATCTCTGAAGCTCTCAGAATCTTTTCTGAATTGATTCAGAGAGCTTCCAATCAATGTGGACCTTTTTATTGGTCTCCTGATTTGGTTCAGATTTAGAGATTTGGCCACTGAATTAGGCTGAATTGCCTCCAAATCAAATCAGCACCTGAAGCTTCGTACAGTCCCGAGCTTCCAGTATATGGTATAACTACACTGAAGAATGCATTGTTGCAAAAAGTTAATGAAGCTAGGTTTCAGTGAGCTGGCTTGGTTATTAGAACAGTCTAGCACGGCAGCACAGATCTCTAGATACCTTTTTACCAATTAAATTAGTTGTGGACTTCTGTGCTGCTGCAGCTAAATTGCTTCTTCTTCAGTGCAGCCAGAGAGATACTCTCAGTAGGGCTGTTTGAAGTTTCAGTCACTGATTTGATTTAGCAGAGATTTGGCCCAATTCGGCAGCCAAATCTCTGAATCCAAATTGAATCAGGAGACCTTTTAATCTCTCTGAATCGAATTGGAACCCTCCAAATTGATTTGGGGAGATTTGATGATTCGAACATAGACACAGATTTAAATGTTGTTTCTACATACCTCAAGATACCAAGCAGCTTGTGAATGCTGAGATGGTGGGGTGGATGGAACATTCCATTGGAGTGTGGGGAGGGGTAGGGGGTCCCCAGCATGCTTGGCAGTGGACCAGATGCATTTCCGGTCCATTTCCAGGTGCATCATGGAGTGCATGAGGGACCACTGCCTGCCCCCTCACTCAGTGACTGGTGCCGCCTGGGTCTGGGAGGGGGCACCCGGTTTCCCCCTACGGTCAATTGCCAAGCTGGGGAGAGGAGCACATGGGGCTACCCTGCACGCTGGGCAGTGGACCAGAAGTACTTTTGGTCCACTTCCAGGTCCATTGCCGAGTGCACGGGGAGCCCCCTGCACTCCTGCGGGATGCTCCATTTACCCCATCTCATTATTTACAAGGCAAGCCTGGTACCTTGAGGTACACAGAAAAAACATTTAAGGCTGTGTCTATGGCTGAATCATTCACTCTCCAAATCAGCATTGCATCTTCACATTCAGATTCATCCAAATCAAACTGTGACAGTGATCTGAATCAACAAATTGAATCACTGTCCCCAATTTGGGCCATATGCAAATCCAATACGGCCTGTTTCGCAATCCCCTAATACTCTGTTCTCTCTTCAGCTATTAATGCTTAGGTCTCTGGACCTACATTAATTTTTAGCATTTTTGTAGTATTACTAGTATATTATTTTTCTTCACAAATATATGTCCAACTGCTTATCATAACCCATACAGAACTAGACCAGACTAACAGTTAAAGCATCATCACTGCCTAACCCTGGACATGTCTACATGTGCATTAACATATTTTAGTTAATTCACACTAAATCTAGTATGCATGGGCACTTTTACACATGCTCTTGGCGGGGGGGGAGAAAGGCACTTTAATTAGTGGCATCAGCTTCCCCCCACAAGAGAGCTTTAGTTCAATTACCGCAACTGCTATTTTTAAGTGTGGGGATGCTGATACACAAGACACAGGAGGCTGCTTCAGCATGGCAATTGCTTGATTTGATTAATTAAGTCTGCTCTGACATGTTGGAAGTCCAGTGCTTTGGAGCAGCTTCCACCTTCCATTTGGAGGTACTAGAAAAACGTGCATTAGCCTGTCTTCTGCACTTCAACTAAACAGCCCCCTTTTTTTTTTTTTTTTACTGATGCTTTAATAAGCTAATGCACATTAAAGCACACATGTAGACATGCCCCCTGAGTGGTAGTTAGGGACTACACTGAGGTGCACTAACTTAGACTAGGTTTGCCATTTTGGGGCCAATTTAAACCTTGCAAACAGCTGCTCTAGTGGGCTGTTAGGGCAGCAGCCTGGTTAGATCCATCTATATGTAATGACTGTGCATACCCTCAGTGATCAATCTAGCTATAGACAAAACAAACAAAAAAGAAGAAATAAAAAGGTGGTCAGTAAGTACACATATCTTATCTGAATTGTGGCATCAATGTGGTGGGATAGCATTATAATGTGAAATTGAGCTGACTCATTTACAGCACCCACGGAATACAACTTCTATTTCTTATAAGAGGGGAGTGTTACTCTAACAATAGTGAAAGATACTGACTATATAGAGACAGTTGATTTCAGATGTTTAAGAAATGATTTCATCTGTGGCTTATTTGCATGCCACAGCCAGCTTTGAGCTGTGAGGGCCAAAATTAGGTCTTTGATCTGTTGTCTGTTTGGACTGCAGCTTTACACTGTCATTGGCTTAATTTGACTCAGGGAACATTTTAAGCTCTGAGCCTTTTTATCACAGTGCCCTGGCAAGAAAAAGCAGAGTTTCTATGCAAATCCCTTTTTTCCAGAATTGCCTAAATCTTAGTAGTAAACCAGCTACCCATGATCTAACAAAAGGTACTATAGGCCAGTTATGATAAACATCACATATAAAAGATATTAAGTATCTAATTAAAAAGAAGGCAGTACGTAAGGATAGTGCTTTTCGCCAGTGAAACTTAAGTCACTCCACTTAAGCACATGTTGTGCACACATATGGAATTTATTCAAAATAGGCAAGAGCAGCTATTCCTCTGATCCTTTTTCAGGAGAACATTAAATGCACACTAAGGTGGAGGATTGAGGAAGGAAATCTAGTGCACTGAAGAACCTGTGTAATTTTACAGTAGCACTTAAGACTAAGACTTGAAATATGACTACCATAGTCTTTAAATACTTTCCTTTTTTTCTTTTTTGCATATGCCATCAAAAAATAGATAATGACAAGGAACTCTGCTATTAGCAACACAATCATATTTTTAGTAGGCATGTAGAAATGTCAAGACAATGAAACAATTCATGTAATCTACATTCCCAAAGGACTTCTTCAATATGGTTTAAAACCCTGGAGAGACTGCAAACCAGTTCCCAACTCCAAGAGAACTCTGAGCTAGGTATAACCCTATAGGGAGTACAAAATGCTATCCTGAAGATCAGGTCTTTCTGTCCTGACATGCCCCACAGCCTCAAGGGGTCTCAGTGAAGAATTCTGCAATCCCCACAGTGACATTTCAGCAGTCTACAATACCCAAGGAGTTCTGATATGACTTTAGAAAGTACAGCAGTTATAGGAAATCTATGAAATAGTTTCATGAATCATTTGTTCTATAGCCTCAGGAGCATTCCCACAATGTCATTCTATAGTTTCAGTGAATCCATATCCACAAGAGGGACTGATAATCTACTGTTTCTTGTACAGAGAGAATGCAAACCACTTTATGGTCTAGCTGCAGTCCACAGATATAGTGAGACTGAATTTGTGAACTGCCAAACAAAATGTACTAAAATTGCCCTTGGACACTACTTTTCTAAGGAACTCTGTGAAGCTTTGTGCAGTTGATGGTGACTTAATTAGGCATTTTGCCTACAAAGTCATTTGCCTTTTGTAAAGTAGTCATCATCCTTGTAAGAGTTTTCAAATTCTTCTTCAACTTTCAACTTCAATGTATGGTAGAAAGCTGGTACTGCAAGCTGACACCTGGTTTGAAAAGTTTCCTCTCTGCTGTTTCAAACCCTGGACTAACTCTACCATATAATCTGGATAATTACCACAGTAACTACAATTACTGTGACTGTCCCCCAGCCTCCATTCATTCCAAATCTCCATGTCAGCTGTGGATTCTTGAACACGAGCAGTTAATAATAAATGAATTTCATTAAAAAATGTTGAACCCTATGTGATAACACATCTACATTTTTTTAACCTGATTGATATGCTAGCCCTTTCCACATTCAATTTTGACCAACTTAATGAACATTTCTGAAGTGTTAACAGGCGAAAATCATGTCCAGGGTTGCTTCATATATGTGAATGTAGTCCTGCTGCTTTGTGATGAAAGTGGTTGTGAAAATAGATATGACACAAGAAGGATGATATTACTAAGATGAGCCATTATCTGAGACCACAGTGGTTTTATTTGGTTAGCATATGGATAAAACAGGCAATAAATTTAGTTAATGCTTTATATCTCTCATTGGCTGGCTCTTCATATCCCTGATATCAGGAATTTTGTGGCTTCAAACCTCATAATGGCTTTGACTTTTCTCTTCACAGAGAAGTGTCACCCAGACCAGTAAATCAAAGTTCTTCACTGTCACCCTGGGGATTCTTCATATATACATAATCTGGATCTGGTTCACCCTCTGTCCCATTAATGATCTGGCCTAGAAATTTAATTCTATCTTTTGAAAATTCAGACTTTAGTGCTAGTACTACATTCTCCAGTCTTTCCTTGATTGTCAAGAGACAGTCACATTAAGTTGGAGTTGATAATATTTCTTCTTTGATCTATTGTGATATTTTCCTCTCAAGGTATGCAGGAACACAATATGCAAAATTTGGGCTGAAACAAAACCTTCCAGAAGATATCATGAAGATAGGACTCCCGATTCTTCATACTGGAACCAAGACCCAGAATTTAAATTTGAGAAGATTTTTGTTTCTTTATGTTGCCTAAGGGGCGTATAATACAGGGGAGTATATGCCATTCCCTATAGAGATTCTATGGCCACTGACAGATATTAAAAAGAAGGCATCATGGGATCTAATGTGTGATCCCAACAATTGCACCTCCTGCCATGCCACATGTGCATAGCAGGAGCTATCATTGTGGAATCACACATCAGATCCTATCATACCATATTGCAGGGCAGGGGGAGCCTGGAATTATAATTAGAGGCTCCTCTTGCACTGGCAGTCTTGGCTTCTGTGGTTGGGAGCCCCAGCAATGATTGGAGCTCCTAGCTGTACTCTCGTACCATTAACTGAACAAAAGTGTGGCCACAACATTACTTAAGACATGATTAACCAGTGTAATGTATGCCAAGGTCCTAACTGAGTTTAGATCTGAAAACAGACCTGACCCTTGCAATCTGCAATCTTATTTCTGCCATTTCCTTTTGGAACTACAACCATGCTTGCACATCATGTGGGGGATGTCTGTCTTGGAAATTGTACCTATGCTTTACTTTCTCTATGGGAAAAAGACTCTTCTAGGTGTCAAGGTGGCAAATAGCTTTGCATTTGGTTCAACTTTTGTCTGATACTCTATTTCTCTAGTTCATCAAATGCTTTTGTGGCCTTTTCCTTATCTTAGGTTGAGGTCCATGTTGACTAGTTCTTTGTTATAAACAGACCTAAAGCAGTGATATATTCACAGAGAAATTATTTACAATATTGACCTCTAAGTCTTCTCTGCATTCTTATAGTCTTGTTACCTAAGTTTTTGGTTGAAGTTACATAGTCATATGTTCTACCCCCCTCAGCTAACAGTATTTAAAAGTTAACATCAGGTCTTTAGTTTTCAGTTACATCTCCGAAGAAAGTCCATTTATCCATTCCATACATCATCATTTCTTTGGTGCAACATAGTTTCTTAATAGTCACTCAGGCATGCCTATCCATTTCAGTTCCTTGTCCTACACAATAAATTTGCTCCTGCAAATGCATGGGAGTAAAATGAGTTGCACATACTTTCCAGTGAAGTAAAGAAATCCCTCTCATTCTTCACATTCATTGTAATCTGTTCCTTAAAGTTTTATTTCTCTAAAGTCTAATTTTCCAGGAAACAACAAATTCCTTGAGTATATTTTCACATAATTGTCTGTTATCATTCTTTTATTAGGATGAAGGGGCTGGCTGGTTTGCCCCTTTCCTGGCAGACAATAGTGGTGACAGGCAAATTCACAAATCTTTGTGAATCTAAGTGGAAACAATTCCATATTACTATCTACGTCCCTCTGTCATACCAGTAGTGGAATGCCTTCCATAATTGCTGAAGCTCCAAAAGAATATACAATGGAGGGTTCAACATTAAATTCCATTAAGTTGCCAAAAGAACGAAGGAAATCAATCCCATAAAATGCAACTAGCTATCTTCCAACTTCAATTGTCTCTAGTACCATTTTCTATGGTAGTGCCTCAGTAGGGTCAAGAGGGATCATATCACAAACTGAATCCATGGTTTTCTTGGCATTCTTTATCTCACTTTAGAATTCAGAGCAGCATTTGAAACTTGGGACAATAAGAAAATAAATTAGATTCATTAAGAAATTACCATAGATTTAAAAATTAAAGCTGCGTGATCTACCTAACTATAACTAGCATCAAAGCAGTGAGCCCATGTCTACTAGAGGAGTGTGAAGTGGGCCATATGTGATTCAGATTTGGATTCGGCCCAATTCGGGGCACAGTGATTTGGTTCACTGATTTGGATCACTATCCCAATTTGATTCTGTTGAACCTACAGATTCAATTCTGATTTGGAGAATCAGTGATTCAGCCATAGGTACAGCTTTAAATGTTTTTTCTACATACCTCGAGGTACCAGGCATGGCTGATGAATGCTGAGATGGTGGGGCAGCTGAAGAGTCGCACAGGAGCATGAGGGGGCCCCCCACATGCTTCGCAATGGACCAGAAGTGGACTGGAAGTGCTTCTAGTCCACTTACGGGTCTGCCTCCAAGCACGGGGAGGACTCCCCACATGCACCCCTGGCTCAGTGATCGGCCATGGGGGGGACCCCTGGCTCCCCCCAGTCACCCAGATAGGGGGCAGAGGGGGCTCCCCATCACGCTCTGTGGTGGACCTGGAAGTGGACCAGATGTATTTCTGGTCCACTTTTGGGTCCACCACCAAGCACGCTGGGGACATCCCATGCTTTCATAGGACGCTCCATCTACCCCACCATCTCAGTGCTCATGAGCCGCCTGGTACATTGAGGTATGTAGAAAAATCATATAAAGCTGTGTCTATGGCTGAATCATCAACTCTCTCCAAATTGAATCAGATGCTTCCAATTCAATTTGGAGAAATTAATGGGTCTCCTGATTCAATTCAGATTCGGAGTTTCGGCTGCCAAATTGGGTCAAATCAGTGACCAACACTTTGTACAGCCCTTATGTATACTTTGCCTGGTAATATCATCTCAGTAATCTGGGTATTATTCTGAACTTGGCCATCTGCTCTTGAGGTCCTGCTTTCTTTTACTCCTTTGCATTATTTTAAAGACAGAAGTGTATAACATGATCTTGGATGTGTGACTTGTATATGTAACAAGAATTACACATACATGCAGCTCCCACCAATTCATTAGGACTTGTGTGGCTTATTGCATATGTGAAATCTGTCATATATGCAGTTATTCACAGGCTCTGAGGCAGGATAAAATTCCCATACTCACTTCAAAACCCCTGTGGTCAAATGATCCTTATATATAATTCATTTTATTAGGAATTAATTCCTCAAAATTGTCCCTTTAGTGTATTCTGGCATAAAAACTTTCATGATGAACTGCTCCCATTTTCTTGATAGGAAAGAAATATGCACGCCTTTTAATCCTATTTACTTACAACAACCATTCAAAGAATCTAAGGTATCAAACAGATTGATTAATGAAAAAATATATGTTCATGCTAATCATGTATCACCACATTCAAAAACATCAACTTATGCAGTGACTCTCTCCTTAGCTTTCCTGGTGAGCACCTATTCTTGAGCTGAAAATCCACTTTTTCATTCATGGGAAAAAAATAAAACTGCTAACATTCTGT
Organism: Crocodylus porosus; assembly: GCF_001723895.1. Classification (NCBI taxonomy): domain Eukaryota; kingdom Metazoa; phylum Chordata; order Crocodylia; family Crocodylidae; genus Crocodylus; species Crocodylus porosus. The sequence goes on from NW_017728914.1 coordinate 13,886,906, forward strand.
ATGCCACAGTTTCAGCCCCAACACAACTTGAAATGGCTGAGTTATAAAAAAAATCCCAGTAGGAAAAATAAAATAAATAAATAAGCCAAGAAAATTCTGACAGACCTTTAACTGTTGCAGCACTACCGGGTGCCACTTATAATAACAATTCAAAGACCCTGAGCTATCAAACAGGTTTACTGATGGAGAACTCTTATCAAAGTTCCTGCTGTTACTTCTGACAGATTCACCACACATGGTTGCACATGGTTACACTTGCATTCACTCAAGTATACAAGAAATGTCTATTGCTGAGCCACTGAGAGTTTGCAATAGTAATGTTTTAATTGCAAGAATACTGAAAATTGACTGAAACTTGATTGTAAACATTTCCACATGGTATGAATCCTTTTCTGTCATTTTGTTAACATGATACAATCCCACTGTATGCTCCTCTATCTACCTCTAAGTGGAGACATAACACGATGTGAAGGGGGTCCTTGCTAGTATCAATACACAGGTACATTGTGTTTCTGGGATTTCACTCTGCAACTGCATTGCAATATGTATAGTTAGCTGAGCAGGCGAACCACTAGCAAATTACATATTTAAACACTTGAGAAGAGTGTCTCTTTCCTTTAACTAGATGCAATTATGCTAGCTGTCACTGTGAGGTAAATGCATTCCCTAAAAAGGAACCTGATAAGCCAAATAGGATAGTCATAATCATTCTATTACAACCAGGTAAAATGAGTGGGAAATGCCACAATACTGGTTTTGTTTCTCTAACTTCAAGCAGGTGTAAGGGATGATATAAAGGAAAAAGTATTGGACTAGATATTGAAGTTATTCACAGTATATCACAATATTAATTTATTTTTGGCAAGTTACACACAACATTAAGACCTCAATGTGTGTATGAAGAGGGAGATCTGTGAATTCAATCCTAGGAAGTTAATTACAAATACATGTGTTCTGGAGTATACCAGTTCAATAGGGACAAGTGCAAATTTCTGCACTTAGGATGGAACAATGTCATGCACTGGTACAAGCCGGGAACTGACTGGCAAAGCAGAAGCTCTGCAGAAAAGGAACTGGGAGTTGCAGTAGGTAATAAGCTGAATGTGAGCTAATGGTGTGCTCTTCTTGCAAAGAAGGCTAACACCATACTGGAGTGCATTAGTAGAAATGCCACCAACAGATTGAAGGAAGTAATTATTCCTTTGTATTTGGCACTGATGAGGCCACATCTGGAGTGCTGTGTCCAGATGCTGCACCCACTGTAGAAAGGATGTGAACAAATTGGCTGTGCCTGTTGGCTTAGAAATGGTATTTAAAGGTTTGGTTTTGGGGAATTGACTTATAGGTATAAATATATACGTTATAAGGATTCAAGATGGACAACAGGGGTTAACTGATTTCTAAAGAGCTTAGGTCTCACATACAACGTTTCTCACAGTCCTGAAAGCAGACAAGCTAATTAACAGAACAAGGCCAACAAGGACACAGAGCCTGAGAACCAAGGGAGAATGTGCCATACTGCCCATAACATAACATACCAAGGCCCCAGAGCAGAGGGGTGGCTGAGTCCTGGTTTTGTAGGAACAGACCAAATTAGGAGAAGGCCCAGAAAGCTACATGGATGTGTGACCACAGAGAGACAACCAACCAGAGATAGCCAGGGATGAAGACTCATCAGGAGGGAAAGTGAATACAAAAGCAGAGACTTGAGGGTCCCTCCATGTCCCTTCCTTTGTCTTGTACCTCCCTGCCCCTCCTTACTGTCCCTCCCTTTGTCTCATCTCCCCCCCACCATCCTTCCCCATCCTTCTCCCTGAGAAGGGTCCCTGCCCCCATCCCCTGGTAAGGGTCCCTGAGGCCGCCATGGACCAAGGACATACCAGCAGCCTGTCTCATGCACCTCACTGGAGGGGAGGTGTGGGCCTTGGCATCTCACCTCCAGGCTGCTGAAATGCTAACATCTAACACCTAAGAGAGAGAGCCTAGAGCAAAGACTTTGTCCTGACCTGTGTACTTTGATTCTGATGACAGTCCTAGGATCTGGTAGATATAAAGAATTGCTTGATTGTTTGTATTGCTCCTTTTCTGTTATCACTGTGTATCAATAAATTTGCCTATTATTGAATGGAAAGGTCATGGTTGGTCTGAGGGCTCCCTGAGGGAAAGCTAGAAACAACTGCCACAAACTCCTGTAAGGTAGTTTCAGGCTGAACATTAGGAATAACTTCTTCACAACGAGGGTGTCCAGATTATGGAATAAGCCCCCCCCCCCAAGGTGGTGCAATCATCTACCCTAGATGTCTTCAAGAGAAGACTGGACGGTCACTTGGCTGGGGTCACCTGACCCCAGATGTCTTTTCTGCTCATGCAGGGGGATGAACCTGATGATCCTTCAGGGTCCCTTCCAGCCCTATGATTCTATGATTCTAGGGTGGGTACCCCTCTCCCCAGAACAAGGTCTCTGGGTCCTAAACCCAGAGCCAACAACAACCAGACAAGTGTGGATGTGTGGTATGTGGTGCCTCAAATGAATCTTCACTGCTACACATTGTACATGCAAACATACCCTATGCTGCTACCTTGCATGCCTTAAAAAAGTGGGGCAGCTCAAGTGGCAGCAGTGCATGCCACCCAAAACTGGAGCCTGGCCTGCCAGATCCATGCTCCAGCTGCCAGCCAGGCTTCCAATTACAGGAGTATCTTGGCTACTGTTTTCCAAGGCCGCCAGGACCCCAGATAATCCTGCTAGGACCAGCAGAGTTGTTGGCTCCAGCATCCCCTACCCCACCTGGGCTAACCTGCTGTGCACCAGAGAGCACATGGCACAGGCATTTTGCAAGGACAAATAGCAGTGGCACAAGGTGTGCCACTACTTCTTGCACCCAGGAAAACAAACATCCATGCTCGTGAGGATGCAGCCATTGGAGAGAGTCCAGTGAAGGGAAACAAACATTGTAAGGGGGCTGGGGAATATGACTTGTAAGGAGAGGCTGTGGGAACTGAGCTTATTTAGTTTGGAGAAGAGAAGACTGACAGGGGATTTAATAGCAGATGCCAGAACAAGGAGCAATGTTCTCAAGTTGCAGCAAGAAAAGTTTAGGTTAAATATTAGGAAAAACTCTCATTAGGAGAGTAGTGAAGCATGGGAACAGGCTACATAGAGAGGTTGTGGAATCTCCATCCTTAGATGTTGTTAATACCCTGGTAGAAAAAGCCTTGAGTGGGATGACATAGTTCGGGATGATACTGCTTTGAGCAGGGGTTGCACTAGATGACCTCTGGAGGTCCCTTTCAATCCTAATTTTCTATGATTCTATGATTGATTCCAACAGTACATACTTTGCTCTGGAATAAGACATCTGGGCCTCTAATATTGGAGCATATAATTCCATTAGATTTTAGCAAAATATGATTTGTTTGGCCAATGGACTGCCTCTCACCTTAGTACTGAAATGTTTACTTTTTGTAATTGGAAATACAAATGAACTAAGTTTTGGATCTCTTCAGGACTTACAAATATTTTTAAAAGATATAGAGATTCATTTAAATAGTAAAATAAACTAGAAGTATCCTGAGTGGGAGAAATCTAAGAAATTCCCCTAACAGTAGTTTAATTATATTTTAATAAGGACTTAAAGAGTACAGCATTAGTATTTGCTTCCCATTTGTGTCCAGCAGTTAACTCCGTTACACAGTTGATAGAGTTACAGAGATTTTAAAAAGACAAACCTTCTCATCTATTTAAAGACCAAATTACTTATTACAAGTGCACAGAATAAGGAAATAAAATTGATAGTTGGAGAATTTCTTGGGAATCATATCTGAATTCATGTTGTTCCCTTACAAATAACTTCTTTATGACTTGCAGGGGGGAACAAAATGACTAATTTTATATCTAACATGAGGCAACATAGGGTGCCTATACATGAGCAGGGAAGCTGCTCCAACCCACTATAATTATACCACATCAGAGCGGACTTGATTAACCACATCTCCTGGAGTATGGTAATTACTGTGCTGCAGCAGCCTCCCACATCTCATGTATCAGCATCCCCAAGCTTCAAAATGGTGGCAGGGGTGTTTTATCTAAAGCTTGTTTAACGAGATTTAGATAAAGCGCCCCGCCACCATTTTGAAGGGATACTGATAAATGAAATGTTCTTGGTGCTTTAATTAGACAGCTCTAATTAAAACACGCCCCCTCCCCCTCCACACATATAAATGTATAGTGCTCCAGAACTGAAAAGAGAAACCGATGTTTTTATTGTATTAAAGATATCTTAACTCAGTTTCATATTCTACTATCAATCTGTGCATTGACCTTAAATGAAGCCTAGTACAGGTGGATTGATGCTAGGATTGCCATAAACCTGTTTACATTTCTTCAGCTTTCTATTTTAAATGTATAATTGACACAGGGCTATTTTGAAGTATCTTTTTCACAGAGTGCAGCTTCCCATTAAGATCAATGACATTTTGCCCTGTGAAGTCTGAACAATTTCTTTTTAATGCGATAATCATCCTCCTGTTAATACTACTGAGTCCCTCTGGTGTCACGCATCTATAGAGGTGGATTTGAAACATATTCTGATGGAGATAATAAAATACTGTGATGGAGATAATAGAAGACTGTGACATGGATCAAAAGTTGAAGAATACCCTTCCTACCAAACATACTGCAAAATGAGTTGTGTGATGCATACTGGGGATAATGTTTAATACTTAGTATAACTATAAAGAAAAATGACTTTTCAAAAGCTAAATGTACATGGAGTGATTCGCTCCATTCAGGCAAACTACTGCATTTAACAATACAGTGCACACATATGTATGCATACCGGCATACATCTTAAGTAGTATGTAATAGCATCTTACTTGTTATTGCTCTGTAGTCAGAAAATTGTGTAGTTTTCACAACTAATACTTTCACAGCTAATACTATAATAAAATCAGTAATTTGTTATTATTTGTGCAGAATTGATACCTAGAGGCATGGGTGGATTTAGGATTACAAAAAGCTGGGTGCAGATGGTGTAGTACAATATCATACATAACAATATATTTTTTCTGGTTAAACATAAACTAGAAACTTTACTAATAAGCTAGGGAGCTAGTGCTATATTATTTAGTGCAAGATCAATGCAAAAACAAATTTACTGGAATGTACACTCATTTGCTGGATTATACATTCAGTTTAAAAAGCAAAAACTGAACAAAAATAATCAAAATATATTGTTACATTAATCCACTGTAAGTAAATGGACATCTCTTATCTAGATTCATAAAACAAAATCTGGCCTTTTTGAGCATTTTGACATTACTCCAATTCCACATCGTCAAATATTTCTATACCTGAGTTAATATCAGCACACTGAGTTAAAGACTTTAGAAAGAGTTAAAAAACTCTTTCATAGTCTTCAGGACTGTGAAATAGAAGAGAGACATGACCAGGAACAGCTAATGGGCACCTAAATTGCAGAAGAAAGTATAGTTTGAATAGTGGAACATCAAGACCATTAAAAAAGATAGACACCTGTGGAGTGAAGAGAGATTAGCAGAAATCAAGGAGATGATAATGAACCATAAAGTTAATTGACTGTCTCAGCCCTACCTGAAGAGAAATACTGTTGCCCCTCCCTGGCAATTAGTTTTAAAGTTTGGGTGAAGCAGGAATCTAAGGAGAGTAAAACTGCACCTCTGCACCCTCCCCTGGATCCACCCCAGTAAAGACTGAGACCCCTGTGTAATAAGTTATGTACATATATAGCAAGAGAGTCACTTGTCCTTGAAGATAATATAGTCTGAAGATAATATAGTCAACATAGAGATGGCAAAGAATGAAGAGAATAAAATGATTCTTAGTTATCTGGGTAGGTCTTAACTAATTAAAATAATTCAAAATGTGGAAAGAGAGAGAGAGAAAATGCTGGGGGTTGGAACTGGCAAGAGGAGCAGTGCACAGGTTGGTTGGCAATTGGCAGCTCTTGGGATGGGAAAGCCTTTGAAACACAGCTGTTAAAAGGTGTTGCACCTCTGGTTGCAAATCTCTTGAAGAAAACAGTGTGTCCAAACCACAGTGTATATTTGCATAATTGGAGAGAATTATTTTGAAAAACAAAGAGCTGCCCTAAATTGAAAGGAATCACTTCAGGCTGTGCAACAGAGTTAGTCAGGGATTTACTTGCTTCATCCCAAGGATTTGAACCTTGATCTCTTAGGGTGCCTATACATGACCTGGGAAACTGCTCTGACACCTTGTAATTGCAGGGCATCTGAACAGACTTGATTAATCAAGCATGGCAATTACCATGCTCTAACAGCCTCCTTTGTCTTGTGTATCAGTATTCCTGTGCTTCAAAATGGTGGTGGAGGTGTTTGATCTAAAGTTTGTCAAATGAGCTTCAGATAAAGCACCCCTACTGCCATTTTCAAGTGCAGAAATGCTAATACACAAGATGCTCTGGGCACTTTAATTAGTGTGTCTCTGGGCACTTTACTTGGAGCCGCTCCAATTAAAGCACCACCCCCATTCCCCAAAGCATGTGTATAAACATCCCTTAATGCTACGCAAATGCCTTATATAGTAGGCTACTGGAATGGCTCTCTCCTTCATCTTTTATAACCGGAAGGTCATTGAGGCAAAGACTGGAAATGGGCGTATGCTGTGACCACTGAGCTATAGATCTGTTCTCTTTCTTGTGCAGTGGATGTGTATTTACACATAGTAGACAATTCCAACAGGAGAGAAAGAAAGGTATATAACCCAGACCAGAACAGCCTAATGATTAAGACAAATACATGGCATTTGGGGAACCCAGGTTCAAGTCCTTGCTCTGATTCAAACCAGGGACCCAAATGCCAATCACACACCTTTCACATGTCCTAGCCATGCAGGCACTTGCTATTGTGAACTCTCACCAATATCTTCTTGTTGTCCCCGTACCCTTCTCCCCAAACTTTGAAACATCTAAGTTTCACCTTCACTTTTTCTGGTAACCCCGGTAAAGGGTGCTTCATATGAAATGTTCTCATACAGGAAAATGCTTGGTATCCAGACAGCACACATGTATCAACTAGTTTGTCACTAAGGAGAAAATTTTTGTTTGTAAATTTAAAGAAATGTGCAAATAGCAAAGTATTAATTTGAACTAAAACATTTATCTCTAATCAAACGAAATGAACAGAGTTGTCTTCTCCAAGAGAATGGTGCTGCCATCAGTCTCCAGTGGGAAACACCTGGGGAAATGAGGTGTGAAAGCCAAAGATGAAATGTGAGTCAAAGAGGCAGTAGGCCACCATTTTCATTTTATTAGGGAACTAGGACACACCAACAAAGTCTCTTGTCCAAGACTATACAAAGTCTGACAATAGCAGCGTTGTGACTTAAACCTTAATCTGAGTTTCTGAAACACAATGCCATACATTTCTTTTTTGTCTCTATTAACAGAGTCATGAACTGGAATAGCATTCCTAGCAAATTTATATATCGTCTTTTGGATGATTTTTTTCTCTCTAATTCCTTTTTTATTTCTACTATATTCCCCTCAATGATGGAATTAAGAGAAGAAAATCCTGTTTTGTTTTTTAGGGGGGGTGGGGGGTGGAATTCATTCACTAAGCCCCTGACATCTTTGACATTTTGACAAGCTGAGTTTTTCAAACACATAAAGCATTTTTCTTTACTTGATGATTATATCTGTGTTGTCTGTTTAATAGGCTCTCTCTCACCTAATTTGGCTTTCATGATATGTAGGCATTTGTAGCTTTTGAATGTCTCTCACTGTCAAAATCGTTTTGACTCACAGGTGGCCACTGTCTAACAAACAGAATTCTGCTCAAGATGATGTTTCTGTTTCACTGTGAATCTACACAAGGGTCTGCTCAGTTGATCTTATCCATGGGGGAGGGAGTAGGAACTCATCATTAGAAATTGTACTCAAGTTGGACTTTTTTTTTTAATTTAAGGATGGGTGGGCTTAACACTTCAGAAACACTGACGGTAGCATGAGGGGAATCCACAACTATTTTGATATCCATAATAGGAAAAATATTTCAAACTACTCGGCAAATCCATGAAACCAGTATCTCTTTTTTTTTTGTTGTGGGGTAGAGTTGGGAATGGGGGGAAGAAAAAGTAATATTCACTGAGACAAGAATATTTTTTAACGTATAAAGTCGGCATACTTTAATAATTTAAGCAATACTCCATCTAGATTTTTCTTGTGTGAGGTAGAGTTTATTACCAAAGAAAAGCAATATTTGTCTAATAAGTTAAGGCTAGCCTCTTGATATGGACTACTACAAATATTTTTTTGCTGAATATATGATGTTTCAGTAAAATCATTTGCCATGGAAAAATCTTGATTTTTCCCCTTGTCCACTGAAATCCCTTAACAAGGGGTTCCAAAGAGACCTTGGATAACGGTTATGCTGTGTCATATTGACATACCTCTGCCTGAGGACAGAATATCTTTAGCCTATGATCTTCTCACTACCAAACCTCTCTTTTTAGTTCTGTTTTCTCTTTCTACATGTTTACAGAAACTGCATAAGGCTACCATCTTCACATGTTCAGAGGAACAAAAAACAGTTCCAGAGGACACCTTTGATATGTTTTCTTTTACTGCTATCTTTCAATCCCAGAAAAAATTATTAACTGTATTAGGATTGCTGCTCACTATAAACTACAAGGACTATCTGCCAAAAATGGTGAAGTCTTTCCTATTCCCAAATAGGAAAAAAGCATTTTTTCCAGCTCTCACTTGGGATTTCTATTAAAAAAATGAAGCTGGTCACATCTTCACAAGAACTATCTCTGATTGTATTGGTTTTGGAAAAATAGCATTAAAAGATTAATAATATACATACGAAAATTTTGTAATGGTTTTATAAAGTAAATGAATGGCTGACCACAATATATTCCTTTGCGATCTTATGTTTTCAAGAAAGCACAAGCAGAATCATTGTATGGCATGTTGCCACGAGTCAAATTGTATCTGTTTATTGCACATGAAGGGAAAGGGTGAAAGATGCTTTCCTCCTTTGTCCTTCAAACAGCTGTCTAGAGCAACTGCAATCTCTCTATTTGCAGGAATAACATACAACTAACTTCATATTGTGAATATTGATAGTTGTCAGCCATCAGAAGATAAAAAGAACATTGAACAATGAATAAACATAAGAATTTCATAATGTATTAGCAAACAAGTAACGAACAGGAGAAAAACAAATGGCTCAGTTCTTACTATATGCTATCTCTGTCTGAAAGGAAGGATTGTCTGAAATTGTAAGCAATTCTCAATTATAGGCACTGTTTAACTTCTTGGATAATAATTCTTTAGATTACCAGATATCTAGGACCAGGTCTTTTTTCTTTTCCTTTCATCTTTGGTTTTTACATGTTTATACAGTACCTTACACACTGGGTCTGCATTTGTAACTGTAGCACTTAAAAAACCCCCAAAAACCCTCTTTCAATACAGCTAAACATTAATGATGATATGGAAGAGGGACCACAGTTGTAAGTGGAAGTAAGGGTTTCTGACACACATGTATGCACCCAAACATATGCACACAGATATGCCTACTTCACAGTCCCTGAAATAGCTTTAAATTAAGCTAGTTTAGGTACCAGGAGCATTACAGAACTCAGCAGCCATGTCCAGACAAGAGCAGCGGTGCAGTATGTGATGCTGCGAACATGTCTGCTGTGCCACATACTGCACATTCAGATGTTCTCCCTGCCACAAGGGAGTGCTGCCTGTGTGCACGCTGCTCTGCTTTTTTTTCCCCGTGGGTTTTTTTGACCCCTGGTTATCCAAGTGCTATAGTGGATTAGTCCACAAGGAAAGAAACTACCTTCCTTACTAATCTCATAGCTGAGAGGTGGGTAATTTCAGTGAGATGATCCAATTTGCATCTGAGCTGTAGATACTCTTCTGTGCTATGCTGAAGGTGATGACTCCTACTGAGGTTAACAGTGGAAAATACTTGCAGTGGAAAATTAGAATTTTTGGCCACTACTTCATTCTCTGTGATTAAATCAAATTTTCACAGCTGAAAGAAGGCCATAGGCTCCTGTGTACAACAGAGGGGAAAAAATTTACAAATCTTCCTATTTCATGTGTTTCTGAATGTCTGCTAATCACCTTGGTTCGTTCCTTGGATATCTCAGAACAGCAGAGACTCCCTAAGTCTGAAGAAGGGTGCTTATGCTCAAAAGCTTATAAATAACATTTTTCCAATGACTCAGTTGGTCTAAGAAAAGATAACACATCTACTCAAGGAATCTTGTCTGCTAAACACCTTGTTTTCCAAGAAGCACTAGCATCAATGCAGAGTGCTGTAGCAGAAGAAAACACTAGCTATTTAGGCAAGATGCTTTTGTGATTTATATATTTTTTATTTGATTTAGTATCTGAAGGCAGTGGCCAGGGTCCTTTGAAGATGGAATGTCTCTCTCATCCTCCATTCCCTATGAGATGTCACAGCTGTGACAAGGAGGGGTTTATAATGCCACAGTTCGATGCCTTCATAATTTATTCTCTATGATTTTATGCTCTTTTAGTCTCCTGCTCAACCATCCACTAACAAGCAGTGATATTAGCCAATAAATCAAAGACGTCTGCTTGTCACCACCAGATGCTTGGCCACATCGCAGCCGATTATGAGACGTACAAAAGGACAATTTCATGTAGAGAGCTCAGCAGAGGTGTTCCACTGATATTCTGTTTGATAGGAAACCAGCGTGAGGTGAATGTAGTAAAACCCAATAACTTTTATGCCTCATGGCAATGGAGAACTAAGCTGAAATAAAACTGGGAAGTAAATTAGGACATCACCTTTATGACTGTTCTTTTTATGATCCTGCATCTATTCCCTTAGTACATTGATACACGTTAGCCTAAAAAATAAATCTTTTAATGTGCCCAGCTCTCACTTCACTGGGTACAGAAAAAGCATCTTTTTTAATTTTCAGAAAGAGTGGAATAAGGTGCTCGATCTCAATTGGTACAAAAGTACATCATTTATTCATGTGTCGCTCTTATCAAAGATAATCTATTAGCCTTATCAATCAAATTTGGAGCTAACATGCCCAGTGCAAAGGTAGGCTTTTGATCTCTCTCTCTTTCATTTATTATAATGAACATCATTACTGATGCGAGCCAGGGAGTGTTCCACCCTGTAGAAGAGTGATGAGGAGCTCCATAAACAAGACCCACCAGTCAGACACCTGAATATTTTCTCGATATCCTTAGGTGTGGTAATGTACTTTGTATAGTCTCTCATCCCTTACTGTAAGGCATATAGAACAGTTACTATGAAAACAGTAAAAACACATAGAGAAGCCTAGTAGCACAACCAGGGAGAGAAAATACAGTACAATACAGTGCAAAAAGTGTTATTATCAATTCAAGAGGATACTACCAATTCAAGAGGAAGGCAAGTGAACAAGGGAGGGAAGCAACATCCTGAAAGGGCTGTCACAACTATTTGGCCAGTCCTTCTTTACTAGCACAAACCAAGCTATCCTCAAAATACAAACTTGCTTCAAGAATACAAGTCTGTTCCAGGACAGACTTTCCCCATAGTACAGTTGGCACTGGATTTATGACCCAGATACATTGTTCTGGGCAGATCCAAACCCTCAACAACGTCTTCCATTTTATAATAGACAAATTTTATTGATACACAGTAATAGCAGATAAGAATAATGTAGGTAAGGCCAAAAAAATAACCCCTCTATATCTACCAGTCCTCAAGCTGTCACAGAGGGAAGGTACATCTGGGCTGTATGCAAGCTTCACCCTGTGGATCTTTCTTGAATGTCGGATCTCAGCATCCTGGACGTCAAGGGCTAAGGCCCACCTTCCCTATCCCCACCCCGTGGGATGGGTGAGATGAGTTGTTGCTGTGCCCTTTGTCCATGGTGGCCCTGAATTCCCCCCTCAGGGACCCTTTGCTACTCTGAAATCCCTCTTTTTGTATCCTTTTCCTCCCCTGATGACTCTTCATTTCTGGGTACCATGGATTGGGTGACTGTCATACTGTCCATGTTCTATTCTGTCATCATATTCCTTTGTTTGCCAAACCCATCACATGCACATATTTTAATTTGATATTTTACCAATGTCTTAATATGGGCATTCCCTAACCTCCCAATTTGGTCCATCCACCAAAAATGGAAATCCTAAGGGCTCTGCAGTTGGCCACTGTGACCTAGCCACCTTATCTCATGTTTTGGGGTTTTCAGGTTTTACCTACAAGCCAGTTCCCAAAAGCAAATATATATATATATATATAATTTTCTAGCCATCAAGTAGCACAAAACCATGTCATTCTGAGGCATCTCTCTCTAACCTCTGATTCCAGATCTTAGTTTTGCCATCAGTGAAGTTAAGAAGCCAATCCTCTACCAGTTCTCTCACAATGCAAACCACACATCACATATAAGAATGCCCATATCCCATCAGACCATCCTTCCCAAGAATCTATCATGTTCCTTTCTTCTTGATGATTAGAAACCACCTAAATCTCAGTCCAAGTTTATATATAAACAATTTGTATCTATTTGATTCTATAATAATATTAGCCTTGAATTTAATTAGCTCTTATTTGCTTGTATTTACCCCAGAGTATATTTATGAAGAATAATCATATCCACTCTCATTTTTCAGTTTGCTAAGAAAAAAGAAGCTCTTTTAATTTTTTTTTCCTACAAGCCATTAATGGGATATAGCAAGGTTGAGACTTCTTACTGTACTTTCTTATTTACCAGTTCATTACCAAACTCTTTCATGATATTTTCAAAACCCATTTTCTACAAAGGAAAAATTTCACATTACTAGAGCCAGTATAGAACTGATATATGGTAAATGAATACAACCTAACTGTCCTTATTTAAATTAATCCTTTTTTATTACAGGGACCATATTATTTGACGTATGCCCCTATAAATCCTACAGTTCAATCTGTGGTAATTACTCTGCATTTACACTACTGAAACTAAAAAACAGAATTTGGCTCAAGATGTACTCAGCTTTTAAGGATGCAGCCACAAGAAATTCCAAATGAACCAACACATTAGAACCCCTGAGTTATGATGCTCAGTTAGCAAGTTCACCAGTAGATATTCTGTGAAATGGCCTGTTAATTTATAATTTATCATTACCAGTAGCCAAACAACACTTCCTAAATGAGTTCATTGAATAAGTAGTGCTAACAATACGTCAGCTAATTAACCTTCAACCACACTTGCAATCAGCATGATTTTGAAGTGGAATAAGACATTCTCTGCTAATATGATATGCATACTTCCCACGTTAACACTGGGTAATGTAACTGTTAACACAATTTCCATATTCTCCTACTGCCATTCAATTCAGTGACATTAATGACTGCCACATGGCTTTTACCTTGATAATTACTGTCCATGACAGTTTTCTTTACAACTCATTGCTTGCTATAGATTTATAAGGGATTATTAGTCAAATAACTGTAGGAAGAGTAGGGCAAAGGTACATGTATGGTACATAAGTACAAACATACAGCACACTAGTGAGCAAAAGAAAAGTAAGATGTTTTGGTAGAGTATAAAAAACACAATTTCAAACTGGATTTTGTATTATTTTACTACAGGTTTGGATGGCTTTGGGTGTGATACCAAAGTTTTAGATTTGAGCTGTCCTGACTGCTTTAAATGATGATGGAATGAAGTGCTGTAGGATTTGCCACCTTCCACACAGTGTAGCAGCATGCCTGTATCCAGCTGGGCCAAGGTGTCTACTATGGGCCTGTATGTTCTGTCCCTTCCAGACATTTTCGAAATGTAGCCAGTTGGTCACAACAGTAATCTTCATAATATCTGTCTGGCTCTTTTTCTTATCTTCTGCTTCTTTAGGGGCTTCTATGGAACATCTTTTCACCTCAATCTCATACAAATATAATACAATTGGCTATCAGACCATCCTTTCTTCTTAATACAACTATACAATAATTATTTTTCCAGACAAACTACTTCAACTTTGTTTTCCTTCTAGTAGTGTCTGAGGTACCCTGGAATGCTTAGTAAATAAATTATGAAGTTCTAGTCTTTGTACAAGGTATATTCTGGGCATCATCAGGCCCCTCTATGAGGTTACCTGCCTTGAAACCATTAGCAGAAATATTTTTGCACCTTGCTAATGAAACCCAGGAGTTATGAACATAAAAATGACTAGTCTGAATATTCATCTAGGGGATTTGGTGGGAAACTGCCTAAAACCAAGGTCCCCAAAAAGACAACTGAGAGGAGGAAGTAAGTGACTTTCAACAATATGGGGAGGTATGGAAGGGAAAGGAGAATCAAGCAGCTATCAATGAAGATAAATATGAGGGGCTAAGGAGACTGCACTTCTCAGGTCATAGGCAACCCCAAAGGGTAAGTAAAATACTCATCACACCTGGTCTAAGTTTAACGGGCTTACATTAAGTCACCTAAACCTAGACTAGGTGCAGCACATGTAGACATTCACCATGGCCAGGAGTGCCATGGACAGCTCGAAGTAAATAACTCAGGTGAGGGGGGAGGTTGATGGGATCAGAACGGGCTGGTGATGGAGGGTGGAGAGAAATGTGTGGTCCAGGGGGGCTAAAAATAGCCCTGTCAGGGTCTGCGGGGGGAGGGGGCATGGGGAACAAGGGAAAGGGGAGGAACAGCACAGCCCCCAAATGGTTGGGCTAATTTAGATTGGGTGAACTAACTTAGATCAGGCATGCCTTTTTCTGGCCAGTTTAAAACCATCAAATATCTTCATTAGCAGGCATTTAGATCAAGCTAACCCTGGTTAGGTCAATTAAAAAGGAATGCTTGCATATCGGGTATACCTACATGAGCAATTATCTGGGAGCAATAAACTCTAGCACAGTTCACACTGGAGAAAACTACTTCTGGCATAGCATCTACAAATGCACTCAGGACCAGAGCAATTTGAGAGAGGATGGAGCATCACTAGGCTGGCCTAGGGTCCAGTAGCCTCACACTGTAGCACCCTCATGCCCAGTTGGCCCTGGGCTCCAGCTGGCAAAGTCAGACAATGGATGGGCTACCTGGGGAATGACAGTGCTACAGTGTAGGGCTAGCTGGCAGGCAGCCCCGATACTGTAGCACCCTCATGTCCCAGCCAGCCCTGGTGACTGTCTACATGTGTGTTGTGGCAGCATAAATTACTCTGCTGTAGGATAGTACTTGTCCCAGACAGTACTATCCTATGATGGAGTTAATTAATTTACTGCCCCTTAATATGGGTACATGTGTAGACAATGATGCTTGGCTGGGGTCCTAATTAGTCAACTCTGCAGTAAATGGCACGTGTAAATGCACCCATAAACAAGCACCTTCTGGTAAGGACATAAAGAACATACTCTGGCTATTTTATTCTTCTGACTTTTCCATTCTCACACAATATAATCATGGAAATGTCAGTTAACCTTGTGTTACCCATATGTTAATTTTGTTTTCACTTCTTGAAGCTCCTCTTATACCCGAACTATGGTGCTTGTAAAGTGTTCCACAGACTTTGAAGAATGGTAGATGTGAACCTGTTTTCAAGAATTTCTAATACTCCTCCTTAAATCTCATCTTATGTGCAGTTAAACTGATTTTACTCTGCACACTGCAAGTAATTTCAGAATTTCCTGACATACAGTTACGGGAAGGCAACTGGGCTTATTCAGAAGCAGAGCTTCCACAAACTGCTGTTTACCGGAAATTGAAACTCCTGTAGAATTGCTGAAAAAGACCTGGATTTGCCTTTCTGAGGTGCATCTGATTCACTTTACTTTCCCACTTCAAAACAGATTTCTGCTCCAATTTTGCTCTGAAAAGCTGTTTTCCTAATAATAATTGGCTGGCAGATTTGGGTATATTTATGAAGAAAGGTTTAGAATATTAGATATACTCTTTACAAATTGGTGTAATTTAGAATACCCAGTTCCTTAAACCACTCAGTTTTAATATTCTTGATCTCACCTTGGTGCTTTAATGTAGCCACAGAGCAAAGTGTTTGGAAGCAGCATCAAAGCAACAGTGTTCATACAGTTCAGTAAGGCGACAGGGGCAGGTCTAATATAAATGAATACATAGTATAATATATACCATCAGATATGACACATATGGCATAAAACTGTCTTCTGATTCTAATAAGGATTAGAGATCTTCAGGCTCAAATTAAGCATTTTTGGCCCCTATAACAAGGTACCAGAACAAGGGGAAACACTTTTCCATACAAGTTGTTCCTATGACCTAATATCTGTTGCTGAATTCTGAATGAACTACTCAAGGGTGATAATGATTTTATGATCTGGAGATGTTTCATAAGATGATCCACGAATTCTTATTAACCCTGTACTTCAAAGCATCTCAATGTCTGATTATCCAAGAGCACTAGGAAGGAAGTATAGCATTTAATTCTGAGGTCACTCTGAATTAGATATTTGAAATTAACTTTGATTAACTCAGTTAATATCAGATTTGAATACTAATTATGCATATGTATTCCAAACTTATAAACATACTCACTGGTGTTTCAATTTAAGGATGTGACAGTTCCACTAACTCATGTTTAAAGTTAAACATGTGGCTAAGTTAACACAGAATTGGGGTTTTCAGGGTCTGATGAGCTATATGTTTTTAAAAAGCTGAGGAAGGAAAGATTATGTATCAATATTTCCTCGCACTGAATAGTAGGGTTTTTTCTTCTAAAAATAAGAGAGACAAGATTGTGTTCTGTGACTTTTAAACAGTGGCCAAATAAGGTTACCATAAAATAAATCAGAAAAGTGAGATGGTTTAATGGCTTTTTAATGAGCCTAATGTTTTCAGTTTTAATGAGCCCTATTACATCAGCTTTAATCATCTTATGAAACTGAAAAGTAGTTGAAAAATGGCTGACATTAATTAGGTTTTGGTAATCTTCCCACAAACCATTACGGGATAGTGGCTAATGGGAGTCAATCTGTATAAGTGGAAACTCAGACAATAGAATGACTACTGTGTTTACTGGATCACCTGATATGTTAACCCCTGACAAGGTTGCTGGATACTAATAATTGCTAATTTTTTTTAAAAAGAGTACAAATAAACATATTAGACTGTAACACAGGTAAAATTAACTAGAGTTTCAATCAACAATATGATTTCATAGATTTCATAGACATTAGGGCTGGAAGGAACTATGGAAGATCATTGAGTCCAGCCCCCTGCTCTAGGGGCAGGAAGTCAGCTGGGATCAAAGGATCCCAGCAAGATAAATGTTCAAATGTTTCTTAAAGGAGTTCAGAATAGGTGCTTGTACCACCTCTGGAGGGAGTCTGTTCCAGGTCTTGGGGGCTCGGACAGGAAAGAAGTTGTTTCTTACGTCCAGCCTGAAACAACCTTGGAGGAGTTTGTGACTGTTTTACCCTGGCATCCCTTGGGATGATCCGGTGAACAGGCATTTCCCTAGATCCTGATGTACACCCCTTAGCTACTTATAGGCAGCCACCAGATCCCCCCTGAACCTGCGCTTTTCTGGGCTGAAGAGTCCCATGACTCTCAGCCTCTCATCATAAGGCCTGTTCTCCTGCCTTCTGATCATACACACGGCTTTCCTCTGGACTCTCTTAAGCTTCTCAACATCATTTTTAACATTGTGGAGTCCAGAATTGGATGCAGTACTCCAGCTGAGGCCTCACCAAGGCCGAGTACAACGGGAGGATGACATCTTGGAATTTGCTTGAGAAGCATTTATGGATGCAAGCCAGAGTTTTGCTCACTTTACCAACTGCAACATTGCATTGGTGGCTCATATTCCTTTTGTGGTCAGTCATGACCCCCAAGTCCCTTTTGGCCACGGTGGTAGCAAGCATAGCACTGCCGAGCCTATAAGCATGCTGCAGGTTTTTCTTTTCCCCCATGGTGGAGTACCTTGCATTTTTTGGTGTTGTACGCCATCAGGTTTTTGTTTGCCCATTTTCTGAGCCTGTCTAGGTTGCCCTGGATCACCATCCTGTCCTCAGTTTTGGATCCTTTACCCCAGAGTTTGGTGTCATCGGTGAACTTGGCCAGTCCACTTCTGATACCAATGTCCACATAATTAATAAAGATGTTAAAGAGTATGGGCCGAAGGATGGAGCCTTGGGGGACATCACTGGTCATGGTGCACCATGATGATGTACTTCCGTCTATTACCACTCTCTGGGTCTGACCTCTGAGCCAATCCCCCAGCCATTGGACTGTGATGTAGCCGAGGTCGCAGTTGGCCAGTTTTTCCATGAGATGATCATGGGACACCAGATCAAAGCCTTTTTAAAATCAAGATATATGACATCAATCTCTTCTCCCCTGTCCAGGTGATATGTCACCTGGTCATAGAAGGAGATGAGATTGATCAGGCAAGACCTACCTACAGGAAACCCATGCTGGCTATGCCTCAGGATGTTGCCATCAGCCAATTTGTCAAGAATGTTCTCTTTGATAATTTTTTCCAAGATCTTCCCCAGGAGAGAGGTGAGGCTGACAGGCCTGTAGTTCCTTGGATCTACTTTCCTCCCTTTTTTGAAGATAGGCACCACATTAGCCTTCTTCCAATCTTTGGGCACTTCACCTGAGTACCACAAGTTCTCAAAGATCCATGCCAGTAGCTGAGCTATGATGCTTGCCATAACCTTAAGTGCCCTGGGGTGTAAACTTTCTGGGCCAGCTGACCTGAAGGTGTCCAGTCTCTCAAGGTGTTCCTTCACATTCATAGTTTCATAGTTGGGGCCTAAACAGATCATCTAGCCTGACCCCCTGCCACAGGCAAGAATGAATGCTGGGTTCGCAAGAACCCAGACAGGTGATCATCCAACCTCCTCTTGAATTTGCCCAAGGTAGGGGCAAGGCCCACTTCTCCGGGAAGTTAGTTCCAGATTTTGGCCACCCTAACTGTAAAATATTGCTTCTGATCTCTAACCTAAACCTATTCCATATCAGCTTATTACCATTGTTCTTTGTTACCCCCGGTGGTGCTGGGGAGAAAAGGGCTCTACCTATTTGCTGTTGATCTCCCCTGATGAGTCTGTAGGCAGCCACCAGGTCCTCCCTCAGCCTCCTCTTGTTGAGGCTGAACAGGTTCAAGACCCTCAGTCTCTCCTCATAGGGCCTGTCCTGCTGCCCTATCACCAAGCGGGTGGCCCTCCTCTGAACCCTCTCCAGGCTGGCCACATCCCTTTTCAAGTGTGGTACCCAGTACTGAACACAGTACTCCAATTGCAGCCTGACCAAAGTCGCACAGAGGTGGAGTATCGCCTCTCTGGACTGGATTGAGATGCACCTTTGGATGCATGACAAGGTACGGCTGGCCTTGATGGCTGCGGTCTGGCATTGACAGCTCATGTTCGTCTTGGAGTCAATAATGATTCCAAGATCCCTTTCCGCCTCTGTGCTTTTAAGAGGGGAACTCCCCAGCCTGTATGTATGCTGTGAATTCCTTCTCCCAAGGTGCAGAACCTTGCATGTCTACATTGAACCCCATCCTAGTCTCATCTGCCCACTTTTGTAGTCTGTGTAAACCTATTTGCAGCCTCTCTCTCCCTTCAAGTGTGTCCACCTCGCCCCACATCTTAGTGCCACCAGCAAACTTGGACAGCGTGCTTTCCACCCCCTCGTCCAAGTTGCTGATGAAGATGTTAAACAGTACGGGCCCAAGGACCGAGCCCTTGGGTACCCCACTGCTCACATCTTGCCAGGTTGAGTACAACCTGTCCACCACTACTCTCTGGGTGCACTCCATCAGCCAATTTTTTTACCCATCCAACCGTGCAGGCATCAATGCCACAGTAGCTTAATATATTGATGAGGATGGGGTGAGAGACAGTGTCAAAGGCCTTCTTAAAGTCTAGAAAGACTACATCCATGATGACATCATCATCCAAGGATTTAGTTACTTGGTCATAAAAGGTAATCAGGTTGGTCAGCCAGGACCTGCCTTTGATGAATGCATGCTGATTGCCCCTGAGCATGAACTCCCCTGAAGGCCCCCCACAGATGTGCTCCTTGATGACTGTCTCCAGGATCTTCCCAAGCACTGAGGTGAGGCTTACAGACCTATAGTTACTTGGGTTCTCCTTCCTCCCTTTCTTGAAAATTGGGACCACATTAGCCAGTTTCCAATCCCCCGACACCTGGCCAGACAACCACAAATGCTCATACAGGTGGGCCAGGGGCTCTGTGATGACTCCTGCCAGCTCCCTCAACACCCTTGGGTGGAGAGCATCTGGAACTGCAGGTTTAAAAATGTCTAGCCCTTCCAGAAGATCCCTAACTACATCTGCACTGACTGAAGGCCTGACAGAGCAATCCCCAAGATTGTCCCTACATCTAGTAGGTGGGATATCCCAGTTCCTGTTCAAGAAAACAGAGGTAAAGAAACTTAAAAATATCAGCTTTTATGTCTGGTGTAGCCACAAGATTACCATTTCTATCTTGCAGGGGCCCTACGTTGCCTGGTGCCCTCTTCTTGCTCCCAATGTACTTAAAAAAGGACTTTTTGTTGTCCTTAATCCTGGATGCTAGCCTGAATTCCATCTCTACCCTGGGCTTCCTAATAGCCCTCCTACACTCACGGGCTGAGGAGGACTACTACAACGTACAAGATCTACATTGATGAAGCATAACAATTCTCCCTCACACTGGCCCTCCTGTACCATACTGAACAGGGCTGTCCCTTGGGGCTGGTGAAAAACTGACACAAAATACCCATTAAGCAGGTTGGCTTTTTCCTGGGTGTCTCTTGTCAGTTGTCCCATATAGTTTAGCAGAGGTCCAATGTTACACTGTCAGGACTTCTCCCTTAAGGACCAACCACTCCTCTTAGACTCCTCTTCCTTTTGAGTTGTGGTCCCTTAGGGTCTCAACAACAAGGGACGGTCATCCCATCTTGGAGGAAGGGTAGCAAAAGGGCACGGCAACCCTCTTGGCTCAGCAGGGAACTTAAGGACTCCTATATCTCAAAAGAGAGACTTATAAAGGATGGAATTACACCAGGGAGGAGCACTCAGCACTGGTCCATAACTGCAGGGAGTGGATCACGAAAGCCAAGGCTGCAACCAAGCTCCATCTGGCTTCACATATCAAGGATAACAAAAAGTCCCTTTTCAGGTATTTAGGGAGTCGGGAAAAAAAGCAAGGGTAATATTGGACCCCTGCTGAATCAAACTGGACAGCTGATAACTGACACCTGGGAAAAGGCCAATCTGCTTAATGGGTACTTTGCATCAGTCCATAGATTTCATAGACATTAGGGCTGGAAAAGATCTCGGAAGATCATTGAGTCCAGCCCCCTGCCTGAGGGGCAGCAAGTCAGCTGGGGTCATAGGATCCCAGAAAGATAAGAATCCAAATTTCTCTTGAAGGTGTTCAATGTAGATGCTTGAACCACTGCTGATGGCAGGCTATTCCATACTTTGGGGGCTCAGATAGTAAAGAAATTCTTCCTTATGTCCAGCCTGAAATGGTCTTGCAGGAGTTTATAAGTGTTAGACCTCATCATCCCTGGGGGTACTCTGGTGAACAAACATTCCCCCATAGACTGGTGGTCACCTCTGATAAACTTATAGGTGACCATCAGATCATCCCTGAGCCTGTGCTTTTCAAGGCTAGAGAGCCCCATGGCTCTCAGCCTGTCATCGTAAGGTCTGTTTTCCTGACCTCTGATCATGCGCGTGGCTCTCCTCTGGACTCTCTCAAGCTTCTCCACATCCTTTTTGAATT